>NC_053456.1:1276201-1604386 GCF_015227805.2 Hirundo rustica | reverse complement strand
AAACCTCCCTCCTGCAGGAACGGCACCCATCCCTCCCCACAGGTACAGCGGGGGACAGGGGAGGCTTTGTGCTCCCTCCCCGGCAGGAGCAGCCCTTTGTGTCAGGGATGCTGCAGGATTCCAGTCAATCACTGCTGCTGCATCACCTCCCCCAGCCCCTCAGGACAACGAGGAGATTGCTCTGGCCTCCAGATTGGGTAATATTTTCCTGTTGAGAAATACCCCTCAAATCCTCGCGGTTTAAAGCAGTTCTTAAGGTATTTTTAAGCAGATTTTAAGCAGTTTTTAAGGCGTTTTCCCCCACTGGCTGCAGCGAGGTGCTGCCAGGAACAAAGTTCCCATTCTGCTGCTATTTCTACCCTTTTAATTTTATTTTTTTTTTTAATTTTTTTTTAGGCTTTTCCAATTGGAGCAGCGCCTCAAATCAAAATCAGGCTTTGCATTTTTACAGCTCTTATTCATCCCCCTCTGGGGAAGGGCAGCGAGCGAGGGCACAAATATTTTGTCGAGGTCTCCTGAGCAAGGTTTTGGTTTTTTGGTTTTTTTTTAAATTCAAATTAATGTGCAAACCTGAGAGCCCTGAGTCAATCAGCAGATCCAGGAATAACAGCTGCTTCCCAGGATATTATCCAACACACACACACAAATATTTCTCAAGCGGAATCTCACAGAGATAGCAGCGCTTTGCTTGCCATAAAAATAACTGTGAGAAGCAGAGCTCGGCAGATCCCTGAGCGGCCCCAACACGGATTTGTTTGGTTGGATTTATTGGAATATTCACGGCAATGCCCGAATTGGAGGGGTTTTAGCTAAATATCCATTGTTTTCCATGGAATCTGCACGCTGGGGGAAGGAATATGCGTTTCACTGGCGGTGTTGCTCCGGCTGTGTTTTTCCAGCACGCCCTGGATCACAGCTTTGCTCCTGTCACAGAGCCCTGGATCCATCCCAGGTGCCAAAGGTGGGGCGTTCCCAGCCAAATCCAGCCTGGAAAAGCGGCCCTGGAGCACAACAATTGCTCCCCTGCTCCTTTTCCCCCACCCACCACCCCCAGACGCCTCTTTCCAAAGCGCTCCACAAACAAAACAGCCGAGGCAAAAGCTCTTTTTTTGTCTCCAGGAGCGACATCCTGGGAAGGAGAGCGGCAGATGGGAGAGCCCCGGGAACAATGGGATAATGCTGAAGGGGTGCCAAGGACATGGGGGCAAAGGGGCTGCACGGGGAACGTGGAGAGGAGCTGCTCCAGCTGAGCCAGGATTGGAAAAGAAGGCTTTATTCAGCTGTGCTTTCCAGGTTTTGAGGATGTGGCTGCAAATGCTCGGGTAAGGAGGAGCTGTCTGGCAGGAAAGCAGACCTGAAGGACACCTGAAGCGCTGCTGCCAGCTGCCCTGGTGCCAAAAGTGACTCAAAAACCAGCAGCCACCAGTCAGGGTTCACGCAGGCACCAGTGCCACCCGTTCTGCCAGCTGAACAAATAGGAAATACCACAGCTCCGAATCAGAAAGCAAAAACAAAAAAATAAAATAAAATGAATGAGGCTCTTCAGAAAAAGGATGAGGAGCTCAACGTGGACACCGGAAAACAGCACTAATTTCATTAAGGGATTATCCCTCATTGAGGATTTCCTCTTTGACAAGGTTGAAAAAGTTCCCATCTCTGCCTGAGTTCAGTGGGGACGACCCCAAAGAGCTCCGGAGGGAGTTTTCCAGAGTTTCCCATCCCTGAGCAGAACCTGCAGAGCACTGGGGAACTCGGGAAGGATGGAATCTCTAAATACTACTCGGCAAAGCGTTTAAGCTCCTCAGCTTGCTGCTTTGACAGTAATTCTTAATGCACTGCTTTAAGACCTTCCACTGGCATCAGTGGATAATCAGTCGTGACAAGAAAATGCCTCGAGCATTTCTTGGCCTTCAGGTTTGGGATTCCGACCAAAAAACCTGGGATTTGGTTAAAACAACACAGACACAGTGTTCTGGACAACTCCTTTCTTTAATGGCACAAACCCCTAAAGCTTTCCCTGCTCATCAGGCAGAAGAGCTGGCGGTCTGGATGTTTTGACAAATTATTCTAAACACATAGGTATCACGAAATAAAAGCTGTTTTCTAAATTTGTTAAAAAAAAAACCCAAAACCTTTGGATATAGAAAACCCTAATGGATATAGAAAACCCTAATGGATATAGAAACAGATTTGCATAAACAGAATCTGATTCCAAAGTCTGAACGCTCCCAGATTTTCCCATCAAATGTCTGGACACACTGTCATGTCTAAATAATGCACTGTCAAGAGAAGAAATCTTTACAGGTGAAAAAAAAAACCCATTATTGCTTATTTGAAAACAAACTTCCCTGTCTCCTCCAGGGAAGGATTTTCAGGGCTTTCTCAAGCCCGTCCATTTTGGGTTTGCCAGGTGTCCCAGCTCTCTTCTCGGTGCCCTTCAAGGGGAGGAGAAGGTCCCTCTGCAGATCAAGGCCACATAAAAGGTCCCCATCCCTGGCTGCTGTGGCCACCTCCTCACAGAACTCCTCACAGAACTCCTCACAGAACTCCTCACAGAACTCCTCACAGAACTCCCCTGCAGCGTTTCTTACAAGGTTTGCCCACCCAGCCTAAAAAATAAAAAAAAAATCTCTTTCCTCATCATGCAATCCTTAACAGCAAGTTGGGATGGGAATCCACTGAGGATACAGGAAAACGTGGCTCTTTCTGGACAGAAGAGGCTTAAATTCTTTGCTCCCTAAGCGCAGAGATCACTGTTTTCTTGTTCTGACCTTGGTCTGGCGTTTGGGGAGGGCCAGGCTGTCGCAGAGCTGTCGGCCTGCGAGCGGCACAAAGCGACCTCCCAGTGACCGAGTGGGAGACGCGCAGAGCACGGGGCCACAGGCACGGTCTGGGTGAGAAGGACGAGCTCCAGGAAGGCTCACTCCTACCTGGAGTGCCTCCTCACGTCCTCTGCAAACTCAAAGACCCCCGCAGAAGTTCCTACGACGTCAATGTGGGTGTCATAAGGGAGGAGCAGCACCTCGGGGTGCCGGGCTTTTAGCCTTTCACAGAGCTGTTTGTACCTCTGCTTCTCCGCTCTGCTGCGCTCCTTGAAGCAGATCCTTTCCTTCCGGAGAATCTTCTGGAGCTCCACGGAGGAACTTTCAATCATTCTCTTGGCCCTCAGGGCGTGCTCAGCGCCAGCCTTCCTGCCGGCACCCTCAATGCACACCGTGGTGATGTCGCCGTCGGTGACACCAGAAATGACAACGTCGTTTGCCTGCAGGGTTTTGGGATGAAAGCACTTCATGTAGTGGTAGATATCCGTGTCCAGAACCACCACTTCTGCTTCCCTGTGCGCGTCCCGAAGGGAATTCCTCGCCTCCGTGGCACCTCTGTGCTGCTGCGGCTTCCCCCTCGGTCTCTGATGGGGTTTCCCCTCTCTTTTGTCCTCCTCTGAGAGGGATTTTGCCTTGAACAAGAGGAATTCTCTCAGCTCTCTGAGTGCTGGGAAGGAGCCTCGCACAGCAATTTGCCCGTCGGGCTGCAAAGGCCCGAAATTCAAAGCCGGGCTCTGCTTTTTCATCTCCTCCACCAAATCTTCTAAAAGGAAGTGATCCCGGAAAAGGGCCATGCTGAGGGTGGATGTGACCCGGAGGAACACCTGCAACCGTGAGTTGGAGACGTTAAGGAGCGGTTAAGGAGGCAGGAAGCACAATGAGACGGACTGGGGAGGAGCTCACGTTGTGGCAGAAGCGGGTCACTGTCAGGGGGTAGCGCCTGGACAGCCTCTTGTCCTGCAGGAGATGCTGATCCTTCCTCAGAACACCCTCCACAACTGAAAGCAAACCCAGATTCACTCGCTGAGCAGTGAGACGGCCTCCTCCAGGCCCGCTGGAACCCTTCGTGCACCCACACACACACACGCAGGCCGCTCAGTACTCTCCCCTAATATTTTATGTACTACTCCAAATCGCTCAGAGAGACACCAGCCTGTCTCCTTGGCACACTAATTGGCAGAGATTTACTCCCCAGAGCCCTGGCTACAAAAATAATAAGTTATTCACCGGCATAAATTTGCTCCTGCAAAACAAACACGACGAGGGAGCCGTTACCCCAACGAGCAGAAATAAAATCCCGAAACCTGGCCTGATTACCAGGGAGGCTGCAGCCTCCCAGTTCCATAAAATCCCAATTTAAAATCACCTGGCTGGGGATCAGCACTCTGGGGGTCGTTCTTCAGGGGCTGGCTGCGCTTTGACACGTTAATCTAGAAATACCTTCTTGATCCTCAAAGGTTACGTAGGCGACTCCTTTATCCCGTGTGGGGTACGCGACCTCCTCCACGTCGCCGCCGTTGTTCCGGGACATTTGGAAGTGGATGGTGAGGATGTCAGCCATGACATCGTCCTGCAGGAGGCCGGCCGGGACACCGGCAATGACAATTGTCCTGGTGGATCTGGCAGCTCGGCCCGCGGCCTGCGCGGAGATGGCACACAGGGTGAATGTGGCAGGGAACTCCCGAATTCCCACCCCTGGAGGCGCTCCCATTACTCCCTCGGCAACGTGCATTTAGGGGTTAATTAATCCTGCTCAATCAGCTCTCAGCGCCTGCCAGGCTGCCTCGGGCACCTGGATGACTGTGCGCTAGCAAATGGCTTTAAATGCCGTTTAAACCCTCCCGGTATCTTCTCAGAGCAGTGAAAATGAGCACTAAATTTAGGTTTCTCAGCTGGAAAGTCCCACTGATAACGTGGTTTCCTTTGATCCTAACGCTCAAAATCAGAAGAGGATGACAAATTGCGACTGCACGTGGCGCTCAGCAAGGATTCCTTGCAGAGCGGCAATTCCTTGTTAAATTCAGGAGCGCTGGGACCTCGGGCTGTGCTCTGACTCGGCTCCCTCCATTTATTACACGGATAACCTCGTTAAATTGGGAGAGCACAACCCCAGCCAGCCCAGACTCGCGGAGCACGAAACAACCAACCAAGCACACGATGTCCACCAGAGCCAAACCCCCAGGAGCAAACACCAACCCCATCCCAAACAGGATCTGCATCCGTATCTTGTCAGGAAGAGCAGATTTGCCTCCCACCCTTATTACCCAGACGTAAACAGTAACATTTCACTGGGAATATCACGGCAAATTGCGGAGCACCGACTAAATTTAGTAACGGTTCGCTGCCTTTTTGGAAGAAAGGAGGTAAATTTGGTTTGTCTGCAGGGCAGCAACTGCGGGAGCGAGGTCAGTCACTCCATCTGAATTCTTTAAACTTTTAAGATTTTTTTTTCAGGGCCTGGGCCGCCTAAAACACGCTCCCAGCTCCAGCGCAGAGGGAGTGATGTCCGTCCCAAAATCCTGCGGACCACCACGGCTCTGGAGACAAACCCAGCGAGAGGGTTTTTCTCCTTTTATCCCCCCCCCCCCCCCAAAATCAAATTTCGAGAGCCAGGAGCTTTTAATTAATTACAGTAGCCAATTATCCTGGCGGTGAAGCTCGTGTGAGAGCAAGTAAGGAGGCGGCACGCAGGGAATTACAAACAGGGCGCTTCCAAGAAGCGAGGCGGGATTTTCTCACGCCTGGCACAGCCGGAGCTCGGCTCAGCTGCCAGACAGCCCTCACACCTTCCCAGCTGGTGTTTGGGAGCAACACTCGGGCCCGCTAGTGGGGTTAGGGGGGAAAAAAAAAACAAAAAACCGTCAGGAACACACGGTTTGTGCTGAATCGCTCCCGAGACGCGTCTGTGCCGAGCAGCTGCTGCCGGGCAGCGATGGGCGGGCGTGAGGGCCGGGAATGGGCCGGGAATGAGGGACCGAGGGATGCGGCAGCGGCTCCGGGACAGCGCCGTCCTGCTGTGCCTTCCTAGCAAATCCCACTCTGGCTTCGGCTTGGGAAGGATCTTAAACCTCATCCCATCCCGCCCCTGCCATGGGCAGGGACACCTTCCACCATCCCAGGCTGCTCCGAGCTCCGTCCAGCCCGGCCTTGGACACTTCCAGGGATCCAGGGGCAGCCACAGCTGCTCTGCGAATTCCAGCCCAGCCATGATTTCCTTCCCCATCCCCCAACCATCTCTGGCACTGGGAGCCATTCCCTGTGTCCCGTCCCTCCAGCCCTTGTCCCCCAGTCCCTCTCCAGCTCCCTTTTCCACCCTTTTCCAGCGCTCTTCCCCCAGCTCCTCCCGGCCCTGCCCCTCACGGTGCGCGGCTCCCGCTCCCCCGGCACTTGCCATGGCCGCCGCTCCAACGGGACGGGATCCACCCGGGACGGGATCCACCCGGGACGGGATCCACCCGGGATGGGATCCACTCGGGACGGGATCCACCCGGGACGGGATCCACCCGGGACGGGATCCACCCGGGATGGGATCCACCCGGGACGGGATCCACCCGGGACGGGATCCACCCGGGACGGGATCCACCTGGGATGGGATCCACTCGGGACGGGATCCACCCGGGACGGGATCCACCCGGGAAGGGCCCGGAGCGAGCGGGCCCGGCGGGGAAACGAAAGCGAAAGCGGCGGGGCCGCCTCCAGCCGTGCCCGGACACAGCGCGCCCGGCCCGCCCTTCCCGGCTGGAATTGCGGGAAGGGAACGGGCACCGGGATGGGACACGAGGGGACAGGGACACCTAGAGAGAGGGACAGGCCGCGACGGGGACGTGTACGTGGATAGGGACACCAGGGAGAAGGGCATGCATGGGGCGGGACAGGGACTCACATGGACAGGGATACACAGGGACAGGGACACACATGGAGAGGGATACACGGGGACAGGGACACACATGGAGAGGGATACAAGGGGACAGGGACACACAGAGGGATACACGGGGACAGGGACACACATGGAGAGGGATACACGGGGACAGGGACACACAGAGGGACACGCAGGGACAGGGACACACATGGAGAGGGATACACGGGGACAGGGACACACAGAAGGACACACAGGGACACACATGGAGAGGGACTTGCAGAGACAGGGACACACATGGAGAGGGACACACATGGACAGGGATACAAGGGGACAAGGACACACATGGAGAGGGATACACGGGGACAGGGACACACAGGGACACACATGGAGAGGGACTTGCAGAGACAGGGACACACATGGACAGGGACACACATGGAGAGGGACACACATGGAGAGGGACACACGTGGAGAAGGACATGTGGACCGGGACACATAGGGACAGGGACAAGGACACACATGGAAAGGGACACAAGGGAGAAGGGCACGCATGGAGAGGGACACACATGGACAGGGACACACGTGGAGAAGGATGAGTGGTTTGGGACATGCAGGGACAGGGACACACGTGGACAAGGACACACGTGGAGAAGGATGTGTAGTTTGGGACATGCAGGGACAGGGACACACGTGGACAAGGAACACTCCCAGGGATCCAGGGGCAGCCACAGCTTCTCAGGACCCCCCGTGCCAGGGCCTGCCCACCCTCCCAGCCAGGAATTCCTTCCCAAAATCCCACCTGGGCAGGGACACCGCCATGGCACCCCAAAGGCTGCGCTGGCACAGCTCCCACGGCCCCACACAGCCCCGTGTTTGGCTCCACGCCGACGTTTGGGGTGAAAGCCGCAGCTGGGAATTGTCCCCCTGTGTAATTTGGGATAAAAACCTCCCAGCCCGAGAGAAAGTCGCCCCAGCAGGGAGGAAAAAGGACTCTGACATTTATAGTAACATCACTGACGCTTTATTCTTATTTTCCACCGTTAAAACCAGTCTCCAGCCTTTAAAGCACCACCGCTGCTTTAAAGTTTAACAGGGTAAACACCACAAGCCATAATTCATCAGGGACAAAAGCAAGACATTCACAGACATTGTCTTTAGGATGTAAAGAACCTGATTTATTTTCTGGGCTTTAAAACCTGCAGCTTCTCACTACTCGTTATGAGAATTTTAAGCCTGTTCCTTTATAGGGATTTACTTCTCAGTATTTATCAGTCAGATACAGTTGAAATTCATGGCTTTTTTTTACCTTTCTCAGGTTTTTTCCCCTTTCTTTTCAAGGTGTCTGGTCTCACCAAGTTTTTGAGAGTGCAAAAGTGCACAGTCTCCATTAAATTCTTCAGCACTACTTTGTTTGAAGTAATTATTATTATTGTTTTACAATGATCAGGTAATCAATCCCTGCCTTTGCATGCCCTAAACAGTGAGAGGTGCTGCAGTCCCATGTATCTCACTCGACAGCAAATCCAAAATACACCGTGGTGTTTGCAGCCTTTTAATTTTCCACATTCAGCTTTTATCCTTCGCCAATGAACAGTCTGTCTGGAGTAATAATCCCTGAGGTATTTCTGCAGTGCTCTTCTCAGTGCACCCTCCTTTCCCTGCATATCAAGATCTCAAATAACCTGAAAATAAATTCTTTTCAATGTCAGGCTCATGTTAGTTCGCAGTTAAGATTGTTGGGGCAAAACCATTTCAGCCCCCAAGGGTGGCAAAGGTGCAAAGTCGGAGGAGGATTTGTTTTCCAAGGATGACAGCAGCCAAGAAAAAAACACTCCTCCTTGGAAAATTACTCTCTCCAAGCCCTCGCAGCCCCAGCCTGGGACCATCAGATCCCCCAGGGCTGTTCCCTCAGCATGGTTACAAATCCAGGCACAGCATCAGCTCAATCCTTGACTGCAACAGTTTAAAATAACCAAAATCATGAACAAAAAGGAGGAAAAATTAAATTGCAGAAACAAGTATTAAAATCGAACAATAAAGCTGCTAAAGGCAGCAAATGCCAGGGCATTTCTTAAGTGCAATTTCTTGGTTTTGCTGCCTCCCCATTTTCTATTTTAATTCAGTCATTAATTTGATAAGGTGGCTTTTCTGAAATCACAGGAATCTTTCAGGTGTTTGAGTCCTGGGGGCACTCAGCAACCTCAGCAGGACTGGAGTTGTGTCAGAGCCACCTTCTGAAGCTCCGGAACATCAACAGAGCAGGACTGCGAGGAGGCTTGCCTTGGCATTAAATATTGCTTTTGTATCCAGAATGTATGGAATGATCCACTCATCCCCCTCTGGATTGTTTTAAAATCTGCAAGGTATAAAATATGCAAAGTTCCAGGAGATCTGAGATGCTCCAGGGGCTGCTAAGGCTTGGTCTGTGCCTTTAATCTGCACCACAGGCAGGAAGTTTTGCTGACTCCCTGTGCAAAGTCAGTGCCACGAGACAGAAAGGCAGGGATTCCTCTTTTCCAGTATCGATTTCAGAACACTAAAACACGGCACCTACAAAAATCCCCGTGCCTCTGAGGAACACAACCTCAGAGCCTCACGAGGTGGCACTCTCAGCATCCTCCTCAAAACAAACATAGGCTGCTCCTCTGGAGATGTATTGGATTTTCTCTATCTCCCCCCCGCCGTTGCTCGGCTTTTGGAAGTGAATTTCGATCATGTCCTGCACGGTTTCGTCATCCTCTTCCACCTCTGGGATTCCTTTCAGCAGAATGGTCTTCTCAGAAACCCTGTGGTACAGCTGGGGAGGAAAACAAACCCGGGTTACACAGCAGCTCTGCCTTCAGAGGAACTGCCAGAGATGGGAACTCAGCTCCTGCCTCGCTCACGTGTGGCTGGGATCTTTGAGGAGGTTCAGACTTTAAACAGGGGAAATTTCTCTGGGAAGAGCAGGAATTCTGGATTCACTACAATGAAGGGGCCATGAAGGAGCACTTGGTTTGTTGGAGGAGACTGAGGGGGGCCTCATCCCAGGCTGGAGCTTCCTCCTGAGGGCCAGCTCTGATCTCTCCTCTGGGAGCAGAGGAAGAACAGCTGGAGCCCGGCCAGGGCGGGTTTAGGGTGGATTTTAGGGAAAGGTTCTTCCCCCAGAGGGTGCTGGGCACTGCCCAGGCTCCCCAGGGAGTGGTGACATTCCCAAAGAGCTCCAGGAGCGTTTGGACAGCGCTCCCAGGGTGGGATTTTGGGGTGCCTGTGCAGGGCCAGGAGCTGGATCCGTGATCCCGTGGGTCCCTTCCAGCTCAGGAGATTCTGTGACTCCATGACTGGGATCCCACACCTTAACTGGTGTGTCCTGCACTCCTTACTGCACCCACGCTCTGGATTTGGGGATCCCTGATGGCTCCAGACAGCGCCAGCCCATAAAACCCGTGCCAGGACAGGCCCCACCCTGCTGGGTGCCCTGCACGCCTTAATTACAAAGGCCTAATTAGACACACAGCACTGACCCCGCCACCATCTAGTCACGAAGCAGCAGGCAGCTGGAGGGAGGGGGTGATGAGCCAGCTCCGTGTGGAACGAAGGAGTGAAACCAAGGAATCAAAGTGCAAACGTGGACTCCGGGATCCTGGCAGCTCCCAAAGAGCCCAGCACAGCCACGTGGGGAGTGCTGAGATAATTCCATCAAGGAAAGACAAGCACACCCTTCAAAAATAAATCACAGCTTCCACACTGCAACACTGCGTGAGCCCAGCAGCCTATTTCGCACTCACTCTAAATTCACACAAAAGGAGAGAAAATCCTGCCCATTCTCCAGTTTCCCACCTATCTCCTCTATCAGCCTGGAGTAGATTCTTTTACCTGAAACTTCCTCAAGTGAAAATCAAAATGTGGGGAGACAGAAAGGTTGAACATCCTTCCTTCTGCGTAGAAAGGGTATTTAGTGCATCCCACAAACTTGTTGCTTGCTGGAAGAGAATAAGAAAAAGAAAAAACAAAACCCAGTTAATTATTTAATATAATTAAACCAGTATTTTATAAACATTTCCAAGACCAGACTCATCTTTGTGGATGGAGAAACAGGATGGCACGCTTGTAAATTTTTCGTGTGAATTCTGCAAAAAAGTTTATTCAGCACTTCCAGAGAAAAAAAAGCAGCATTATTAAATGCCCACAAAAGCTCTGAAATAAATCCAAAGCAGCTGCTCTGAGTGGATGTGGCTCCACTGATCATGGAATTCCATCCTCTTGGGCAACAGGAATGCCTGTCCAACTTCACTGCCGTGCAACGGGAGCGAAAATCAAACACGTGTTCCAGATTTTCTGTCTGCAATGAGTGTCTGGCGACGCCGAGGGAAAAAACAAAAACACCCCAGGTTTTTTTGGAAAAGCTCTGAAAGCAAGCTCATGAGCTGGGAGCAGGTTATGTCTGCCCAAAAAGGATGAGGAACTGCTTTATTTGTCCACATCTCTGAGGGATTCATGAACTCCCCGTGGGATGAGTTTGCAACACTCAGTGGTTACCCCGGCATGGAACCCAGGATGGACAATTTGGCCTGAATTTGGGCAAGAAAATATTCCAGACTCTACCTCCAGGTTTGAGGAATGTGATGACAGCTGTCCCAGAGCCCTTGCTGTAGGTCACATCTTCTATTTCTCCTCCTCCTGCTGCCTGCTTAGCTTTGTAGAAATGCAGCTCAAGTTTGTCTCTCACCCAATCTTTAGGAATGGGAAGCTCAGGGATTTCTGAAACGCTGATCTTCTTTCCAGAGACAGTGACATGGAGCTAAAAACATCAAATTTTTGTGCACTTCGTGAGTGAAAAGCACTGAAAAAAAAACCCCAGATGCTAAAGCTTTTAGAGAACTCAGATTTTTAGAGCTGCGTGTTTCAGTTGTTTACCTCGAACTGGAATCCCCTGTCAAGTTCAAAAGGCTTCACGGTCACATTTGCTGTTGTGTTGTCCAGTTTCACACAGTGCTTGCCCATCTTTGTCAGCCTCTGGGCAACTGAGGGAAATCAGAGATGAAAAGCTTTGTTTGATCATTGCAAACCCCAAATTATTCCCCAGTCTCTTAAAAAAAAAAATAATAAATCTCCTTTTGCATCAGTAAAGGAGAAATAAATCCATGTCCATTTCCGTAAAATCTCTGTGGTTTTATGTAGGCCAAATAATACAATAACAAAATATTATATGAACTTTAATAATAACGAACAATAAACGATATTGTTACAATAATATACAATAAATATCGCAAATACAATATTAATTATACATTAAAAAAAGTAGATTTTGAGTGGGAATAGTAAAACTTTTAACCTGTCAAAAGATGCTCTTACTCTATAAAATATTAACACAAGGTTTTTTTTCCTGTTCCATTCAAAATACCCCTGGGGGAGGGAAAAACCACACCACCACCAGGTGAAACGCAGCAGAGACACCAATTTGATAACTGAAACACACATCCTACCTTCCTTATCCTCAAAAGTCAGCAGTGCCTGGTTCTGGTTGAGTCTGAAGGGGATTTCTGTGGCTGCCCCAAAAACACCGCGGGTGTTCATATCCACATCCGCCCCGTCATCCCTCACCTCTTCCAGGTGAGTGAACTTCAGCTGCATTTCTGCCACCTTCTTTTCAATCTCCCATTTTAGAATGCACACGGGAAAAAGAAAGCTTGAAAATTTACCAATGCCATGGGTGGGTTTTTTTTTTTTTATTCCACTGCCTTCCATCTAATCAATGTCTGCGTGTTTTCATTCCTCTCACGCCCTCAGCACCTCTTGGATTTATTCCCATATCCTCTGCCTGCTTCAAATTGTCTTGCCAGTGAAAACAGGAAACTTTCAGACTTATTTTTTATTGAAATTAGTACAGGTTCAAATGCTGAACAAGTCTGGCCCAACAGTCTAAGAGGGATAAATTCATTGGGGAGGCTCAGGTTTCCCAGAAAAGCTGCGTCTGCCCTATCCCTGGAAGTGTCCAAGGCCAGCTTGGACAAGCTTTGGAGCAACCTGGGATAGTGGAAGGTGCCCCTGGGGGTGGAATGAGACGGGATTTAAGGTCACCTCCAACCCAAACCACTCTCCGAAAATAAAAATCTGCCCTCCCAAAAATTTCCAGATATTTCACCCTCTTTACCAGATTATCCTTGGAACTGTGTTCTTCCAGGTCTTCTTTGAGCTTTTCGATCTCTTTCTTCAGCTCAGTTTTTTCTTGGTTTAGCAGAAGGAGTTCTTGCTACAGGCCAAAAACATGAAATGCAAGATTAAACACTTAAAATACAGACAGAAATATATTGCAGCAAAATCTGGGCAGTTTCTGCCATGCTGCTGCTCTTCCCTCTTCGTGTCCTTCTCCTTCCTCCTGTCTGCTGTGTAATAATTCCTCCAGAACAATGAATCCTGCTTGGACACCAAGTTCTGCAACCAAATCCAGGATTTCCTGGACAGGGAATGCGACAGGATGAGAAGGAAACAGAGCAGCCACGATCAGAAGGTGGCTCCTGGAAAGTCAGCAACCACTGGAGACACTTGGACGCTTCCCATCGGCTGAAGGCCAAAGCCTGATGGGGATAATGACCTTTCCTGGGTATAAATCCAAACTTTTACCATTAAAGGACCAAAATCAGCTTTCAGAAAATACTCTCACCAACCTGAGCGGGTGTGTTTAAGCTGTTAATTATATTTTAATACCTTGGAGCCATAATTTCTCCCCAGTGATTTCCCAAAGCTCACTGGAAGCAGCCCCCTGGCAGCCTGTGGGAACTCCTGCTGGTACTGCCTGTGGAATATCGAGGGAATGAACCAAGGGGCTCTGGAACCAAGCAGTTCTAGAAGGAAAAACCCTCTTCAATCAGGCCCTAGCTCACTGGCACTTAGGGAATGCTGATCCTTCGGGTGCCGTGACCTCACACAGCACAGGGAGCTGGCAAAGCAGTGGAATCAACCCACCGAGCTTCATCCACTTCACCCAGACCTGAAACTCACCTGTAGGGGAGAATCTTGGAAGGGGAAGATTGGTTTTGTCAGGTTTCACCCCAAAATAGATCCAGTTTACTGCACTCTTTCTTTGCCCGCCAGTGCAAAACTAAAGCGCAGCAAAAAACAAAAATGTGTGGAACATTCGACCAGCAGAGCCTGAACACGGGTAAAGCCATTGAAACTGGGAATATTCTTCCCATTTTCCTAATCCACACCTCCCTCCCCACCCTCCAAACAACCTCTCCATACCTCAAAGATGAAAATTCTGTCCTTACGCCGTTTCTCTTGCTCCTTCATCTCTGTCAGCTCCTTCTCCGCTCTGTCACACTCTGCATCAGCAGTTAATTTGGCGAGAAGAAGGTTAACTTTGACATTTTCAGCCTCTTCAACTCTTTTCTGGATAGCAAAAAGAAAAAAGATTAAAAAAAAAAATTCATAAAGGTTTATTTCTAGGGGAGCAAACAAAACTTTGAGTAAGCCCTTTGCATTTATTTATTTTTAGCACTTTGGGTAAAAAAATTAAACTTACAAGAGTGGGATCAAGACCAGCACAAAGCATTGAAGAACAGAAAAAATCAAAGGTGTTATAAATGTGGGGGATTCGATCTGATTTTAGAAGGATGCGCTAATCTTTATCTTTTAGCAGGTTTCCACGATTCCATGGGAATTCCAACTTGCCTTCCACATCTTCAGCTCCTCCTTAAGTTTTTCCGTGTCTTCCCTGGATGCTCCAAGTGGATCAGCGGGTACCACGCTCTGCAGAGAGAAGAGGAACACGCTGGTTTTCTCCTCTGCCGGGCAACAACCCCAAAAATATTTTAAAAAGTTAAAAAATTTAAACAAATATTTAAAACATCGTTAACTTAGGTCAAATCATCGAATTATTTTAATGGCTGGACACGACAAAAATCCACGGAAATGTGAATTACTGGCCAGACATTATTATTTTCTAATAATCCAGCTGCTAAAATCCAAGGTTAATATTTAGCTAAATAATAAACCCAGTTTTCTCCACGTTCTTCCACACAGAACGAAGCCCCTCAACCCCACAAAGGTTTAGCTCGGTGCTTTCTCAGCAGTTCTTCCAGGAGGAGGTGTCAATAAAAAAAAATAAAAGTGAAAATGGGATTTTGATCTTCCAAGCTCAGGGAGACCGGATAATAAAAGGTAATATCAAGGAAGGTGATAAAAGAACCATTTCAGAATTGAAGTTCAGGGCAAAAGTTCACGAGGGCAGGGAAAACACAAAGCCCAAGGAGAGAGAAAATCTCTGTTCTGCTTTGTTTCTATGGCTGCAGCGTTCTGCAGAAAAAAAAAAAAATACATAATTCCAAAGAGAACTGCTGAAATATTTTCTCCCTTTTTACTCAAGATTACATAAAGCTTGAATGGGAACCGTGAAATTTAGGCATGGAAAAGGTCTAAATCAGACAATCCATGGAAAAGATCTGAATTAGGTGATCTTGTCAGCTCCCTTGGTAATGCTGGGTATTTCCTAAAAATAATAAAATATGAAGTATTTCTTCCAGTCTCAAATTAAGCAACAGGGAAAAATACCCATCTGTGTCTTAGTTAAAATGGGAAAAATATTCCTTCACTCCAGGGATTGAGGGCAGGGAATAAAGAGGATGCACGTGCCAACAGCTGGAAGATAATTAGAAAAGGGATGGTTTTTTTACTTAAAAAATTGGTTTCACACGACAGTTTCCATCCTCAAAGAAGGAAAAAAAAAAACAAAACCCAAAACCAAGAAAACACAAGAAACACAGGAAAGTCCCATCCAAATCAACTGTGCACTGCTGGAGCCAAATCCCAGGAAAAGGGAAATGCCCCTAAAATCCTCCACAGAGACAGAGGAGCAAAGAGAGGCAGGACAGAGAGTTCTAAGAGGATTTGTGATGCAGAATCTTGGGAATGGGATTCTCCCCATGGAAACAGGAGGTGGAAATGAGGAATTTCCCAAGCATTAATTCTGGAAGAAAGTGAGACAAGCAGCAGCAGTGGTAGCACAAACTTTCAGTCAGAGACACAAAAGTCAAATACAGATTTTATTCCCAGGCAACACATCAGGAAATACTCACAAACCCATTGTCTTGCAGAGATAACGGGGGGCTTGTAACATCCATGGAAACCTGAGGGAACAGGAAAAAAATGACAACGTTGTGTGTAGTGTTTGGGGATTTTTTTGTGCAATAGAACATCAGGAACACCAGAAGCTGTGCTGAGCGGAAAGGATTTTTAAACATAAATGTGTAATTTCATAGGCATTTTATTTCCTTACTAAGAAATAAAAGCCAGAGAGAGACGTGAGGGATTCTGCAGTGCACAGCTCAGCTTTGCTGTTGTGGTAGTTCTGCATTCACCTTTATGCTGCTTTTGTGCTGTTGCACACACGGGAACAGCCTGTAGGTTCTCTGCCTGAGAGCCTGGAGAAAAAGGACCTCAGAGCTCCTTGCAGGACCTGAAGGGGCTCCAGGAGAGCTGGAGAGGGACTGGGGACAAGGGACAGGACACAGGGAATGGCTTCCACTGGGAAAGAGGAGATTTGGGTGGGATATTGGGGAGCAATTCCTGCTGGGAGGGTGAGGAGGGGTGGAATGGAATTCCCAGAGCAGCTGTGGCTGTCTCTGGATCCCTGGAAGAGTCCAAGGCCGGGCTGGATGGAGCTTGGAGCAACCTGGGACAGTGGGAAGTGTCCCTGCCCATGGCAGGGGTGGGGTGGGATGAGTTTTAATGCTCCTTCCAACCCAAACCATTCTGGGAGTCTACGAAACCTGCTTAACACAAATGGGAACGCTTTCACACAGCAGACAATTGAAAATTTGGAATCCGTTGCCACAACATTTTGTGGATGCAGATAAAAAGGAATTTGGGGAAGCGCCCAGGCCACAGACCAGGAGGAGATGCCAAGGTGCAGAGGCTCCCAAGCCAATCTGTGGCTGCCAAGGGAAAAGTTTGATCCCCTAAGGTTTAGGCTGGATACTCCACAGGTCAGATACTCTCTGACCATGAAGTCTCAGCAGGAGCAGCCCAAATTCCGGACCCATCCGGGCAGCTCCGAGCCTCTCACCCGGGAATCTCCCCGTGATTCTCACCCCACGCCGCCGAACTTGTTTCACTCAGAGCCTTGAAACAGAGCTTATGGAATCCCTTTCAGGTTTGGATGAAGCAGCCAAAATTCAGAGACTTCTGTACAGTTTCCTGGGGGGGAAAAAATATAAATAAATAAAGAGGAAAGTGAAAGCACAAAAAACAATAGCTCCCCTTGTTTTATCCGCACTCCTCCTCCGCCGTGAGGTACCCAAAGGGCTCCCTGAGCGCTCACCTCCCGATGGACACGGCCGGGGACGGGCTGGGGGCGAGACCGGGGGCTCCGGCAGCTGCGGGCGGCTCCTCAGACACCTCCCGAGCCCTCCCGGGGCCGCCTTTCGCTTTCGCTTCCCGGCCGCGGAGGAGGGAGGAGCCGCAGCCCGGCCGGCCCCTCACACGGCCGCGGAGCCGCGGCGGAGCCCGCAGCGTTGGCCGAGCGTCTCTCGCTGCCTTCGTGTGGTGTGAGGGAGGAGATGCTGCCCCGGCCGCTCCTCAGCCCAGCCCTGATGAGGCACGAAAGTGGAGAAAACTGGGAAATCCCGGGAAGAGGCTGGGAGCGGAGGGCTGGGAGAGGGAGCTGGAGCAGCGCCCTCAGGGCGGGCGTGAGGGCGGCCATCGCCTCACGGCGGAGCCGCGGCCCGCCCGTGAAACAAAGTGACACAAACTTAGCGGACTCTGCTGAACTTGTTTGTGTATTCGTTTGTTTGTTCGTGTATGTGTTGTATAATTCTCCGGAATCACGTGTTGTGTTAAAAGGAATGTGGTTTCCTTCTGTGTCAAAAAAAAAAAAAAAAAAAAAAAAAAAAAAAAAAAAAAAAGCATCCCGGTCAGAAAGAGCCCTTGCGGGTGGAGGTGCCGCATTCCAAGAAATTAATGTATAGAAGAATTCTGGGGAACCGAGTGTCAGCCTGACACCGAAGTGTGACTTCTGAAGAGGTTTCTGGGGAAAATACACCCACTTTGATTCCAGTGGTGATCATTTTGAGGAAGGGAGAGCGCTGGGTTTTCATCCAAGGGAGGGTAAAAGGCCGGAGAGGGACCGGGGACAGAGGCTGGAGGGACAGGACACAGGGAATGGCTTCCACTGGAAAAGAAGAGATGTGGGTGGGAGATTGGGAAAGAATTCCTAATGCCCAGAGAAGCTGTGGCTGCTGCTGGATCCCTGGAAGTGTCCAAGGTCCAGGTTGGAGCAGCCTGGGACAATGGAAGGTGTCCTTGCCCATGGCAGGGGGTGGAATGGGATCTTTAAGTCCTTTCCAATCCAAACCATTCTATGATTCCACATAGATAACTAAAGGAAAGTGTCCATATCCTAGACCAAGAAGAAAAATGAACTATATTACTTTCAGGTTTCTTTTCAAACTAAGCTGACAGATCTTTTAGCGTTCCCCTCAAAATTGCAAACAGACTTGTACTCACTGGCCAAAGGATTTTGTATGGGCTGCAGTCAAACAGCACTGACTGTTCAAGAAATTAATCCCCAAAAATTCAAAATATGCCAAATAGCTGGGGAAAGCGTAAACGCTGACTTTGTCACTTTGCAGATGTGGAGCCTGCTTTTGGAGAAGAAGCAGACGGAGCTGGATAACAGCGAAGCTCTGTGGTGGAACTGGTTGGGCTCTGTGAGCACACTCGAGGAGATCTGTGCTGGAGCAGCCAGATTAAGGGTTTCAGAATTTTTGTTTTCACTGGCTCCACAAAGGGAATCTTGGATCGCCCCCTGCTTGGATAGCGATCACCTCATGCCACTGAATTCACTGGGAGTTTTACCCGCAGCATGATTGTTAAGGCAGCTTCAAAAGTCCTTATCTGTTTCTCCAGACAAGTGGATGAAACTCTGACCCCGCTTTTGAGGGCTTATTATTGTTTTTGTTATTATTATTTTCCGCCTTGACAATGGCTAACAATGTTTACTATTGCTTTATAAACACAAAGCTGGTTACTAATGAGTAAAAGGGAGAGGTTTGCTGGAGTAGCCAGGGAGGAGGAGGTGGTTCTGTTATGACCTAAGTCCCGCAGATTTTCAGATTTAAATGTCAGGGTGGTGGGCTGCTCTCCAGTGACCGTGGTCATGTTGGGATCTGAAGGAGCTTTGTTTCCCCGAGCTCCAGGGAACGAGCAACGTCAGTCTGGTTACACGGCCAGCTTTGGGATTTGAGCTGAACAATGTGTTTGTGCTTGTTTGGTAAAGGGAATTTATTGGAGATGCTGACCTGGGCCAAGTTCCTTCACTGACATGGGGTTGACTTGGAGTTGATCGCTTAGTGGATTTCTGGGTGTTGTGGATTTATGGTGTTGACCACATGTGAAGCAGAGCAAAGGGAAAAGCGTGGATTTCATAACTCTCAGGAGTTTAGCTAAAGGGGGAAATCGAGGGGTAAAATATAGCATGGAGTACAAGAAGCTTTTCAACTCTCTGGGCTGCCTGCATTGATTCCAAACCTGCTCTTCAGGAGCCCGAAAAACTCTGGCCGAGCCCAGGAAGCTGAACTGCAAACCTGAAAAGAAAATCATGCTTAGGACTCATCTCCAACAAGAAATATTCTGATTAAGCTCGAGGAACTTTCACAGCCATACCTTTTGTTGCTGCCAAAACTGCTTGACCATAGCTCAGTTAAGAATCTCATGGCATTACCTTCAGAGGGGGAAAATCTGGGCTCTTGTAAAGTTAGAACAGATTCCAAGAGGGAAGTAAATGGGAATTAGATGCCTGGGAATTAGTGGTGTCTTCCCTGCTCATCTCCAGGATTTCCAGAGTCTGGAAAATGGGCTGTGCTTTTTTGGTTTATTAGTACCTGGGGAAAAAGGAAATGAATTTCCAGGTTCTTCTTTGAAGAGCTCCACGTTATCACACAAGCAGGACACAATCATGGTGACTGCTGCACCACCTCCCATCCTCAGGAACCCCTACTAAATTACTGAGAAAAAAAAAAAAAACCTACAGACCTCAGGCAAACAAAGAAATCTTTCTGTCCTTGGTGCCTTGCCAATGTTGAGGAGCGGATTGGGATCTCACATTTCTTGTGTTCTCAGGATCTGTGATAACTTTGGCTTCAAAAAACAGCGTCAAAATCCATCAGGACAAGAGTTCTCACTGCTGAGGCACCAAAATGTGGAGTTATCAGACCCTGATTGTCAACGAGACTCCAAGAACACGTGGATCCCTCAAGAAGTTTCCTATCCTTCAATTCCCTGCTTCTCCTGAGTACTCACGCGGCCAATCCAGGCTGGGAAATGAACCAGCTTCAAAATGAGCCCAGAATAAAGCTGGGTTTAGAATAAAGCTGGGTTCAGAATAAAGCTGGGTTCAGAATAAAGCTGGGTTTCTCCCCTCCAGCTCACCCTGGGCCACCCCGGGGGGGTGACGTGCAGCAGGGTCAGCTCGGTGAGGGTGAAGGGTAACTTGGCGCAGGGTGACAGGGCTTCAGTCTCCTCTGATGAGGGACAGGGGACCCCAGCACAGGCTCCAGGTTGTGTTTTAAGGGGCCAGCATTGGAGGCAGCACAAACCCAGTCCTGCTCTCAGCATTTTTTTTTTTTTCCTAACAAGGCAAAGGAGGAAAACCTGACAAGGAGCATCGGACACCCTGAGTTTAGGTGTTAAATACCTGCCTCACATAAAAGTGCAATTCCCTTCCCAACACAAGCAGAAGGGTGAAATGAATGTTGTCTCCCAGTCTCCATCCCTCCCAGGAAGGATTCTGAAACGCATCCAGCAGGAGCTGGGGATGTTCCAGCTTCCCTGGGCTGTGTGTCCCGGGAAGCAGCGCTATGAGGCAATGCCCTGGGCTGGGAATTAATCCCAGCACGGCTGCTGGAAGCAAACAATGCAGAAGGAATCTTCTGAGATGCACATTGGCAGGCCTGAATCCCACTCCTGTTCTTCGGAAAATCACTCCCTGTTAATGAAATCACAAACTAATGAATTTAAACTCATGGCAAATGGCATTGTTGGTGTTCCAGAATCTTCTGAGATGCACATTGGCAGGCCTGAATCCCGCTCCTGTTCTTCGGAAAATCACTCCCTGTTAATGAAATCACAAAGTAATGAATTTAAACTCATGGCGAATGGCACTGTTGGTGTTCCAGGGAGGATTAGTGGTTTATTGAGGCAGAGTAAATTCCAAGTGCAGCCCATTTTGTGCTGGGAAGATGTAAATGAGAGGGCAGGGAAAGCAGGAGGGCAGGTGTGGAGGTGTGCCTGACAAAAGTATTATTCTATGGGACACCGGGAATGGCTGGATGGGAGATTGGGAAGGAATTCCTGGCTGGGAGGGTGGCAGGCCCTGGCACAGGGTGCCCAGAGAAGCTGTGGCTGCCCCTGGATCCCTGGAAGTGTCCCAGGCCAGGCTGGACAGGGCTTGGAGCAGCCTGGGATAGTAAAAGGTGTCCCTGCCCATGGGCTTTAATGTCCCTTCCAACCCAAACCACTCTGGAATTCCATGATCTTATTAAAAAAACAAAAAACAAACAAACAAAAAAAACCAAACAACAACAACAAGCACCTTTTCTGTTTCCTGTCAAATTTTGTAGTCAGCAGGACTTCTGAAAGAATACAACTCTGAATGAAAACTACCGAGATAATATTTTTGCTAATATTTAAATAAGTGCCTCAGTCTCTAGAAATAATTTTTTTGAAAGCAGTTATGACACTTCCCCTCCTTTTTTTTTTTTATTCCCCAGAATTATTTTATACAATCCATTCTTCTTGAAAGAAACACTTAACTGAGTGTCAAACAAAGTCTTAAGAGTCTTAAATAGAAATCCATGGTGCAGCTGAGATGAATTAAAAAGCGAATAAGTGCAAGTTAAAACCTGGAAATTGCTCATGTAGATATTTCTAGGAAGGAGGAGAGGGATCCCAGTGTTCTAGAGCTTTGGCCTTGACACATTCCTGGCAAAACTGAGTGGTGAGGACAGGTCATTCCTGGGAAGCTGTTAATGGCAGCTGAGTGTGTTGGGGTTGGTTCATCCACACCCCTGCTTTAGTTCATCCCGCTCCCCAATCCTGCCAAACCCTGGGATCTCATCCCCTTAGCCTGGCATCCCAGACCTTTATCTCCCACTTTACCAAACCTCACTGGGAGCAGAGCCGCCGGGAAGCTCCCGTGTCCGGGGAATGCAGCTTCTCCTTGCAGCCCGAGCCTGAAGGGTCTGGCAGGGGGGAGCTGGGAATGTCCATTTCACATCCTTTGTCTGCCCGGCTTGTGCTGGGAGGCCCAGGGAAGCCAAGGATTGATGGAGGAGGGATTCCTTCCTTCCTTCCTTCCTGTGGGAATCACACTTCCTTCTCCATGGGGACACCTCCGCTGACAGGCAGGAATACAGGAGATTGCAGGGGAAGTACAGGAGATTGCAGGGGTTGTGTTTCCTTTTCCTTCTCCTTTTCCTTTTTCCCTCTTACTTCTCCTTTCCCTTTCCTTTTTTCCTTTTTCTTTTCATCTTCCTTTTAATTTTCCCTTTCCCTTTCCCTTTCCCTTTCGCACTTCTCCTCCTTTCCCTTTCCCTTTCCCTTTCCCTTTCCCTTTCACACTTCTCCTCCTTTTTCTTTTTCTTTCTCTTTCCCTTTTTCCCTTTTTCCCTTTTCCTTCTCCTTTCCCTTTCCCTTTCCCTTTCCCTTTCCCTTTCGCACTTCTCCTCCTTTTTCTTTTTCTTTCTCTTTCCCTTTTTCCCTTTTCCTTCTCCTTTCCCTTTCCCTTTCCCTTTCCCTTTCCCTTTCCCTTTCCCTTTCCCTTTCCCTTTCCCTTTCCCTTTCGCACTTCTCCTCCTTTTTCTTTTTCTTTCTCTTTCCCTTTTCCCCTTTTCCTTCTCCTTTCCCTTTCCTTTATCCATCTCTTTTCCCTTTCCATTTTCTCCTTTCCCTTTTTCCCTTTCCCTTTTATGTTTTTCCATTTTTTCCCAAAATAACCCAGAGCTGATTTGTTTTGGAATGCACTCATATTTCAGTTTCTTCCTTCACGCTTGTACGCAAAGCACCTTCTCAGCCCAGCTCATTTCCAAGTGTTACCAACTCCTAAGAACTGTTTTGTTTTTACAGGAATTCTTTAAATTCTGTTTTTTATGACACTGATTCTGGCTGAAGGTACTTTCCTGTGTCCAGCTCTAAAAGAAGCGGCTCCCAATCCTGAATTTTCCGGTTTAGATCTGACAAGCTTCGTGTTAATCCAACATTAAATGTCTACTCTGATGCTATTCACGGCCTTAAGATTCACTGAATGAATTTGTGTTTTTATTATTTCACCACACAAAACTGAGTGAGTTTTAGGGAGGAGAAGACTTTTTTTAAAAACTTGGGTAAAAAGCAGTTATGGAAAGAAAGAAAATATATTGAATTCCTCGGGAATTACCTTTCCCAGGATGAGTGTACTGGCGGGAAGAGTCCAGCTTCAACGCCTCGGATATTCCACAGACAGGAAATTTTGGTAAATTTGTATCACCAGCTTTTGGGGAAAGATGATTCATTGTGCTTTCATCACCCTGCTCTAAATTCGGGATATCGATTTATTTAATGGGATGCAGCTGCTACTATTCAGGGACAAGAGAGGACGGAGTTTCTGGGATGACGCTGCCGGCTTGGGAGCTCTGAAAATCTGCTCAAGCTGGGCTGGGATTCCTGGAAAAGACCTGGATCTGGTCTGCAAACCTCTGCATATCAAACTCCACACATGTTCCACCAGGATGGAAGCACGAACATTAAAAAAAAAATAAAAAATTGGAAAAGTGGAATAGAACAGAAGGAAACAAAAAATAATCTAAATTTCATTAGGGGAATCCATTGCGGCAATGATGCCAAGGAAAGCTTTGATCATCAGTTTTTCTAAGGCTGAATTTGAATATTTTGAGGTCATGGAATCAGAGGAAAGCTTGGGTTGGAATGGACATTAAAGATCCTCTCGTTCCAAGATACCAAATTCAGCCTGAAGTTTCCTCCTGCTTCTGGCCTGGATGCAAATCCCAGTTTGTCCCTTGAATTGGCCACTTTGGGTCTGTGACAGCGCAAAGTTTCCCTAAAACTGTGAACTCACGGATATCCATCTCTAAATGCACTAGTTCATACCCCACCAGGGCACTTTGGTGCTGTTTAAAAACTCCTCGCACTGAGAAAAGAAATCTTTTTCACTTATTTTGCGAGAGCTGCAAGGATTCTTGTTTTACCTTTTCATCTTCAAGTGGCAAGAAATATAATTTTCCATTTATTATCCCACTGTTATTATTTTTCCTTAGTGCCTGGAGTGAGCGGTGCTTAATAATATTTACCCTTGGGCAAGATAAATATCAGAGGAATATTAATCAATTCTCCAGTGAATAACAGGGAATTGTGTTTTCCAATCACAAGCTGCTGAAGGCTCAGAGTGACTGGGAATGTTTAAGAGCAATTAGCTGGGTTATTTTGATCCATTTTTGACACTTTGGATGTGGTGTTGATTTAAAAGAACTCGAGTCCGTGGATGTGTTTGTACAGTGGGATTAATCTCCCTGAAGGGGATTGGTTTGCCTTTGGAATTGTTATTTAGGGGTGGAGTGTCCTAACGGCCCTCAAGCTGGCAAGATTAGGAGAAGCACAGGCAGAGCATGAAAAATAAAGACAAATTAATACTATAAAAATAAAATGCGATCAGTCACAACCCGCCAAGTGTGTGAACAAAGCAAAGGGGAATTTTAATAAATGCGTAAAGAGGAGGTTGAGGCCACAGTCACGTAAAAAATGACTTCAATGGAGTGATGTTACCGTGGGATAGGATATTCCATTTTATTCCATAATCAGGAAGATAAGAGAGAAGATAGACTTTAAAAAAAGAAGTAAAGGGAGGAGAATTCCAGCTCCATAAAAAACGCACGCACACCAGGATAGTCTGGGAAGGAGACAGTGGCTCACAGGAGATGAAGAAACATCTGAAGCACAGGATGATTGGAGAGGAAAGTGTGAGTTACCCACGGCAGATAATTTACTCAGTATTTACATCAGGCTGAAAAGCTGGGATCGCCTCCTTTGGAAGCCCAGACTTCCAGCAGGTCGTTCCTTAGGGAAGATGCTGATTGGGACCGCCTAGAGGAGAAATTCCAAGCGTTATTTCCGAAGAAGGTGGAATGATCCGTACTTTATAAACCCAATTCCAGCCCAGTTGTGCAAGCAGGAATTTCCAGGATTAGGAGGCAACGCCAGGAGCATGAGCTGGCACCAGGCTGGATGCTGCAATCGTGGAATTCCGTGTGTGAGGCCACTCCAGAGACAGCAGCTGCCTTATCCCGAGCCCACAGGATGGGAACTGTGCCCGTGGATATGAGCAAACCCACAGCCCAACCCTTCACAGAAGTGAGGAAACGGGAGTGACGGAGATCTCACACATCACACTAAAATAAATACATTAAAATACCAAAGAAAAGCTGATAAAATCTTGAGTCATTAGGAAAAGACAGAAAGTTCATTTCCTCAGCAGCTGGAGCAGACAGCGGGACGGAGGAGAGAAAAATCCAGGGGCAGGGGGTAGGAAATGAGAGCTGCAGACGTGGAGGGACACCTTCAGCAGTGCCTGCTGGGACTGGTCCCAGTGTGACATCACCAAATCCACCTCGCTGGGATTCAGGGGGAATTCACCCTCAAACTGCAAACACATCCGTGAGTACGCTCCGGTTTTGTGGAGCTGGAGGTTCTGTCCTTGAGCTGACCTTGTACAAGCACAGGTTCCACCACCACCATACCAGTGTCCATGGTGATATCTGGATTATCCCTGTGGAGAATCCCTGCATTCAGCTACAAACTTTGGAATACCACAGAGAGTGAGGAGTGGGGGAACCTGGTGACGATCTCCTGGAGGACCAGCCCAGGACATGGCACAGGGAGGGTGTTACCCTGGTTTTTCTGAGTTTCTTTATTAGCCTTTTGATTTTCATAAATGGAGTCAGATCTTTTAGTTACTGTACAATATTAGAGCAGTTTTTCTACCTTTCCCACAGAAGTAATATAAACAAATCCTTTGTTTTTCATTCTCTGTCCTTTGTTTGCACATTTCTAACCTGAAAACAATTGTAACTGACAATTGGTCTGGCCACTGAGGCTGAGGGGTGGAAACCCCAAAAAGCCAATCTTCTGCTAGACCCACAAATGTATAAAAGTAAAAGAATAAACAAAGGGGTCTCTTCTCTCCGCCCTTTCAGCTGGAACCTGGATCAGAAGAACCTCTGCAGAAATCTCTTGTCTTCGTGTGATTTCTTTGTGTTTCACGGTGACAGGAGGGGTTTGTCCTGAGCTGTGAACATCCTTTGAAATGAGAGCTGCAGACGTGGAGGGACATCTTCAGCAGTGCCTGCTGGGACTGGTCCCAGTGTGACATCACCAAATCCACCTCGCTGGGATTCAGGGGGAATTCACCCTCAAACTGCACAGCAGATGAGTCTGGTGATGGTTTTCATGAAGCCAGAGGTCCTTGTCTGACCAAGGACGGATTCCGCCACCGCCACATCCGTGCCCAGGGTGATGAGGTGATATCTGGATTATCCCTGTGGAGAATCCCTGCATTCAGCTACAAACTTTGGAATACCACACAAAACACGGAGTGAGGGAACCTGGTGACGATCTCCTGGAGGACCAGCCCAGGACATGGCACAGGGAGAGGTTTTTCCTCGTGATCATCCTTTTCCAGGCCTAGGTGACCATTGTCCAGCTGGGATTCACAGCGTGGGTGGACACCTTGTCCCACGGTGGGCACAGGAAGAGGACAGCAGGTCTCAGCCTGGTTTTTGGGGAAGGAGCTGCTGGCAGGGCTGGAATTCTACATCCCAAGGCATTGGAAGGAATTAAGATCAAGGAATCCTGAGGAAAAAACTGGCAGAGAGAGCCTGAACAGGCAGCTCCTGGAGATGCAGGGATTTTCCCTTTTCCCTGCACTCCAGACTCTTTCTGTGTTTTCCACGGCTCTATTTTTATGGTTGGACTGGATGATCCTAAAGGTTTCCTCCAACCTTGGTGATTCTGGATTGCTCTGGAAAAAACAACCAAGGAGATCAGTGCCCTCCAGCTTTTCCAAAGGAATGTTGGGCTATCCAATTCCATCCTGGGGCTAAGAAATTCCTTTTTTAATCCATCTACCGGGAATATCCATCAGGAACAACACATCAAGAACACGGAGCAGGAGACGTTTGGATGATGGCTAAAACGACCAACTTTCCCAAAGTATTCATGGACCTGTCTAAATCTTCCCAGTTTTCATTGCCAAAAATATAATTTTCTCAGTTTCTCATTCCCAAACTCATGGCAGTATTTTGCTTCTGAAAACTCCCAACCTGCCTATGCACAGCTTAGGGGATGAAAGGAATGGTTATTATTCCGTTCTCAGAAGTAATTATTCCTTTTTAGGCATAAATAATTATCTCTACTATTCCACGCATGGGAGGATTTCTTAGAGTTCCTAATTTTTAAACCTTGGGAGCCTGCAGGGATGTTTATTCCCCCAAACTGCTTGAACAGAGAGTCCTTTTCCCAAAAGATTTTCTCCACGAGCTTGAACGGTCACCAGTGATCCAACTCCAACCTTCCTTTCACCACCGTGAAAATAATGAACATAAAATGCCTTGAAAATTCCTGCAGTGCAAATCCCAGATGTTTCATGTACGTCTGCCAGGCAGTAATATTTTTATTTCTATATCTATAAAAACATAATATATGGTATATAAATATATATTACGTTAGGCCTGCCAAATCCGAATTTTGGATGCATTTTGCTGCTTAAGGCGTCGTCTTGTCAAAGCCATTTTAAGTGAAAGAGGTGTTTGAAAAACCTGACTTATTTCTAAAGGACACTTCCTCCAGCAGCAAATAAAAATCCACAATATAATATTTTTACAGACAGATGACACGTAAAGGGAGAAATGATATCTAACACATATTGTGAAAGGACATAATTTTTAAACCTCTGATCCTTCGGTGTGGATTTAACGCCCAGGGAGCAAATCCCACATCTCCCACCTGTGCTCCTAAAGGCCTGCCCTCCGTTCATCTGACCCTTGGCATACATTCACTTTACACTTGAACATTCGTGTTTTCACAAAACCCCCCACGAAACTGTTGCGGTTGGCTTTGCCCTGGCCGGAGCTGAAGGTTGTTTTTGATTTTCGGAGTTTCTTGGCAACACTTGGAGGCTGTTTGTCTTGGCACCCCCCTGCCCCATTACCTATTCCTCAGTCCCACAGGCCGGACGCTCTGTTTACAGCGCTTTGTGCTTTTCGACCGCATTTCTGCAGTTTTAAAAAGGAAAAACAGAAGGACCCCGCCCCCCCCCCGAGACATTTGTTAATTTTACATCTGTTTTAATACCTGTCCAATATATACGTCTTAAATGTCGATAGGTTCAGCTCTTTTCTCCGGAGCAACCGTCACTATCGGGCTTCAAATATTTGCGCTTGGCAAGCGTTCAGGCGTTTTTTATGAGTGGGTCCATTCTTCTCCGCTCACATCTGCTCTTAATAATCCCAAATGTTTGGGGTTTGTCCGGCTTTCACATGAAGGGTTTTGTTTGCTTTTTTCTCGACCGCTCCACACAATGGTCGATTCTTGTCTCTCATTGATGGTGCCGATAATAAACGGGAATCGGCTTGAAGGAGGATTCGGCCGCAAAGACAAAGGAGAGGAGGTTTAAAAAATATTTACTTCTGAGAGAAAATGTTCTCTGGAAGCTTAACGTAACTCTGGGGCAATAAATAGCAACATCGTTGGCCAAGAAGTTCTCACGTTATCAAATTCTTCTAAAATTGCATCATCTGAAGCCTATAAGGGAGAGAAAAAGTTGGGAAGTGACATAAAAAATTCTCCTGTCTTTCCTTAAGTCCAACAAATGTTGTGAAAATTTTAGAAATCTGGTGTCTAGACAACAAATATCTATAGGACAAGACCTTTTCCAACAAGAAATCCATAAATAGTGATTTTTCTTGCTAGTCTGAACCATAAACGTAAACATTTCATCAATTCTTTCCCCAAAAAACACCACTTCTGCATCACTCTTGGCCTTCACTCAAGCACAAGGCTTCCAAGCAAAGAGACCTTGGAAAAGCAGGTGGATAAATCCAGGCAGGGCTGCCAGACTTCATGGGATGCTTTCACTCTGGATGCGTTTTCCTGCTTAGAGCATCTTCTTCTCCAAGGGGAACCAAAAAAAAAAAAAAAAAAAAAAGGTGTTTTAAAAACCTGATTTGCTGGTTTTGGGGGGAATTTCAGCGGCAGCAAACGTCGTCTGGAGCAGACGTGACTCAGCCCTGTCCCGACAGGGCCCAGCCTTTGGTTGGAGCTCCGTGTTCCACCCTTGGCATGGCCCTTCCAGAGGGATGCAGGACACCCGGGGAAGTGTTACCCTGGTTTTTCTGAGTTTTTCTGAGCCTTTTGATTTTCTTAAATGGAGTCAGATCTTTTTAGTTATTGTACAATATTAAGAGCAGTTTTCTACCTTTTCCCACAGATGTAACATAAACAATTCCTTTGTTTTTCATTCTCTGTCCTTTGTTTGCATATTTCTAACCTGAAAACAATTGTAACTGACAATTGGTCTGGCCACTGAGGCTGAGGGGTGGAAACCCCAAAAAGCCAATCTTCTGCTAGACCCACAAATGTATAAAAAGTAAGAAATAAACAAAGGGATCTCTTCTCTCGGCTCTCTCAGCTGGGAGCTGGTTCGGAAGCACCTCTGTGAAAATCTCTTGTCTGCGTGTGACTGCTCTGTGTGTCTTGGTGACAGGGCAGGAACTGGAACGATCCCAGAGTCCGGAAAACGTGAGCTGCAGGAAGGATGGAAAGAGCAGCCTGGTTGGTCGTTTTTAAGGAGACAGTTAAAACGAGAGGCGATTAAAAGTTGCGACATCATTCTCCCGCTGTGAAGAGGCACTAAAAAAAAAACTTTTGTTAAATTGCTAAAGAGAAAAAGAAATAAGCTGAAGTTGCAGCAGGACAGATTGAGTTAATTCCAGATGTTCTGGGGAAGGAAGGTTTGAGTATCCAGCAGGAGTAATTCATGTAATGATCATTATTTCTGCCATTTGGTTGGGATCTGAGGGCTCTTAAATTCTCCCTGGAGGTCCCGGTACAAGTCTTCAACTTGTGCCTTGTACCTCAGTTTACCAAAAAAATAATAGTTTAAAATAAAATCAGATTGGTTTTAAATGGGATAAAGATAGAAAAGTGGAAGTGGCCTTTTTTTAGAGCACACCAAGTCCAAGTTCCTCCTCAAATATTCAGAATAAATCAGGTGTTCTTCTTGTTTGGCTGTTCTAAAACTTATTCTCAACTTCTGGTTTGAAATTATCTTTGGCTTTTCAGCCTAAATTTAACTCTCAGTGGGATGGGGGTGATTTTATTGTCGGGCTTTTTCCTCTCTTTAGTTTAAATACCTCTTCCTCCATTCCCAGGTTTCCCCCCAATGTAAATTCAAAAGGTAAATTCAATTCACAGCAGCTATTTTTAGGGTTTTTTTTTGTTTGTTTTTTTCTTTTTCTCATAAGAAAGAACTTAACCTTAGTTCTCCCACTCCCTCCTTTCCCTGCACTCCTTTTCCTACACTTCCCTCCAAGTGATTTTTTTCTGAATGGGAATACAGTTTCTTAAAAAAAAAAAAAAAATCCCAATGAAAGGCTTTTCACTGCATTCCTTCCATTTAAATCCATCATTCTTGGGATTGTTCTCAGGATCATTCTCAAAGCCATAAACGACTTAATTGAAATATATCCTATACCACCAACAATAAGATACGAATACAAAATCTAAAAGCTATACTTCACTATAAATACTCTCCCCTGTGTATATAAATAGAAGAAAAGTTTAGGTGCTTGATGTTTAAATTAATGCAAAGAAATTCGTGACCCACATACACAAATTTTTAAAGAATTCCTTCATTCATTAAGCTCCTGTGTGGTTTTTTTTCCTCCCTTTCATCACCGTGGGGATCACACCAGTTTGGGAGTCACCAAGCTCAGGGTTCACTTGGAGCGCTGGTGAAACCCGGAGGAGAGCTTTCAGACTATTTCTTGATGAGGAAAGAGTTAAGGTGTCACCGAGACACCCAAAGCAGCCGCACGCAGACAAGCGGTTTCGCAGAGCAGAGGTTTCTCCGTCCACCTCGAAGCTGAGACAGGGCGGAGAGAGACCTCTTTGTTTATTTCTTACTTTTTATACATTTGTGGGTCTAGCAGAAGATTGGCTTCTGGGGTTTTTCACCCCTCAGCCTCAGTGGCCAGACCAATTGTCAGTTACAATTGTTTTCAGGTTAGAAATATGCAAACAAAGGACAGAGAATGAAAAACAAAGGATTTGTTTATGTTACATCTGTGGGAAAAAGGTAGAACTGCTCTTAATATTGTACAGTAATTAAAAAGATCTGACTCCATTTATGAAAATCAAAAAGACTATAAAAAACTCAGAAAAACTAGGGTAACATCAAGGAAGAAAGTCAAGGGAAGAGTTAACGAAGCCACCTCTCCCCCTCCAACTTCTGTAAGATTTGTCTGGGATTTATTTAAAAGTGGGAAACTTGGAAGCAAGCCGAAGAACGTCGGCTGGAGGCTGCGTCCGGCTGCGGGACGTCTTCCTGGTGGTGAGAGGTTCCGCTGGGATTTGCAGGTAGGAGCTTTCCTTCACAGCTCCCACCGGCTCTGCAGAGCACCCAAAACCTGTGCTGAGCCCTGCAGGGCTTTTCCTGGAGTCCCGGCATCACCGAGGCTGGGAAATCCCTCCAGGATCATCCCGGCTGTGCCCCATGCCCACCCTGTGGGCACTGAGTGCCACCTCCGGGTGTTGCCTTGTTCCCGACCTGGAAGTGAAATTCGGGATAATTTTAGTGAGGAGAGAAAAGATAGAATAGAAAAGTGGATTTTTATTTGAAGGCCTTCAGGGGGCAGTTGTGGAAGGATGCCCGCAAAAGCCGTTTGGTAGGTTTTTATGGGTTTTTAGGAAATTAGCATAATTGATTAAAAAAATCAATTAGTCTATCAAGGGAATGAACTTCACCTCTGAGTGTAACAAATCTCTCAGCAGCTCCCTGACAGGAGGTTGGCAACGAGGGACAGGAGGAGAGGGAACGGCCTCAGGCTGGGCCAGGGGAGCTCAGGGTGGGCAGCAGCAGGAATTTCCCCATGGAAAGGGAGCTCAGGGCTTGGAAGTGCCCAGGGGGGTTTGGGGTGCCCATCCCTGGAGGTGTCCCAGGAATTCCTGGAGGTGGCACTCAGGGCTCTGGGTGGGGACAAGGTGGGATTGGGCACAGCTGGGACTCCATGGGCTGAGAGGACTTTTCCAACCTCAGTAATCTTGGGATCCTGCAGAGCAGAAAACAAGTGCAGATAAATCACCAACCCTGGCTGCTCAGCATTCACCTCTCGAGGGCTGGAGCGATGAAGAACCCTCCTCAGTGGAACAGTCATGGGTGCTAAAATATGCGCGAGAATGCACAGACACCTCCGTGCTAAAATATCCGTGAGGAGGCGCAGACACCTCCACCCTTCCCTTCCCTTCCCTTCCCTTCCCTTCCCTTCCCTTCCCTTCCCTTCCCTTCCCTTCCCTTCCCTTCCCTTCCCTTCCCTTCCCTTCCCTTCCCTTCCCTTCCCTTCCCTTCCCTTCCCTTCCCTTCCCTTCCCTTCCCTTCCCTTCCCTTCCCTTCCCTTCCCTTCCCTTCCCTTCCCTTCCCTTCCCTTCCCTTCCCTTCCCTTCCCAGGGATCTCCTTTGATCCTCACATGCCCACCAGCACATCCCTGTCCGCAGCTCCTGACTCAGAAGTGAACCCCGGCTATCAGCGGTGCGGGGCAGATTTTTCCAAGCGCCGCTGCCCGCCGTGGAGCCCCGGACCATTTTTCCATGCCCTCATCTCTCCCCCTTTCCCCTCTCCCACTCATCCAGCTGCGGGGTTCGCTCGCAGCCAGAAGGGAAGGCGGGCAGACAGCTGTCACACCGTGAATCAGGCCTTCAGCTGCGGTCTGGAGGGGAAGCTCGGAGCTCGGTTTTCCCACTTGCAGGACAAAGAGCAGCTGCCTTTGACACTTGCAGCTCCGTGCCGACGCGGGAGTTTGATTTGCGGTCGCGGATCCCGATTCAAGCAACCGGTGCAAAACACTCCCTTGCAGGCTTCTTTTCATTGATCAAAAACGAGCCCGCCGCGAAAATAAACCCGAGTTCTCGGCGACAGGAGAGAATGTTTAACCGAGGATCGGGGGCGTGCGGGATCTCCTGGATGCTGTGAGGCTCCCAGCGCACAGGCCGGCTCCCGGTTTGATTGCACGGCCCCCGAAAGGCAGCGAGCGCTGAGGAACGAGCGGAGCTTGGCTCGGGCAGGGTCCGTGCGCGCTGCGGCGCCCGGGGACGCGGTGGATTCTCGGCCAGGCTGGGAAGGAGCAGAGCCAGCCGTGAGTCACATGGGCCACGGCAGACACCGTAGCAGCTGGGCAAAGGAGAGCGGCGGCACAATTGGAGCAGCCCCGCTGACCTCACAGCCCCGCTCGCTATTTAAGGTCTGGCTCCCAGATGTTGCGGGAGGATCCAGCCAGCTGCAGAGCCAGCCTGGAGTGTGAGAGCCGGGAATATTCCCAGCCCCTCGCTGCTCCGGAGAGGAGATGATCGCGCTGCTCTTCTTCTCTGCGCTGCTGTGGGGCGAGGCTGGAGCCTGGGGCTTCAAGGATGGGGTGCTGCACAACTCCATCTGGCTAGGTAAGAGATACCTTCCTTATCACCCGATCGTTCGCCGCGTTTGTCCGGCGGGGGAAGGATGAGGCGCCCAGCGCCGCCGAACCGAGCTGCGCGTCGGTATCGGCCAAATTCTGCACGGAAATTTATAGAAATCCCTTTTCCCGGGTAGTGCCCGTCCCTTTTCACGAGCTTGCCGTGCGTACAGTCCCACCGAGCCGCAGGAAAAGGCGATTGCAGAGCATTTCATCTGAACGTACTTTCCTGCAGCTGGGGGTAAAGAGAAAACTGCGCTGGTTAAATAACGGCGGCTTTGTTTTGAGGCAAAACGAGCCTGAAAAGAAACTTTTTTTTTTTTTCTTTTTTTTTTTTTAACCAAAGCGATGAATTACTTTCTGCCTGGGGTCCTGCATGTGAAAGTCAATGACCTGGAAATAATAGCGCTGATATTTCCCGGCTTTCTGGAAAGGTGCAGGAAAAAACCGGGGATGTCTGAGCCGCGGGTTTGTTCGCATCATCCAGCAGCACAGAGGAGATCTCAAAAGGGGAAGGCAGAAACGCTGCGGGAAGGGTTTCTCCTGCCTCGAGTGGCTTTCGGGGGCTCTTTTACAGCTCGTTATAATTCTGACTGACTCAGGGCAGAGCCTCGCGGAGGATGCCAAAATAAAGGCACCGAGCGCTCCGCTTCCCGAATACTCACAGATCCTTCATCCCCTGTAGAGTGCTGCGTGCTTCCCTGAGGATTTTCAGGAATCCCTGGAGCTCGGGGCTCTGCTCAGGTGTCTCATGAGCCACCACGTGGCTCCAGCCCCTGTCAGAGGAGGCTGCAGAGCGCCAGGACACAAACGAGGCACGGAAATGAACTTTTCCATTTGGCTGCGCGTTTTTAATTGATTTCTCCTTCCCCCAACCCCCCAAACCTCGGGCCGTGCCTGTTGTGCCTCACAATTCCCGAGGGTGCTCAGGTGGGGAGAGAACAGCTTGGCAGCTCCAGGATCCGCCTCTGCTGTTCAAAAATTTGGGATGACGGCGATCATTTGAGCAGATTCGTGAATTGGAGTCCGGTGGGAGAAAAAAAAAAAATCTTTTAAATGCTTCAAAATGGAGCAACTGTGTGCTAATTGGGATGCATCATAAAATTCCGTTTGGCTGCACCTCTGAGCATTTACCAGGGGAGTAAATAAAAATAAACCAGGGGTAAAAAAAACCTGATGGCTTTCTCTGAATAAACAGACCAAAATAGAGATGCACCGTCTCGTGTAAGCAGAGCAATAACACGACTGAAATGGACCTCAGAGCGCAGTTAATTGAATTACCAGTGGAATTCAGTGCCTCTGTATGTAAGTGAAGATAAATTTGGCAAATTCGCAGCCATCCAGTTCACGCTTCTTTGCATGATGTAAAATAAAATAGCTTGAACAGTAGAAGAAGTCGCTCCAATCTCAGCCTCAGTGTGCTGGAGCGTCAGTGGGGTAAAACCTGGGGATGCACCGTGACACCTGAGCTTTGCTTTTCTCCTCTTCTGGTAAAGAGCCAAACCCAAAATTCTGGAAAATTTCCCTTTTATCTTTTCCCTCCACAAACCCTTAGCACACACACATATATATAGATATATAAAATCTTGAATTGCTGTCACTAACACTCCCAGCCTTTACCTTTTTCCTCATCACAAACCCTCTCCTGCTCCTCAGCCAGTGCTGCTGCAGCTGCCTCTGCTTCCTTGGGAATGCGTTCCTGGTGCCAATGGGATTTTAGGGATTTTAGTGCTGCTCATTTTTGCCCCCAGCACGTTGTCACCAGGGGTTTATTGTCACCTCTGAGGGGAGGTTGGCACAGTCCCGCCCAGATTTGCTCACAGGCTCCTTCCAGTGCCGTGGGGTTTTCCAGGACAGCTGCTGCGCTCTGTTCACAATTCCAATCCCTCTCCCATTCCCACTCCCTGTGTCAGGGGGGGTTTGGTGAAGTTCTCTGAGTAGCAGAGGCCCGTGCCAGGAGCTCCACATGGTCACCCTCTGCTTAAAAGTGAAATATTCCTCTTCATTCAGCCTTTCGCAGCATATTTCGTGCATATTGCAGGTATTTTATCAGCCAAGTTTCATGCTGCTCGTGTTTGTGCAGCAGAGCTCGGCTGCATTTCACCACCTCCTGCTGCTGAGGGGGAGCTGAGGGTCACTGTCCTGGCAGGATCCCGCTGTCTCTGGGCTCCAAGGGGGCATTTTAGGAAGTGGGAGCTGGAACAAACCTGTCCTGTCAGCCGTGGAACCCACGGCCCTGTGGCAGGTGCTGGTGCTTGCCAGAAAAAATCAACGTTTCCCGCAGGTTTACCGACAGGGCCGCGAGCTCACCTCCACAAACAGCAACTCGTGTGCATTTCCCTGCGGAGATGCACGTGGAAGTGTGTGCAGAGACATAAATATGTAAATGAAGAGTTAACCCCTAGCCCTGGGTTTGATGGTGAGTTTATCTGCACAGCCCCACGTGGAACTGAGGAGCGAGGGAGGGGAAAAAGCTGCCAGTGCAAGATCCCATCAGTTAATTAGGATTTTCTGTCAGGGGATGCTGTGTCTCCAGCTGCGACACCCAGGGCCAGCAGCAGCTCTCAGAGCTGGGGGAGGACGTGTGTGTGTGGTCTGTTTTTCCAGAGGCTGTTTTCCCGTCCTGCAGAGGAATAAAAGAGATGGAACCATGGGGTGGTGCTGCTCTCGGTCTCAGCCTCGCAGACCCTGTGAAGAGCTGACCTTCCCAGCAATATTCTGCCAAATCTGGTGCCTGTCCATAGGGACAATCCAGCAATAACTTTAGAGGGATAAGATCTGCAAATAACATTGCCAGGTGAAAAAAAAAACAACAGTTAAAAATGGAGAGTTTTTAGTGGCGGCTCTGTGAGCTCAAGGAATACCATCAGGGGTTTCCAACCTCCTTCCAGCCCCACTGGGATCTGCAGGGATCACTAATGTGGATTCCAGGCTGTCCCCTGAGCTTCAGGCAGGCCCAGCTCTGTGCTGGTTCCTCAGGGATTTTCCAGCCTTGCATTCCCAATCCAACCCAACGCTCCCAGCTCTGCACACTGAGCCGATTGAGCTTGATTTCTCATCAGCTTAGCCACGACAGACTACTGAGTGACTGAAGAGTAACACCTCCTAGGAATAGATCCTTAATTAAAAAAGAGTTTTTGTAATAGAACGCGCCACCATCCCCCAGCTGTGGGTTGTTCTGGCCAATGGAACCGGCTCCTTCAGGAAGATTTTTCCCTGGAGGAGCTCTTATCCCGTGGCAGTGGCAGTGATACTCCCAGGGAGGCTGCAGAGAGAGGATCTCCCTCTCCAGAGACCGTTGTCAGCATTATAATTTATTTCTCTGGGCACAAGGCCAGCGGCTGCAGGTCCAAAAACCGCCCTGGCAAACGTCATCGTGTGTCTGTTAAGGGCTCTCCCCATTCCCAACCACGATTCAGTGGCTTTTTAAAAAACCTCCCCATACCCAGCCAAAAGCGCTGGCTCCAAGCGCGTCCCTAGAAAACACATTCTTTATTTTTCCTGCTACAAATAACTACAGTAAAAACAAAAAAAAACCACCAACCAAAACCGCTCCCTGCTTCCCATCTTCTCTCCGTCACGTTGGCTGGGCAGAGCTGCGAACAGCCATTCCTCTCAGATTATGCTGAATTTCAGCGAGACCTAAACAAAAAGCCCCTTCAGATTAGAAATGCAGATTGCCGCCGAGACAGATTTCCGTCCATATGGCACCAGCCAAGTGCAGCACGCAGGGATTATAAAACTTGCAGCAGCGCCGGCAGTTTCTAGGTTTCCTTGGAAAGCTGTTTCATCTCGGGATTGCCGCGGCGAAGCAAAGAAAAAAATAACGAAGAAAGCGCTTTAATTTTCCGCGGAGCGGAAATGTCGGCCGGCGATTGTTCTGCTCCTGCCCTTCGTGACACACGCTCAGATATTTTTATTTCATATTTTTTTTCCCCCCTCCCACCTTTAATTCCTGCCTCGCCTCTATCCAAGTAGCTGTGATTTCACTTCTCCGGAGAGTCAAAACAAAGCTCTGATTCATCTTCCAAAGGCTCGCGGAGTTACAGCCAAAGGGATGCAGTGGTGGGGCTCCAGAAGGAGCTTCCCCCGAGCCAGGCGGGATTCGCAGAGCTCGGGATGCCCAACTCCGCAGCGCTCCCGTAACCACTGCCCTCCGAGTCATCCCGGGGAGCCCTCCCAGCTTCTCTGGGTCTTCTGTTGTCCCCATCTGTGCCTGTTTGCCCCTGTTTGCCCCCATTTGTCCCCATTTGTCCCCATCTGTGCCTGTTTGCCCCCGTTTGTCCCCGTTTGTCCCTGTTTGCCCCTGTTTGTCCCCATCTGTGCCTGTTTGTCCCTGTTTGTCCCTGTTTGCCCCCGTTTGTCCCTGTTTGTCCCTGTTTGCCCCTGTTTGTCCCCATCTGTGCCCGTTTGTCCCTGTTTGTCCCCATTTGTCCCCATCTGTGCCTGTTTGTCCCTGTTTGTCCCTGTTTGCCCCCGTTTGTCCCCGTTTGTCCCTGTTTGCCCCGTTTGTCCCTGTTTGTCCCCATTTGTCCCCATCTGTGCCTGTTTGTCCCCATTTGTCCCTGTTTGCCCCGTTTGTCCCTGTTTGTCCCCATTTGTCCCCATCTGTCCCTGTTTGCCCCCGTTTGTCCCCATCTGTGCCTGTTTGTCCCCGTTTGTCCCCGTTTGTCCCTGTTTGCCCCCGTTTGTCCCTGTTTGTCCTCATTTGTCCCCATCTGTGCCATTTGTCCCCGTTTGTCCCCGTTTGTCCCTGTTTGTCCCTGTTTGTCCCCATCTGTGCCTGTTTGTCCCTGTTTGTCCTCATTTGTCCTCATCTGTGCCTGTTTGTCCCCGTTTGTCCCCGTTTGTCCCTGTTTGTCCCCATTTGTCCCCATTTGCCCCCGTTTGCCCCCATTTGTCCCTGTTTGTCCCCGTTTGTCCCTGTTTGTCCCCATTTGTCCCCATCTGTCTCCATTTGTCCCCGTTTGTCCACATCTGTCCCCGTTTGTCCCCGTTTGTCCCCATCTGTGCCGTTTGCCCCCATTTGCCCCATCTGTGCAGTTTGTCCCCGTTTGTCCCCGTTTGTCCCCGTTTGTCCCCATTTGTCCCTATCTGTCCCCGTTTGTCCCTGTTTGCCCCCGTTTGTCCCCATTTGTCCCTATCTGTCCCCATCTGTCCCTGTTTGTCCCCGTTTGTCCCCATCTGTGCCGTTTGTCCCCGTTTGTCCCTGTTTGCCCCCGTTTGTCCCCATCTGTGCCGTTTGTCCCCGTTTGTCCCCGTTTGTCCCCGTTTGTCCCTGTTTGTCCCCATTGTTTGTCCCCATCTGTGCCATTTGTCCCCGTTTGTCCCCATTTGTCCCCATCTGTGCCGTTTGTCCCCGTTTGCCCCCGTTTGTCCCCATCTGTGCCGTTTGTCCCCGTTTGTCCCCGTTTGTCCCCGTTTGTCCCCATTTGCCCCCATCTGTGCCGTTTGTCCCCGCAGAGCGAGCAGCCGGCGTGTATCACCGCGAGGCGCGCTCGGGCAAGTACCGCCTCACCTACGCCGAGGCCAAGGCCGTGTGCGAGTACGAGGGAGGACACCTGGCCACGTACCAGCAGCTGGAGGCCGCTCGGAAAATAGGTCTGGGGAAAGCCGGGGCGCTCTGCTCCTCCCGGGGCTCCTTCTGAGGGTGGCTGCTCCTGTGGTGTGTCCGTTGTGAGCTCTGGGGCGGAGAGATTTGTAAAAAAATGTTGGGGTTTTTTGGTGGATTTTTGTTTAAGATGCTTACTTGGTAACTGAGCACGATGGGTGTCAGGGTGTCCCAGTCCTCCCAGGCAGGAATTCCCAGTTCCCAGTCTCCCACCCATCCCTGCCCTCTGGCAGTGGGAGCCATTCCCTGTGTCCTGTCCCTCCATTCCTTGTCCCCAGCCCCTCTCCAGCTCTCCTGGAGCCCCTCCAGGAGCTCGGAGCTCTGCCTGGATCCTTCCCTTCTCCAGGGGAATATTCCCAGCTCTCCCAGCCTGGCTCCAGCCCTGGAGCATCTCCCTGAGCTCCTCTGGGCTCACTCCAACCACTCAGCGTCTTTTGATTTCATCAAGGTATTTTCCATGCAAGGGAGTGAGCGAGAAGTGGAGCTGAGTGAGGGGTGCCCTGTATTTCCAGCTGATTCCTAATAGGTTCCTCATTCATTCAGAGCACTGGGAAAACAATGGAAAATATCCTCCACTCCAGACATTTTTTCACTCAGCTGTTGAGTCAGAAGCTGGCTCCCAGCACCAGCACATGTGAAAAGGGCACTTTTGTTTCTTCAGAGCCCCAGGATGCCACAAATATGTTCCAGTTCCTCTCCATGAAAACATTGGATGGGTCTCCACCAGAGGGTGAACAACATTGCGTTCTTTGGCTCTTGGTGTTAAGTTCTCAGCCACAAAATGCATTAACGGGATCTTTTTTTTGTTTGGCAAAGAAATCCTTGAGGCATTTCAGGTGTTTAAATTTAAACCGAAAGTGTTTTAAGCGAACACTTGGGGATTTTAGCTGTCTGTAGTATTTGCCTGTAGTATTTTATGTATTTTTAGAACTTAATGCTGAGAACTCTTGAGACAGGATTGAGTAAATTTGTGTGACTTCAAAAGGGAAACAGAGAACACCCTTGGAAAACTCATCCAGTGGATAATCTGATTACAAGTGCTGGTGGAGCACTTAAAACTGACTGTGCAGTCCATCTGCGTTTGATTTGGGCTTTCAGATGAAGAACCAGCAACCACACTGCGGAGAACACAGTTCAGTTTTATCCCCTGCATTTAAAATTATCCTCTCAAGGCTCCCGTGTAGCTCCTTTCCTATCGGGCCAATTACACCCAGGCCACTGAGCCATCAGACTTTGCTGCATAAGAGCAGCCCAGGACTGATCAAACCCACGCCTCGTTCTCCCCCTGCCGCAGGTTTCCACGTGTGTGCTGCTGGCTGGATGGCAAAGGGCAGAGTTGGTTATCCCATAGTGAAAGCCGGAGCCAACTGCGGCTTCGGCAAGACGGGAATTGTTGACTACGGAATTCGCCTCAACAGGAGCGAGAGGTGGGACGCCTACTGCTACAACCCCAACGGTGAGGAGCAACTGCCACGGGGGCTGTCCTCTTCTGTCCCCTTTCGTCCTCTTTTGTCCCCTTTTGTCCTCTTCTGTCCTCTTCTGTCTTCTTCTGTCCCCTTTTGTCCTCTTCTGTCCCCTTTCATCCTCTTTTGTCCCCTTTTGTCCTCTTCTGTCCCCTTCTGTCCCCTTTCGTCCTCTTTTGTCCCCTTTTGTCCTCTTCTGTCCTCTTCTGTCCCCTTCTGTCCTCTTCTGTCCCCTTCTGTCCTCTTCTGTACCCTTTTGTCCTCTTCTGTCCCCTTTCATCCTCTTTTGTCCCCTTTTGTCCTCTTCTGTCCCCTTCTGTCCTCTTCTGTCCCCTTTCATCCTCTTTTGTCCCCTTTTGTCCCCTTTTGTCCTCTTCTGTCCTCTTCTGTCCCCTTCTGTCCTCTTCTGTCCCCTTTAGTCTTCTTCTGTCCCCTTCTGTCCTATTCTGTCCCCTTTTGTCCCCTTTTGTCCCCTTTTGTCCTCTTTTGTCCTCTTCTGTCCCCTTTAGTCCTCTTTTGTCCCCTTTTGTCCTCTTCTGTCCCCTTTAGTCCTCTTTTGTCCCCTTCTGTCCTCTTCTGTCCCCTTTTGTCCTCTTTTGTCCCCTTTTGTCCTCTTCTGTCCTCTTCTGTCCCCTTTTGTCCTCTTTTGTCCCCTTTTGTCCTATTCTGTCCCCTTTTGTCCTTTTCTGTCCTCTTCTGTCCTCTTCTCTCCTCTTCTGGCCCCTTCTCTCCTCTTTTGTCCCCTTTTGCACTTAGCCCACAGTTTATCTGAATGATCTGAGGGCTTTCTGCCCGAAATATGAGGCATGCTGCCTGCAACAGGCTGAATTTAGTGTCAACCCTTCTCTTTTTGTGTCTGAGACAGAACAGCTCTGAAAATGAACGTCCTGTCTGGGACTGGCATTCTGAGGAGCTTGTCCTAGGGAGGAATTGTTCCCTCAGAGGGTGGGGAGGGGCTGGGATGGAATTCCCAGAGAAGCTGTGGCTGCCCCTGGATCCCTGGAAGTGTCCAAAGCCAGGCTGGAGTACCCTGGGACTGTGGGAGGTGTCCCTGCCTTGGCAGGGATGGGATGGGATGAGCTTTAACCTCCCTTCCCATCCAAACCATCCCATAATTCTACCATTCTATGGGTGAAACTCCCACCAGCCCCCAGCAGTGCTTTGTGTGCACAATTAGACGAGGAAAGGTGGATCTCCAGAGCAGATCAGAGTTCCAACACGACTGGCAAGGACCTCAGCAGAGACACCTCCCCATCCCCTCCACGCTGCAGGCAACACCCACGTCCGTGGCTGTCCCTTCACGGAGCAGGGGGCACGGAAAACCTGGCACCAGGAAGGGAAGCAAAGCTGAGCTTGTCCCTGCTGCTGCTGCCTGGCAGAGCCGGACTCAGGCTCGTCCATGCCGTCTGCACAGCTGTGCGCGTTCCGTTTGTGCTCCCAGGCACGGGGCTTGTTTGTGCCCATCGGATAGCTCCGTGGGGCGGGGGCCGTTCCCAGATGTTCCATGCACAAGGAGAGCTGCAGGGAGCCTCCTGCCCTGGGAGTTTCTGCACGGGACCGAGTCCTCTGTCAGCCTCTCCTCTGGGACACGGGGAGCCGCTGCCCAGCTTGGTCAGGGCACAAAAGGAAAGCAGAGCTGCGGAAACCGCGTGGACACGAGTCTCCAGAGCTGCGGGGATTTGTGTTCCGTGGAGCCGGGCAGGGCTGTCTGCAGCCGGGACAGGAATGAGCCTGTGCTCCCCTCCAGGTGGCCAAAGACGGGCAGAGGAGCTTGTGGAACTCTTGGGGTGTCTGAAGTGTTCACCCCACCGAGCAGTGATCGTGGAATGATGGAAGCATGGAATGGGTTGGGTTGGGAGGGATCCTGAAGCCCATCCAGTGCCACCCCTTCCAGTGTCCCAGGGTGCTCCAACCTGGCCTTGGGCACTGCCACGGATCCAGGGGCAGCCACAGCTTCTCTGGGAATTCCTTCCCAATCTCCCACCCATCCCTGCCCTCTGGCAGTGGGAGCCATTCCCTGTGTCCTGTCCCTCCAGCCCTTGTCCCCAGTCCCTCTCCAGCTCTCCTGGAGCCCCTCAGGAGCTCTGAGCTCTGCCTGGATCCTTCCCTGCTCCAGGGGAACATTCCCAGCTCTCCCAGCCTGGCTCCAGAGAGGCTCCAGCCCTGGAGCAGCCCCATGGACTCCTCTGGACTCCTCATCTCTCTGGAGCTGCAGCCCCTGAGCTGGAGCCGGCTCTCCAGGTGCTGCAGCGGAGCTGAGCTGGGAAGTTCTGGGCTCATGGACAATGGACAAGCTCAGGGGATTGATCCATCTTGGTGCTCCTGACTCCTGCGCCCTGAATACCCTGACACAGCACCTCCCTCTCCCCAGCTCTCAGCTGGGATAAATCCTAAATTCGGGCAGGAATTCCCAATTTGGTCAGCCCCACCGCCAGGGAGCTGGCAAAGTCCAAATGGCCACGGATCAAACCAGGAGTGTTTTTATCCCAAAGGGAATCCAGAGCAGCAGGAACAGCAGGAGTACAACAGCAGGTACGTGATCACGAGCTGGTTTTGGTAGAAGACGAAGAGGTTTTTGAAGAAGAAAGGATGAATCTGAGCGCCAGCATGACTTGTACAGCTGTAAAACTTGGGAGAGGCGGAGATCCCAAATGCCTTTTACACAAAACACAGCTCTGGCCCCAAATCCACCCAAGGCTTTTCCTGTGAATTCAGTGAGGTTTGGATCACGCCTCTTGCTTCCAAAACATCTCCTTCCAAAAGCTGGGAACGACTGCCATCCACCGAGTGAATCCGCGCAAACTTCGTCACTCTGGATGTCCCTGTGTCCCCCCCTACACATCTCCAGGTCAAACCACGGCCAGAATTCACACCTAAAACTCCTCCCGGTTGTCTTCCTCCCTTAGGAAAAGAGTGTGGAGGAGTGTTCACGGATTCCAAGCACGTTTTCAAGTCCCCGGGCTACCCAAACGAGTACGAGAACGAGCAGATCTGCTACTGGCACATCCGCGTCAGGTACGGGCAGCGCATCCACCTGCAGTTCCTGGAGTTCGATGTGGAGGACGACACCGCCTGCCTGGCTGACTTCCTGGAAGTCTACGACAGCTACGACGACATCAACGGATTCGTGGGCAGGTAGAGCCGAGTTAATGTGCAAACGCAGGATTAATTTGTCCCCCCTCGGAAGAACGCTGTTTTTACGAATGATAAAATACGCTTACATGAATAACTTCTTTTTTGTAGAATACTGTGAAAATCTGAAGGATTCACTGCTAGCAAAATTTGTTAAAAAAACAAATGATTTTTCCATATAAACTTCTCCTCATTTCTTGCACCCATTTGAACAAACTGCTTGTGCGATTGTTCTGATTATTTCGGAATTTAACGGGCTCTTCTCTCCTTATTTTCCTTGATTTCCCCCCCTCAGAAGAGCTTTACCCAATTATCAGCGCTGAGGTGCCCCCAATTCCTGCAGCAATATTCCCTGATTTGTCTTTTCTGGTAATTTAATGTCATTAACACAGAGCTGGTAGGGGTTTCGGGGAACTGAGCTTTGCCTTTTTCTGCTTTGTTAAGTGAGATGAAAGGAAGCTGAAAAAGTTTTTAGCTCTCTGCTCATCCCAGTTCTCCAGGAAGAACCCCTGGCAGTCTCAAACATTTGTATTTTTTTTTTGAAAGGAGAGGGGTGTGAAACTGTGAACAGAAAAATACATATTTAATTTAAGTTGCTCCCTGCTAAAGTTGTTTTCTAACAGTACCAGAACAAGGGTTACATTTCATCTCTCCTATTATTAATTCTCACTTTCTTTTCTCGGGTGTTATTGTTTTACTCACCCTTTTTCAGCCATGTTTTGGCATGAAGTAATAATTGGAATTATCTGGAATTTGGAATGTGGAATTATCCCATCATTCGGAATGAAAATTAAAGTAATACTTTCCAGAAGAAAAAAACAAAGCAGAAAAAGTGATAAAAACCGAATCCCTGCCACTTTTCGCACCCTCTCTGCAAATCCTGTGCAGCAAAGCAAGGATTCAGTCCATTTTTGCTTTTCCAGATAATTTAAATGGGATTATTTTGCAATGATGTTCCTCTCTTAGCCCTGCCTCGCTCTTCTTTTCCTTAACCCCTCGAGAAATTGCCTTTTTTCCCTTGTTTTGCACCATTTACTTCCTGCAGATACTGAAAACTGGTTCCTCCCCTCAATCTCACCATGGGATGACGACAAAAACTTCCAGGCAATGGCTTTAACACGGAATTCCAAACACTGAGGAGCAAAAACCAATTTATCCCCTCGAGCCCCACGGAGCAGGGCTATGCCATAATTCCCATGTCCTTTAACCATCACCATTTCCCTTTTTTCCCAGGTTTTGTGGGGATGAGCTGCCAGATGACATCATTAGCACAGGTAATTTATTCGCACTCTTCGTGGGAGATCAAAAAAGCCAATTAATTCTCTTCTAAATAAACGTAAATCAGCTTAATTAGAGGGAAGCGTTCCCTGAAAAGAACACCTTAAAACTCCCAAAAATATATCTGGAAAAAAACCCCTTAAAACTCAAAAAACTATATCTGAAAAACCCCTTAAAACTAAAAAAAAAAAAAATCTGAAAAACCCCTTAAAACTCAAAAAAATATATTAGAAAAAGAGTTAAAACCCCCAAAGCATATGTGAGAAAACTTAAAATCCCAAAAGTATATCTGAAAAAAAATCCCCTTAAAACTCAAAAAAATATATCTGAAAAAAGTTAAAACCCCAAAAAATATATATCTGAAAAAAAATCAAACCCCAGAAAATGTATCTGAAAAAAGCCTTAAAAGTCAATACATCTGAAAACCTTAAAACCCCCAAAAATATATCTGAAAAAAAAAGTAAAAAACAAAAAACAACCCCCCCAATATCTGAAAAAAAAACCAATTTAAACCCCCAAAAATATATCTGAAAAAAATGTAAAAACCAAAATATATCTGAAAAAAACCCTTAAAACACAAAAAATATATCTAAAAACAGTAAAAAGCCCCAAAAATATATCTGCAATAAAACCCCTTAAACTTAAACCCCCCAAAATATATCTGAAAAACACTTAAACCTCAAAAAAATATACCTGAAAAAAGGTAAAAAAACCCCAAAAATATATCTGCAAAAAAATCCCCCCAAAATATATCTGAAAAACACTTAAACCTCAAAAAAATATGCCTGAAAAAAGGTAAAAAACACCAAAATATATCTGCAAAAAAATCCTCCCAAAATATATCTAAAAAACACTTAAACCTCAAGAAAATATGCCTGAAAAAAGGTAAAAACCCCCAAAAATATATCTGCAAAAAAATCCCCCCAAAATATATCTGAAAAACACTTAAACCTCAAGAAAATATGCCTGAAAAAAGGTAAAAAACACCAAAAATATATCTGAAAAAAAATCCCCCCAAAATATATCTGAAAAACACTAAAACCTCAAAAAAATATGCCTGAAAAAAGGTAAAAAACCCCCGAAAATATATCTGCAAAAAAATCCCCCAAAACTTAAACCCCCAAAAATACATCTGAAAAACACTTAAACCTCAAAACAATCTGAAAAAACACCCCCAAAATATATCTGAAAAACACTTAAAAACCCCAAAATACATCTTTAAAAAAAACCCCAAAACACATCTAAAAAAACCCCTTAAACCCCCCCAAATACCCCATTTTTACGGCACCTGAAGCCCTGCTCCCCTTTCTCCTGGCGCAGGGAACGTGATGACGCTGAAGTTCCTGACGGACGCCTCGGTGACCGCGGGAGGGTTCCAGATCAGATATTCCACCCTGGACGCGCCGGCCAAGGCAGGCGACGGCAGGAATTCCACGTCCCAAGGGAAAACCAACTTCTTCTCCGGAAAATTTGGGATTCTGTGAGCAGGGCGCACGAAGGGTTTTGTGGTTTTTTTGTTTTTTTGGTTTTTTTACACTGATCCCCCGATTTAGATATTTGCATCTTCAGATATTTTTTTCCCCCCCTCTCCTCCATCTCTTTCTGAGTTTTTCTCTTCCATTTTTCTATGTTTTGGTAAGAAACCTCACTGGGGAATAAATTATAAAATAGGCTTAGGTGGGTAATAGAAAGCTATTTTCAGAATACGAGTACTGTAAAAACCTGCAGAATTCATTGCTACCAAAGACTTAAAAATTATTTTTCTATATAAGCCGCTCCTTCTCCTCATTTCTTGCCTCACTTTGAACAAACTTTTTGTGCGACTGTTCCGATTATTTTTAAACTTAACAGGCTCCTCTCTCCTTGTTTCCCTTGATCTCCACGTATTTATTTTTTAGACTACTGCTGCTTTTTTTTTTTCCCCCCTGTTCTCCACACAGTATTTTCTTTTTTCATTGATTTTCTTGACCTCTGAGGGCCTTCAGTGCGCGCTCCTTTTTAAGACACAAAGATTCATCTCGTGGACGGCCGTGAAGGTTGGGAAGCAGCGCGGAGAGCGCGGGGTCAGCCGGATCCACACTTTAATTTTACCGTCAGATTAATCAGGATGGATCCTGTCAGGGTTTCCTCTGTGGAAGTCACTTCTCTCAGCACAGAATTAAAGGAATGGCTTCGTACTGAGAACAAGACTGGTGAGACGAAGCAGCAGGAGGAACTTCTCACTTCTCGCCGTGTCACGAGGCACCGCCGAGCTGTTGGACGTTGTTTACACGGGTTTAAGACTGTCCTAGTTTAAATCGCTGAACTTAAAAATCCTTCTCCAGATGTTTTTTTTAACTGAAGCAGCATTAAAGCTACCTCTGTTCTAACCACGCCAAGTTCGCAGCGAGTTTTCGTTTCTTGCCAGAGTTCCAGACTTCGGCACGTTTTAGTAGTTTAAAGGAGTAAATAAGTTTTGTTTCTGAGTGTTTTCTTGAGGCCAGATCTGCTGAAATCTGACGCCCACTAAGAATTTTCCCGTGAATTGTACATTTTGTTTGGAGCATTTGCGTTCCTCATCGCCCGAATTCATCGGGAACGGTTTTGCAGAAGAATGGAAGATCGTAAGCTAATCAGCCCCATTTTTGCTTTATTTCTTCTAGCTCTCCATTGTTTAAATTTAATTTCATTTCTGAGCTGTTATTGTAATTTCACCGGGAATATTATCCCCTTTCCTGGCTGTAGCTCCTCTCCTGGTTATTTCCAACACTTCACCCGTGCTCCACGAAACAAGTTCACATCACCACATTTACGGGATTTAACTCTATGTAAAATGTGCTTTTTAATCCTGCCACCTTGTGTCCACGGTGCCTGTCGTACAGCAGCATTCCCGCTTCCCAAAATCAGCAACAGCGCTTGTCCATAGGGAAGAGAATAAGGAAAAGCACGAGGAGAATGTTAATATTTTATATATGACCTCGGGGCGGGGATTTTTGTTGTTGATGTTCTTTAACTGGAGAGCGACAGGTCTTGGGTTGGTATGGATGAGAACCGGGGAACACCTGGAATCCCCGGTGGGATATTTTTTGGGAAGAGACCCTTCCCAGGCCAGGCACTCCGGTGGCACAGGGAACCCAGGAGGTGACAAAGCCTCAGCCACGGCCTGGCTCTAGCCCGGACATCCCAGGGTTTTCCAACACTTGGGATTCGCTGCCGGGATTTCCTATTTCAGCCCTGCATCCCGCCAGCTGGGACACCCCACACGGGGCGCTCAGGGAATTCCGGCTTGTGCCGGCAGTTCCTAGGGAGCTGGAGGTTAATTCCCAGTCATTAATTAGGGGTTTGACCTGACGTGAGCTGACCTACAGCTTCCTCCCGAGGAGCAGCTCCGCTCTCTGTTCTCTGTGACCAAGGACAGGAGCCAGGGAACGGCTGGAGCTGTGTCAGGGCACGTTTAGGTGGGAAATCAGGGAAAGGTTCCTCCATCCAGCAGAGGGTAGTCTGGCACTGACCACGCTCGCCACGGCATGGTCCCGGCCCCAAGGCTCGGGGAGAGCTCGGACAGCGCTCTCAGGGATGCCCAGGGCGGGGCTGTCGGCCGGGGCCAGGAGCCGGACGTGGATGATCCTCCCTTTTCCGCCGCTATTCCCCGAGCCCAGCGTTCGGGGGACCCGGGCCCGGCTCGGACCGAGCGCCCTCAGCGCCGGCTCGGCCCCGCCCCCCGCGCGCCCCGCCCTTCCCGCCGCGCCTCCGCCAATCAGCGGCGAGGGGCGGGGCCGCCGCGGGGCGCGGGAATCTCCGCGCCGCGCTCCCATTGGCCGGGGCCCGCGCGCCGCCGGGCCCGCGCGCGCCGCCATCTTAACGCGGGAGGCGCGCGGGGCTGAGGGGCGGCCGCGCTGAGGGGGAGGCGGCGGCGGCGCCGCCATGAGCGCTCCCGGCCCCGGCCCCGGTCCCGCTGCACCCGATCCCGGTCCCGCCGCTGCTGGTCCCCATCCCTCCGCGCCCGCCGCCGGCTTCAGCCTCGGCCCGCTGCTCCAAACCCTAGGGGACCCGGCCGCCCCGCCGGGAGAGCTGACGGACGCGCACCTCACCATCATCAGGTGAGCGCGTGGCGGGGACGCGCAGGCTGCCGGAGGGGAGCGGAGGTTCCCTGAGGAGCCTGAGGGCTCGGGCCCGGCCGGGAGGGCGGTGGGAGCGGGGAGGCGCTGCCCGGGCTGGGGGCGGCGTGGCCGCGGGGAGGCCGCGGGAGACACGCGGGGCTGGGGGCAGGGAGAGCGGGGAGGAGCAGGGAAGTGAGGGAAGGAAGGAGAGGAAGAGGAGGGAGGAAGGAGCGCTTCTTCCCAGGGTCTGAGCATCCCAGAGCCTCCCCACTCTCTAGGATCCCTTGGGGGATCATCAGAGGTGGGTGAAGAACGCTGGGAAATAATAACTTTAATGACAGAGCCTTGCAGCTTCATGATTGGAAGCGTGAAGCTTGTTGGTTGCGTTCTTCGTTCGGGTTTTGGAGGGATCGTGCCTTGTTTTAACTGCATTTCTTTTTGGAGGGTGCTTCTTCCCAGTGAGGTTGCGCCTTTACCTGCATCTTTCCGATTTTACCATGTGCAAAGGCACGATCTCTTTCTCTCAGTCACTCCTTTCAGTTCTGCAGCGACTTTTAAAGCTGTAACTACTCAGAAACCAGGTTTTACAGGTTTCTAGAAATAGCAGACAGCAAAAAACCAAAAAGTCCTGATGCTGATGTAAGTATTTAGCAGCGAGTTGTCCTCAGGTTGTCCCTGGATGACTGAGCTTAGCACGGTTTGGGTTCTGCAGTGAGAAACTGATGATTAACGTTTTATGGGATAATTGCAGCTTTCCTGCAGGGATGTTCCTCGCATATGTCCAAAGTCATCCTTGCTGCTTGTCAAACCAGGATTTTCCTGCCTCCTGGAACTGCTCTGAACTTTCCTCTGCTTACGAGGAAAGTGCTTTTTCAGCTCCCGCGTTTCTGGTTTTCTGATTTGCAGCAAGTCGTTTAAAGTTTGCTTGCTGAATTTGAACGTTTTTATAGAAGCTGACCGAAAAAAATAGTATATTTTGCATTAATATTTTAATAAATGTCCTTTAGGCAGAAAATGAGCCATTACTCATTTTGTACTACAGCACAGGGTTTTGCTCCTGGGCCAGACCTCGTGGTGGCATTTTTGCTCTTTAGCTCCTTCAGTGTTGCGTCGATTTCCTTCAAGAAAATACACTGCTGCGTCTGTGTCAGAAATTTTAAGTTTAGTCAGTTGCGATGTGTTTCACTTGTAAATACTGTTTGTTCTCCCTCCTGCTCCTTGCAGTCGCTTGACCGGTGAAGGAGGCAAAGCGTTCACTGCAGATATCAGGAAACACTTCCCTCAGCTCTGCAAGGTGTTCAAGGTATGGTTTTTCCATTCAGTTCTCTTACACTTCAGTGAACAAAAATATGTTTTGGTGGGCAAGGTGAGTGGGCTTTGAAAGACTCACATTTGAGTTCATTCAGGGAGTCCCAGAATCATTAACGTTGGAAAAGACCTCTGGGATCATGGAAGCTAACCTTTAACAGGAATATGCAGGGTAGTGACAGAGCAGGAAGGGGGTTTTTTTGGCAAAATAGATATTTCTTGTGATGGGGAATTAGTGCAGAAAAAAAAATAAATTAAATGCTGGGTCTTGGATGTGTTCAGGCAGCATCGCACAGTCAAATCTAATCTTCCAGCCAGAAGAGATAGTGTGCTGTGGCTGCCTTAGAAACACTTCACAATTCAGAATATGCAATAAATGCCAAGGTTTTTGGAGGATTAGTGTAAAGGTTGTTCTCAGCCGCTTTTTCCTTCTGTTTTAGAGGCTTAAAAACAATTGGAGAATCAAGTGAGAGAACATAACATACACAGCCAGAGTGAAAGACTTGGGGTGTTTGGGATTTATTTCATGAAAGATGTTTTAATTACAGAGAGCAGTAAGTTCCTTCAGCACCTCAGGTTGTTGCATTGGTTTGGTGTGTACAGAACTCAGGGAGGGTTTCCTGCATTGGGTGCATTTTTCACCAGCTGTTTGCTTTTGACATCTTCCCAGCAGTGTTGGTATTCAGCCAATAAAGTCAGCCTTCCTCGGTTACTTTTCTGACCTGAGATCCTGTGGATTTGCTTTGTTTTTGTTTTTCCAGGCACACATTTCCAGTCCAAACGTGGAGCTCAGTAATGCAGCGTTGCAGGCCTTGGGATTCTGCACTTTTAATTCAAATAACACAGCTGAATTATCTGGTGAGCAAACAAACTGTGAGCACGAGTGTATGCATCAGAGCTCGCTCTTTATGCTTGTCTTAGCATTTATTGAAATTTTGACCTGGTTTTATCTGTAATGGGAGCGGTGTGATCAGTTCTTTAGTTACATCTTGTACACAAGTGTGGGGGTAATTTTTCATGCTGTTGCACTAATTCTGTTTTACTAAATTCTGGTTTCGTTAAATGCTTTGGTAGCAGTGAGTATAGTGATTAGTTGTGTGAAATTAGTGATGAATAAAAAATATTCTTGTGGGAAAGGAGTGAAGAACCTATTTGTAAGATTTGGGGATGCGCAGTAGGGCTTTTCCACGTTTTCCAGGTTTTTCGTGGAGATTTCTTTGTTCCATCAAATCATGGAGTGCTTTGAGTTGGAAGAGACCGTTAAAGGTCATCTTGTCCAGCCCCAGATATTTCAAATTAATCTAAAGTAATCCAAAATCCTGTGAGCTGCATTCCTAGAAAGTGCTGAATCCTTTTCACAAAAGGTTTTGGTTTTGAGAACTTGAGGCTTTGTCTCAAGGTGCAACCACAGGTTTTCCTGTTTGAAATTGCTGCTTTTGCTTCTTCTCCTCAATTTTTTCCGTGTCTTCTGCTTTCCTATTATGCAAAATTTCCCCTGATTCCCTGTGAGAATGAGGCATTTCTGATAATGTCTTTGTGGGATCTTGCTTTCCTCTCACAGCTCATTTTTTTCTAACCTGTTGGTAGATGACAGTTTTGTTAGAGAACGTCAGGCTCCATAAATCACAAAGCCCTGGAAACAATGGGGAGCTCAAGAAGGAGAGAGGACAAGCAGCCCCTGTACCTCTGGGTGTGCTTTTGAGCGGGGGAGAGGGGTGCAAGTGTCCTTCCATTCCTCTGATTGGGAGGCTGTTCACCCACAGAAGTGCAGATTTGCAATAAAATCAGACTTTCTACCCTTGAATTTTAAAGGAACACGTGATTTCTCCGTCTGTGTTCTTGGCTGGATCTAAGTCCTATATTAACCTTATTAATTTCTAAGTAATGAGATACAATTTTACCGCTTTAATAACAAAAACCTCTTGTAGGCTCCAATATAAATTTATGCCGATTTATGACCAAAATGCTGCTAAATTCGCTTAAAATCCAAGCAGTTTTGAATAATTAAATATTTGATCTTTAGCCCAGGTGTATTTAACCAAAGCTGTCTTCCAATTTTATGGATTCTTACAAGGGTAATATAAAGGCACTGCATTATTAGTAGTTGTATATTAATACATTTTCAGCTTTTTGCCTACTTTGGTAGGAGAGAAGCTGCTCCAAAGCGATGCTTAAGGCAATAAATCATCAGGACTTGCAGCTGAATGGATCCTGGGCAAATCTAAGTGAGCAGAATGACCTGGAACGTGTTGGGACAGGATTTTGAGGGTTTGTGTGTTGTGCTTTCAGCCACTGAAATCCAGGACTTGCTGGCAGCAGTGAACGGCGTCGCTGTGAAATCCTCAGACAAAAACACTCGCACTCGGGCACTTTGGGTCATCTCGAAGCAGGCATTTCCTCCAGAAATTGTTAAAAAGGAGGTGAGTTCCTTCACTTCTCTTTTGGTGGCCCTGTTTCTCACAGAGGGGGGGCCTCAGAAATGGTTAAAAAGGTGAGTTTCTTCACTTTTCATTTTGGTGCTGTCCTTTCCTGGGGAGAGGAGGCAAATTCTTTGTCGCTCTCCACCCAGTGGCTTTTGAATCTGAAGGTTGTTTCCCATCAATTCTTGGAACTGATCAGTTCAATTCTGAGAACCAATTCTGAGCCAGAAATGATCGCTGTCCTTGAGGGGAAAGCTGCAATGTGAGCAGTTCCATCAGAAAGCAATGAAATATCACAGGGGAGAGGAAGGTTGTGAATATTCCAGTTTAAAACAAGACCTGGCATAATCCTGGAAAACGAAATGTCACAGTTCCTCGTGGAATTATTTGCATCTAGGTGCTCACTGTGCTGTTCTCCTGTTTCCTCAGGTCTCCAATATTCTCTCTGCCCTGGAAACAATCCTGACTAAAGGAGAAGTTCAGTCTGTTGTGGTTGAATATGAAGCACTTAATGTCATTATACGGTGAGTGCTCTGCAATATTCAGTTGTCATCCTTTATTTAAAGGGGGAGGAAACTCTTCATACAAACCCTTAGTGGCACTAAAAGCACTGAAGGAAAAAATCTTTAATTCTTCTTGAGCTGTTTATTATGTTAAGGATTGTTTTCCTCCAGTGCTGCCCCGGTTTTGGCTGGGCTAGAGGCGATTGCTGGGTGCTGTGGGTTGGATTTGGGATGGGAATTTTCTTGTTAACACCAGGGCTGTTGTAGTTAATGCTGAGCAGTGTTTGCTCTAAGCCAAGGAGTTGGCAGCTCCTCTCCCCACCCCTGGGCACACTGGGACAGCTGATCCCACCTGAGCAGGGGATATTCCATGGAATTGTGCCCAGGTGTGAACTGGGGAGCTGCTGGGCAGTGAGTGGGAGCAGCTGCACTGTGCACCGCTTCTTCTGTGTGTTACCGTTACTAAATATTACCTTAATAATAATCATTCTGACGGGGAAATTAGACAGCACAGCTTTTGTTTTTAGTGGCTTTTTAGGAATTATTTCCCACCTCTCACCTGTGCTTCCCAAGTCATATTCTTGCATTTTGTTTCCAGAGCCTGCCTGCTTGAGAAATTCTCTGCCTTTATTTGGGGGTTTATTTAAAAATATCCCCTTGGCAACACATTTTCCTGTAACTGTCGAAATTCCTGTTTAATTGTGAAGGTGATTTTTTAGGACCATCTCTGTGAGCCCATTGTTCTGGTCAGCAGAACTCAAATATTCAGACTTTATCTTTACTTAGTGTTCGTTTAATTTCTGTATTAGTAAAGACATTGGGCTTGTACCTTTAGTATTTTTTCAAGTTTTCTCTTAAACTTTTGGCATCTGGTTTGAACTGCAAATCCATTTTAAGTAGTTCCTTTAAACATTTCTTGTCCTCTGGCTTTAATAAAATTACTTGAAAGGCAGAACTTTTCCTTAGCAAATTCTCCATAAACTGTAGGGATGGGGGAATTTGACTTTCCTGGGGGAAAGGGAGGCTCGACAAAATTCCAGGCTTTCTGGATCCAGGCTAGCTTGAATGTGTGCCAGATATTCCCATTTCTGCACGTTTTTGGGGTGTGTGGGATGGTGGAAATGTGTGGAATTTTGTCATGCTGTGCTCTAACGTAAGACTAAGAAGATAGAATCAGAACTCGGTGTTTACAGAGTAAACCTGGCTTGGGATTTTTCCAAAAGCTGCTGGGAGTTGTTCCCAGCTGTGTGGGAGCTGCCTGGGCTCCTGGGAACTCCCAGGGGTGGTTCATGGCCAAACTTCCCTTGGGCATTGTGCATTCGTGCCAGGCTCTCAGCTCCTTTGCCCAAATGGTTGTGATAAAACAGAAAGGACAGCTCCTCCAGTCAGGCTGTTCTGCTTTGGGAGGGGTTTATCTGAAATAACGCTTGAACTTTGCAGTTTGGATACAATCTCAGAATACAACAGATGAGAAAAGTTGGGAATGGTTTCTCTAAATCACAGATTGAATCGGAGCATTTATTGATGATATAAAGATAACTGGAGTGGTTTCTTCTAAATCACAGATTAATTAGAGTGTTTATTGATGATATAGATAGAACTGGAATGGTTTCTTCTAAATCACAGATTAATTAGAGCATTTATTGACGATACAAAGACAACTTGAGTGCCTGAGCTGTCTGTTGGAGATCTAATCCCTGGTTTTTTGTGGGTTTTTTTTTTTTTGGAATCCTGTCTGTTGGAGATCTAATCCCTGGTTTTTGTGGGGTTTCTTTTTGAAATCCTGTCTGTTGGAGATCTAATCCCTGTTTTTTGTGGTTTTTTGTTTTTTTTTTTTTTTTGGAATCCAGCTTAATGGAGCAGACTCCAGCCCAGATGGGAGAAGAGGCTGTGAGGTGGGCAAAGCTGATCATCCCTCTGGTTGTCCACTCTGCTCACAAAGTGCAGTTAAGAGGTGCCACCGCCCTGGAGATGGGGATGCCGCTGCTGCTGCAGAAGCAGCAGGAGGTGGCAGCTGTCACCGAGCACCTGATGACCACAGTGAGTGACAGCGCTGCGCCTTTGGTCAGCGGGGAGCGCTCGGGGAGTGGTTTTTAATGTTCAAAATGTGCGGAAATGGAAAGATAGAACCGCTGCAAAAAGGGTGCCCAGCTGCAAAGGGGATGGGAGATGGAATTTGGAGGCCTGAGAGCGGAGATGCAGGCAGGGCAGCGGAGCAGGGGGTGGGAGATGGAAATTGGAGTCCTGAGAGCGGAGATGGAGGCAGGGCAGCGGGGCAGGGGGTGGGAGATGGAATTTGGAGGCCTGAGAGCGGAGATGCAGGCATGGCAGCGGAGCAGGGGGTGAGAGATGGAATTTGGAGGCCTGAGAGCGGAGATGGAGGCAGGGCAGCAGAGCAGGGGGTGGGAGATGGAAATTGGAGTCCTGAGAGCGGAGATGGAGGCAGGGCAGCGGAGCAGGGGGTGGGAGATGGAAATTGGAGTCCTGAGAGCGGAGATGGAGGCAGGGCAGCGGAGCAGGGGGTGGGAGATGGAATTTGGAGTCCTGAGAGCGGAGATGCAGGCAGGGCAGCGGAGCAGGGGGTGGGAGATGGAATTTGGAGGCCTGAGAGCGGAGATGGAGGCAGGGCAGCAGAGCAGGGGGTGGGAGATGGAATTTGGAGGCCTGAGAGCGGAGATGCAGGCAGGGCAGCAGAACAGGGGGTGGGAGATGGAATTTGGAGGCCTGAGAGCGGAGATGCAGGCAGGGCAGCGGAGCAGGGGGTGGGAGATGGAATTTGGAGGCCTGAGAGCGGAGATGGAGGCAGGGCAGCGGAGCATACTCAGCATTTGCCATGTCCTTTAGGATTCCCCATCCCGTGCAGCAGCAGCCCTTTGGTGGTTTTGATGAAGCTTTTCATGTTCCCCTTCGCTTCCAGGACTGGGCTTACTCAGCTTATTTATTTTACCTCCTTTTTTGCTGAAAAACCCAACCAAACAAGGTGGTGTTTGGGGTCAGGGTGTGTTTTGGCTTTAGAGTTGGAAGAAATGCGAATATTTGAAGAAATGGATTTTGCTCTGTTGGTTGCCACTGTCAGAATAATACCAATTTCAGCTAAAAAAGAGAATGAGGTGGTATCAAATGCTGTGTGGTGCGGAGTGAAAGCCCTCTGAAGTAGGAACAGCCTGCTTGTGTCCCCAGCCATTGGTATGTGTCGTTTTTTTGATATTTTAAATCCATTTCTTGTAGAAAATTCTCTTTCCTTCTGCCTGCAGAAACTAATTTCCGAACTTCAGAAATTGTTCTCGGCAAAAAACGAGACCTTCGTGTTGAAGCTGTGGCCCCTGTTTGTCAGACTGCTCGGAAAGGTAAGCATCGAGGCACCGAATCTCCAAAAAAAAAAAAAGGAGTTTTTAACAGCAGGAACCTCTTTAATTGTGAATTTCTCCCTGCTCAGACTCTGCATCGCAGCGGCAGCTTCATCAACTCCCTGCTGCAGCTGGAGGAGCTGGGGTTCCGCAGCAGCTCCCCGGTGGTGAAGAAAATTGCCTTCATTGCGTGGAAGAGCCTCATTGATAATTTTGCTCTGAATCCAGGTAGGTTTAAAAAAAAATACATAAATACTTACCCTTGTTTTGCCTCCTGTGATACATAACTGGGAAAAAAAAAGAATCTGTTAATATTCAATGCACGATTTGTGTACCACTGGATATCCAATTCGTTGTGTGTAGGCAGAAATTGGAAGTTCTTTGGTTTCTTTGTTGGTTTTCTTCTTGTTTTGTTTTCTTTTTGAGGGGATTGAAGTTTTTCTGTTTCTTTGTTGTTTTTTTTTTTTTTCTTGTTGAGGCAAGGGGGTGGTTTGATCGTTTGTTCTGTCCTGGTTTTTCTGCTGGGAGTGCTAGAAATAGAATAAAATCAGGAAGTCACGTTTTGTAGTGCTGTAATTGATCCAAACAGCATTGAAATAAGAGAGTAAAACATTTGGTATGTTTTATTTTGGATGGTGTGGTTTAACTGGAGAAAGGCAACGCTTCAGGACTCCAGAGGTGGTAAAAAAAAAGCTGTTTAAAGGTGTAACCTAGATCTGGACACGTTTTTAGTCTACTCTGTGTTAAAATACAATATTTTTTAGCTTGACTGTGCTTCTCTGTGTTGTGAAGAGGAATCTCAGTGTTTGATTTTCCGTTCCCTGGAGCAGATGGGACCTAAGGGAGCAAGCAAGAGGGAATTTCTTGTGTTTACCACAGAATCCCCAAATGGGCCGGGTTGGGTCCAACCTCCCTTCTCAAGCAGGGTCGGAATTCAGAGAATTGAGTTTTAATCTTGGCATTGAAGAGAAATACTCAATTTTCCCAGAGTTGTTCTAGGCAATAATTGGAGCAGTAAGAGAATTTGAAAGGTTGGTGTGGTCGAGTTTTGCGAATTACCGGGGATTGAATTCAAAGCTCAAATATATTAGGGAAAAAAAAAAAAAACCCATAACGGTTTAATCAGATTTTGTTTTGAGCTGAGATTTAACAGTTGGTGTTGTTTAAAATGCACCTTTTCCTCCCAGACATCCTGTGCAGTGCTAAAAGGCTGAAGCTGCTGATGCAGCCCCTGAGCTCCATCCACGTGAGGACAGAGGCCCTGGCGCTGACCAAGCTGGAGGTGTGGTGGTATTTGCTGATGAGGCTGGGGCCTCACCTGCCCTCCAACTTTGAACAGGTAACACAGGTGACAACAGTCCTCATCCCTGGGCAGCTCCGGCCCCTCGGAGCCCCGTCACATATCCCTGCTCCGTCCCTTCGTGCTTTGCGGCTGAAATCAAACTCCCTCCAGGAACCAGCTTGTCCTCGTGTGTGGCTTCCAGATTGTGTAAAAGGAATATTTGGGACTGACAACCCCAAAAGATTAGAGAGTCTGTGGGAGTGATCTCTGAAGATCTCCCCTGGGTGCGCTCATGGGTTATAAATGTGAAATAAAGGCTCTTTTCTCCTTTCACCGAGGAGGTGTGGGCTTGGAAAAGGCTGCCGCAGGAAAAGTGATGGAAAGACCAGAAATATTTAGGAAGATAGAAAAATGATGCAGGTGTTTTCATTTCTAGCCACGTTGTAAGTGGAATGAACCTGTTTCTATTCAACACCTGGATTGCATGAAATTAATCTTCAAGATGGGAGTAAAGGGAGGGAAAAGTATTTTCTTAGGGTTATTAAAACACATTGTATCCAGCAGGATTTTTTGTTTGATGAGACATTTCTAATTCATTATAAACACCCAGAAACTCTGATTTGTGAGCGCCAGCCCAGTCTGTGACATTCAAAATGAGGTTTTTATACCTTGTATGTGTCATAGCTGTTGCTGGCATCATACAATTAACCAGAAATTCTGATTTGTGAGCACCAGCCCGGCCTGTGATGTTTGAAATGAGGATTTTTTTGCCTTGCACGTGTCGTAGCTGTTGCTGGGATCCTACAAATACCCAGAAACTCTGATCTGTGAGCACCAGCCCAGCCCGTGACGTTTGAAATGAGGTTTTTATACCTTGCATGTGTCGTAGCTGTTGCTGGGATCCTACAAATACCCAGAAACTCTGATTTGTGACACCAGCCCTGTCTGTGACATTCAGAATGAGGTTTTTTTGCCTTGCATGTGTGGTAGCTGTTGCTGGGATCATACAAATACCCAGAAACTCTGATTTGTGACACCAGCCCAGCCTGTGACATTCAGAATGAGGGTTTTTTGCCTTGCACGTGTCGTAGCTGTTGCTGGGATCCTACAAATACCCAGAAACTCTGATTTGTGAGCACCAGCCCAGCCAGTGACATTTGAAATGAGGTTTTCATACCTTGCATGTGTGGTAGCTGTTGCTGGGATCATACAAATACCCAGAAACTGATTTGTGACACCAGCCCAGCCTGTGACATTCAGAATGAGGTTTTTTTGCCTTGCACGTGTGGTAGCTGTTGCTGGGATCATACAAATACCCAGAAACTGATCTGTGAGCACCAGCCCAGTCTGTGACATTCAGAATGAGGGTTTTTTGCCTTGCACGTGTGGTAGCTGTTGCTCCCTTTGCAGGTTTGTGTCCCGTTGATCCAGAGTACCCTGAGTGTGGATGCTGCCGCTGCGTTCCCGGGAACGCCCTCACGCCCCAACAACTCCAGCCTGGGCTCAGCAACCCCTGGGCAGAAATCAGGTACTGCTGAAATTTCCAGCTGCATTTCACGTGCAGACGCTCGTCTCTTCTGTTTGTCATGTTTCTGCTTTTTCACTGCTAGTTACCGTCCTCGAAAATGATTTTTCTGCATGGTCGCTGCAGGGCTCAGAGGGCATGGTTTAGATTGGATAAAATGAGGCTGTTGAAGTCATTTAAAGTTTAAAAACTTGTGCCAATCACAGTTTGAGGACCAGTTTTTAATGCCCTGAATTGTGTTCTCTGTTGCAAGGGAGCTGTGGTTCGAAATCTTAATTTTCATGTATTAATGTATGTGGTATTTATATGTGCCCTTCTATTTCTGTAGCATTTTTAGTTTCTGCCTGAATAGTAGAGAATCTTGGAATGGTTTGGCTTGGAAAGGACCTCAAAGTTCACCCAGGGATGAGCTTAAAGCTCATCCCAATATCCCAGGTTGCTCCAAAGCCTGTCCAGCCTGGCCTTGGGCACTGCCAGGGATCCAGGGGCAGCCACAGCTGCTCTGGGCACCCTGTGCCAGGGCCTGCCCACTCTTCCAGCCAGGAATTCCTTCCCTGTCTCCCATCTATCCCTGCCCAGTGATGGTGATCCAGCAGGAATTTTCATACTTTAACCACATGTGAAACCACATCTATTTGAGCTTTATATCTAAGTATCCAATAAAGAACTCCTGGTTTTTCTTCCCTTTCTGGAAGCCTGGCATCCGTGGCTTGTGCCATTCTGTTCTGCTGTGATTAGGAACCTCAGGGATGTCCTGCATTTGGGGAGTTTCCCGTGTTCCCTTCTTTTAAAAGTTCATCTTAGACCTGTGAGATCACAGCTGATTTGGTCAAAATACTTTGGCAAGACCTTAAATTTGTGTTCCAGGTGACGATTTCCAATGGAAAATATTTTGTACCGGCACATTTATCCAACAGCAGTTCAGTGATGTGTAACCACAGCTTCCATGGAGATCTGTGTGACCAAAATAAAATTTTGCTGTCTGGGGCAGATATTTAAACGTGAGAAAAATGCCGCTGTGATGGCAAACCCCACTTAGAGAAAGCTGGCTGTCTCAGAGGTGCCTTTCAGCCAGCACCACTCCACGATTTCTCCTTTTCTCGAGGAATTTGGGGGTTTTCCCTGGGCTCTGAGGTTTGATTGGTGTCTATCCCCCAGGTCCTTTCCCGTTCGTGAGCCCGGGCACGCCCAGGATGGCCCTGAACAGCAGCACGGCGGGAGCGGTGCCGTTCCCTTCCATCCAGCTGCTGGGGATCGAGATGCTGCTCCACTTCCTCATGGGACCACAAGTGGTGGATTTTGCTAAGCAGAACAAACTCGTGCTCAGTTTAGGTACACAGATTTTATATGTATTTTATGTATATTCAGCTTTAAAACGTGTGTTTGCGTAATCTCAAACTTTGCCGTATCGGAATGAAGCGATTTAAAGTTTCAAGTGTAAAATGATTCGAGGTGTTGTCACCTTCAAGATGTTTTTGTGTTAAAAGTGCTATAAATACACCAATACTTGAGTGTTTTGAAGGCTTATTTTCCCAGTGAACTGCGAAGTACCAGGCTTGTGGAGTGATTTTTGTTTGTTTGCTCTTGCAGAGCCTCTCCAGCACCCACTGATCAGCAGCCCTTCTTTTTTTTGTAAGCACGCCAGCACTCTGATAAATGCTGTTCAGGATGGCTTTGTTGCGATTGGAAAAGAAGTTCCAGGTAAGAATTCGGTGATGAAATTCAAACATCTTCTGGGAAGTCAAGTGGGCGAGGGAAACACAAGAAAGCAGCACTTGGTGTGATCTCTATCCTGAGGTTATAAAAGCAGAACTGCTCTGACTTGCAGTGAAAGCTGAGTTCTGGCTTAAATCAAACTGTCCTTCAACACAATTTGTATTTTAGCTGCAGTTTTGTTAAATGGTTTTATTGCAGACTTAACAAAAGCCTTGTTGCCTTGCAGATTGCTTGCTGAATGTTATCTGGAAGGACGTAAATGGATACGTAAAAACAGCAATTGAAGCAGGTAAAAAGGGTTGTTTTCTTTAATTTGGCACTGCTCACCGGTCAGAGGTGGTTTAGTTTTAAACCAGACCATAAATTGTTGGTGCTTCATTGCTTGGGTTTAGTCTGAATCAATAATTCTGTTTCCTTTTAAAGCAATTTCAAAAGAAAAACAACCCCTCCTCGAGTCTTTAGTGTTGAGGAATGGAGACAAAAATTAAAGTTTTTGGTGCCTTTTTTCCTTCACTGAAATTCTGTTCCATAGTAAACTGTAGTGTCTGCAGATGGAGAAAAGTTCTTTCCTATTTTAAAAATGTCCTTTAGTCAAGGAAAGTCCAGAATATTCCTAATAATGGGAACTTTTCTCTTGAAAATCAAACAGAAAGTGAAGAAGCTTTCATTGGATGAATACAAAATTCCACAACTTCCATGTATCAAAATTCAAATCCTTAATGAAACAAAGGTGTCTCCATTTCCTAATTAAGCTTGGAGGTTTTTATTTGAACTTTGAAATTTCAGTTACGTTACGAGCAGAACTGAATCTTTGAAGTATTTGGTACATTTTTACAGATTCACACAGAATTTTTTTGCTTTTGCACCGCAAGTTGGAGTGATGCTGGGAGTGCCCGTTCTGCTCTGACTGGAAATGTTCTTTATTCCAGGAAATAAGAAAGAGAAGCAGGGCTCGGAAATTCTGACCATGTTACTCCAGGCCTTAAAAAACACTGTGAGATCAAATTCTCTGCCTGTGCAGAAAATACTGGTGAGTTTTCCTTGAAAAGCATTTTCAGATTTAGCAGCAGGATTGGGTGCTTCAAAAAAAAAAAAACCAACACTTTGAACACTTTGGAGACATTCTTGATGGATTTTTTTTTTATTATTTTTTCTATTTTAACTGAAGGGATTTGCTTCAACTTTGCTTTTATTTGTGGTGTTGCTTAAAATGTTGGAACCCTCAGAGAAAAAGATATTTAAGTGTATTTTTTTTCTTCTTCTCCTTAGTCTCTCATTGATATCACTGTCAAGGAGTTGCCTCCAAAAGTATTGGGATCCCCAGCTTATCAAGTTGCTGATATGGATCTTTTAAATGTAAGTCTGAATTAATTCTGGGACTTTATTCATGCTGAAAGGGATTGGGAAGTGAGATTATTCAGTGTTCCGGAGTGCAGGCTTGGTTTGCAGGCCTCGCTTCTGTGGAGTAATTAAACTGTCCCTAATTAATGGAATTGCTGCAGAAAAAGGGCTGAGAGTCCTTAGTGAATATTGTTCTGTGTGCTGCATCAGAAGGGAGGAACAGATAATCAAATATTTAGAAAATAATCCCAAAAGAACCTGTGAAAAAAAGCTGAAATGCTGCTGAATTTGGGGGATTTTGGTTTGGAGAGGAGCAGGCTCATTAGGAAGGAGTGTGCGAAGTTTTAATTGGCAGATGTTAAATACATTGTGTTAAATACTCTGGACATTAGCAAACCTGAAATATTTGTGATGGGTTTGAACAGAAATTGCCCAGAAGATCTCTTGCTGTAACCTGGGAATGAGCAAATCCCAGGCTGTGGCAGCATCTCAGGTTTCCAGTTTTCCCTCTTATTCTTACAATTCCAGGTGTTAGAATTGACAATTTTGGACAACTTTTAACCATTGCCAGTTTCTGGCTGGGAGTTAAATCCAACACAGAAATACCTGTGGAGGTGAGGCTGCCTTTTCATTTGCTCAGGGTTGTTTTAACCTCTCCAATTTCTCTCCCAAGGGAACTCCAGCTCTGTTCCTAATCCAGCTGCCTTTCCATAATAATCTCTTGGAATGCTGCGTGACAGACGAGAGGTACGTGGAGCTTGGAGCACCCCTTAGAAAATACCACGCAGCTTCATTTTTTTCCCCTTTTAATTTCAGCTGGAAAAATAAAAATCTCTTACCTGTGGCATTTCCATCCCCAGGTTCTTTGTGATTCTGGAAACTCTGGTGGGTTTTGCGCTGTCTGGGCCCACCTCAGCGCTGGCTTTCAGCGAGTCTGTGCTCTGTGTCATTGATCAGAGCGCAGGGCAGGTGGGCAACAAGGAGCACCTCTGGAGGATGTGGAGTATCGTAGTGCATCCTCTGACGGAGTGGATTAATCAGGTAATTCATTCATTCATTTATCCAGCAGCGGCTTTTGCTTCTCCTCCCCACCCCCAGAGCCTCCCAGGAGAACTTTGCTCAGCATTTATCTTAATTTTTTTCTTAGGAATTCCATGCCTTGAAGTGATACTGAAATTAGATGCTTTGGCATAATCCTGCTGGTAAAAGCCATGGGAAGCTTCCCTCCAGGAGCTGATAACTTTTAAATACCGTGGGTTGGTTTCCTTGGTGTGAAAATGAAATAAATCCCAGACTGGGATGTTCAGGGTGTAATCAAACCAGAGTTTTACTCATGTTAGGCATCTTTAGTGTAATAAAAGCCATGTAAATGATAATGTTTAAGAGATTTAGCAGCTTGTTTCCTAGAAATGCATTGATGAAGCTTTGCCTTCCTGAAATCTGAATTATTGATCAGCAAATGTAAAATTTGGTGTCCAGGATGTAAAATGTCCATGAAGGTGATTCCTGCTTCGAGTTCTGTTATCCAGATTTTCAGAGTGCACAATGAGGTAAATTTGGCTGTGGCCAAGTCAGAGCCTGATCCCAAACTGGAGCAACAAGAACTGACTTAAAAATTAATTACAACCTCATTAACAACAACCTGATTAACAGCCACTTCTTTCTGAAATAAGTGAGAAATACATCAGACATTTCCTGACAGTTTGGCTGAATCCTTGGAACGTTTTGGCATTTAGAAATAAAAGCTTTTTATCCTTTGCTAGCAGGATCCTCCTGAACTCTTGAGAGTGCAGAATATCTGATGTCAAACTGTATTTGTGGCAGTGAATCAGGAACAGTTTTATTTGTCATCTCAATTCTGCAGCTTCATTAATGTCCCAGGTTGGGACAAAATTTGGGAGGAGACTTCCCCAAGGGGTCTCTTCTAAAAAAGCAGATTTCAGCAGCTCTTCTCCCGGCCAGTTTGGGAGATAATCTTGGAGAAAAGTGGAAAAACCTGTTTATTTAACGAGCAAAGTTTCACAAACATGAAAAATGAATGATACTGAACCATGAAACTGTTTTGCTGTTGCAGAATAACGAGGTGAACCAGGGGGACGCCCTGGAGCACAACTTCAGCGCTGTGTACAGTGCTTTGCTGCTGCCAGTATCCCACATCTTCCCCACTCAGGGATTCCCACAGGTAACACCAAATGAATCAAATTAATTAAAAGCAAAGTGGGCTTTCTAAAATCTCTGAACTCCCAGAGCTGACTTTGGGTTCAGTCAGCTGGGTTTTGGGTTCGGCACGACACCGACATTGTCCCACTGGATTTAGAACCCTAAACCTCCAACTTAAAACCCTAAAGAATCCCCTCTGTTTGGACAGGAGAAGAAAGCATCAAGCAATTTTTTCCTCTGTGCACAGATATTGACGTTTATCCACTTTTTCTCTCTGTTGTTAAAGCCAACTTTGAAATCCTTGTTGCGCTCCTGGTCAGACCTGTATCGCGCTTTCGCTCGCTGCGCTGCTCTGGTTGCAACGGCAGAAGAAAACCTGTGCTGTGAAGAGCTTTGTGCCAAAATAATATCTGGGCTAGAAGGTGAAACTCCAGTAGTGAGTATAAAACACATCATTTAGCAGAACTCTTCTAAATTAGATGTGAGGAACGCTCACATCTGTTGTAAATTCTTGATGTGGCCCTTTCTGCGGCGTGGGGTGGTTTGGGTGAGACTTACGGCTTTAATTTGCTGCCAGGAGTTGGTAGAGAAATGAAAGGAGGGAGTAAAAATAATTACACAGCTTAAATATTCCAATAGTGAAGCAGATTTTGGACTTGGCTTCTAATTAATAGTAACAATTAATGAGCGGTGTGGTGGCGGTAAATGGGATTTGTGCAGGTGAAATGTGTTTATAAATAGCACAAGCACTGCAGTTAGGGAGGAGGAGCATGGAACCATCAGCTTTGTACACTAAAATTTAAGGATTTTATTGCTAAAGCTGTGTAAAAGAGAAAGATTTTGAAAGAAATCTGGTTTTGTTACCTGAGTTGCCTCTTCCCAAACTCAAAAGGGGAGGGAGATGAACATTTAGTTTGGGATGTAAAATCCTTCATGCTCAAAGTTCACTTTGGATATAATACTGTAAAAGAAACAAAAAAATGAAATTTAAAAACCTGGAACTGAGAGGATTGCATCACTGTAACCTGCTGCTGCGTCCTGATAATAAACATCACTTTCAAAAATCAGTGTTTGCTAAACAAGCCGAATTTAATCAATTTAAAAGTTCAGCCTGAAGTTATATTGAAATTTTGTAACTCAAAGTATCAGCGTTCTTTTTAAGGCAAGTTTGGCCTTACTGAGGAGAATTTGGATGGATTGAGAGGGGAAAAAAAAACTTTGATCATTATTTTCTATGCACTGAAAATTAATTTTGCTTTGACTGTTAATGGCAGCTTAACTGTTGTGCCTGTAATCACTTTTCTGCCAACGAGGCTTTGTCCTTGAGCACACAGTGACCCTTAATTTAATTGATTTATCCTAAATGTGACCTCTTCTCCCAGCTGCCTGCCACTGTTTGCTGCTTTAGACACTATTTATGTCTTAATTTTAAAATGGGAAGCTCATCCTCAGTGTGAACATGTATTTAAAATGCAGTTTTTTCAGTCTGACCTGATCATGCAGAACAATTTCACCCACCTTCAATTAAAAGTTGTTTCTTTGCTGTCCTGAGCACCCAGCGTGGGTTTTTCTATCATTGTTGCTCTTTTGAGGATTGAATTTTTGTTTCTGCTGGTTGATTTTTGGGTTTGCTGATTGATTTTTGGTTTTACTTGTTGACTTCTGTTTCTAATGCTTTATTTCTGGTTCTGCTGCTTATTTTCTCTTTCTGCTGACTGATTTCTGGTTCTGCTGATTGATTTCTGTTCCTGCTGGTTGATTTCTCTTTCTCCTGATTGTTTTCTCTTTCTGCTGATTGATTTCTGTTCCTGCTGGTTGATTTCTCTTTCTCCTGATTGTTTTCTCTTTCTGATGATTGATTTCTGATTTTGCTGATTGATTTTTCTTTCTGCTGATTGATTTCTGTTCCTGCTGGTTGATTTCTTGTTCTCCTGATTGTTTTCTCTTTCTGATGATTGATTTCTGATTTTGCTGATTGATTTTTCTTTCTGCTGATTGATTTCTGTTCCTGCTGGTTGATTTCTCTTTCTGATGATTGATTTCTCTTTCTGATGATAGATTTCTGTTCCTGCTGGTTGATTTCCCTTTCTCCTGACTGATTTCTGGTTCTGCTGATCTGTTTCTTGTTCCTCCTCAGGTGTTTTCCATGCTGGAAGGTCTCACCCACCTCGTGTCAGTCATGGTTGACTGCATCAACTTTGCTCCCTACGGCACTAAATTCCAGCCCAAGAACAGATGTAAGGAAATGCTTCAGTTGGGGGGTTTCTGTGTGTGTCTTCAAGAGTTGGTCAAAAATCTGAGTTTCACAGAAGACAAAAGGTCGTTTTGTATAAAATGCTCTTTGTTTTCTTTCCTGTTCCCACTTAAACTGCTAAAGCTGAAGAAAGAATTTCCAAGAAAGTGTAATTCAGTAAAAAAGTAGTTAAAATTTATCTGCCCCAGGGGGATTTGTTAAAGTGGTAAAAAGCAGTGGTGGGCTGCTGAAGGGATGAAATGCTTTAATTGGAATTGTTGATGAGGAAAAAGAGGATGTAAACTTCTATTCCAAATTAATAAACTGATAAAAATTGATATTTCTCCTTTCCTCCTGTTCACTATTCCAGAGTTTGTGTTATCAGGTGGTATCTGAGGAGAGGTGGTTTATTTTCATGTAGGCATTAAAACCTCGAAAGCAGAGTCTGACCAGCCAGAAATAGAAATAAGAACAGAAATCAGATACAATGATGCATTAAAAACGTGTTTAAGTTGTTAAATCATTTTTTGAACTATTTATATATAAGATCTAGTTTGGGAATCAAAGCTCTGCCTCTCACGTAGGCTCGGTGCTCAGCTCCGTTGTCAGGCGTGTCGATTCGGGATAAAACCCACATTTCTAATTGCGTTTTTTAAAATCTCAGCTCCCCAGACACCCACAGACTGGGCCAAGAAGAAAAAGGAGCCCCTTGGCAAGCTGGCCTCTCTCTTCAAGCTCCTGCTGGTGCTCCTGAACTCCTTCCATGAGCTCAGCTGCCAAGAAATCCACGCAGAATCCCTGACTGCCGTGGGCCCTTCCCTGCTGGCTGCTCTGCACACCATCCTCAGCCACATCTCCCTGCCTTCACTCATTGGAGCCACTTTTGCCATTTTTTCCAAGCCCTTGGCGGTGTTTTATGAAAAAACCAAGTGAGTGTTTGAAGGATGGGCGGGAATTTGGGGTGGGGAAAATCTGGAGTCGTCAGGGATGGAGCTCAGGGTTTGCAGGATTTGGAAAAAAGCTCCGTAATTCAAATTTTGATCTCTTCAGAGTGGCTCTCTTGGCATCTCAGCAAGGCTCAGAAGTTTTGTTTCCACCTGCTGTGGAGATATTTATCGCTAGGAGTTGGTTTTCTCATGGCCACTGCATAAAGTTTTGTAGGAAATTAATGATAGTTACTTGATGTACACTGAAACCCTGGAAGTTTCTAGGCAGAAGGAAATACTGAGAAGAACTTGGCTTTGTGCTTTTTTTCCTGAGCGTGGTTTTCCTTGCATTTATTCATAAAAATGGAAAAAGTTAATTTTCTAATTGTTGTTTTTTTTTTTTTAAAGATTTATTACTGAAAAAAGAGAAGTTGGATAAATATTTTTGAAGGAAGCAAATAAAAATTTGGGAGCCTCCTCAGCTTGGAGGTCACAGGTTTATAAAACGAGTTACCAAATGTAAAGTTCCTCACATTTTTCTGGCTAATTGTACCTAAGAATTTTTTTATATATGGCATACATTAATTTCCATGGAATGTATTTATGGAATTGCTTAGTGGTACTTCAGCTTTTTCATGGAAATATTTCACCCTTTTAATGCAAATATTTATGGGCCCTGGGAAATGTGTTTAAGGAGAGCATTGAGAGCGCAATTAAAGTTAATTTATAACAAAAGCTTTAATTTTCAGTTTGTACTAATTACCACTGACTTTTCCATTAATTTCTCTTAAAAGTCAGCATTTTAGCATCCATGGAATTTAAAGGATAATCCAGGAAACTCCATCAGGAAATTGTTTAATCCCCAACTGAGGCTCATTTCACAAAAATGATTCCATCAAGTTACTCACTGAAACGAGCGTGCAGTGCTGGAATTTGTTATCTGTTAAAGTTTTAGGCTTGGGATAAATGAGACAGCAAAATATAAATGATTTGACTGGTTTTTTGGCAGGCTCCCTGAGGTACCCAAAGTCTACAGCAATCTGAACAACAAGGTAAATTCGCTCCAGAAATCTCTGGGGTGGGGGGAGATGTGGAACGGCAGAGTTTTGCCATTTCTTCTGTATTTAAAAATAATAAAATTAAAAATGTGATGAGGGTAGAGATTTAAATTCTTGACTCTTGAAGGCAGGAGCACTCTCAGCTCTTGCGCTGGGATGCGATGTTCCGTTTTGGGCTGTAATAATGTTTCAAATAAAGCTACAATTCGAACGTTGCAGATTTCAGTTGCCAATTTACACTAAAGTCCCCTTTGTTTTGTTCTCCCTGAGCTGGAGAAGCTGCTGTCAGAGGTCCTGCAGTGCCTGCAGTGTCACTGCCCGGGCTCGTGTGACTCGGAGCTGCTGCAGCAGCTCAGCCCCGTGCTGTGCGTGGCCCTGGAGCACAGGAACAAGCAGCTGCGGCAGCAGTGTGCCCAGTTCTGGAACTGCACCTTCGCCAAGGCCTCCTCACTCACCTACCCCCAGGAGCTAAAGTAAGGAACTGCAGTTTACTGTTCACATCTCCACTGGGTGGGTGTTCACATCTCCACACAGCTGGGTGTTCACATCTCCACTGGTTGGGTGTTCACACCTTCACACAGCTGGGTGTTCACATCTCCACTGGGTGGGTGTTCACATCTCCACTGGGTGGGTGTTCACATCTCCACTGGGTGGGTGTTCACATCTCCACTGGGTGGGTGTTCACATCTCCACTGGTTGGGTGTTCACATCTCCACTGGTTGGGTGTTCACATCTCCACTGGGTGGGTGTTCACATCTCCACTGGGTGGGTGTTCACATCTCCACACGGCTGGGTGGGTGTTCACATCTCCACACGGCTGGGTGTTCATGTCTCCACACAGCTGGGTGTTCACATCTCCACTGGCTGGGTGTTCACATCTCCACTGGCTGGGTGTTCACATCTCCTCTGGTTGGGTGTTCACATCTCCTCTGGTTGGGTGTTCACATCTCCTCTGGTTGGGTGTTCACATCTCCACATGGCTGGGTGTTCACATCTCCACTGGGTGGGTGTTCACATCTCCACACGGCTGGGTGGGTGTTCACATCTCCACTGGGTGGGTGTTCACATCTCCACATGGCTGGGTGTTCACATCTCCACTGGGTGGGTGTTCACATCTCCTCTGGCTGGGTGTTCACATCTCCACTGGGTGGGTGTTCACATCTCCTCTGGCTGGGTGTTCACATCTCCACTGGTTGGGTGGTCACATCTCCACACGGCTGGGTGTTCACATCTTTCACACCTTCACTGGTTGGGTGGTCACATCCTCACACAGCTGGGTGTTCACATCTTCACCTTTTGGGCTGTGCCGTTCTGATTCCTCGTGCCAGCTGGGGGTTGGTGGTTTTATATAGAAAAGAGTATAAATAATTTATACATAAATGTGTGTATGTATATGTGTATTAAAATATATACATACGCATATACATACATATACACACACACGTATGTATATAAAAGCTTTGTGTTGGGAGCTGCTGCTTTTCTCCTGAGTAATAAACAGATTTTTATTCACATCTTCACCAGCTGAGTTGTGTCGTTCTGATTTCTTGTGCCAGGAGGGGGTTAGTGGATTTATATAGAAATGTATAGAATATGAGTAATTTATACATATATATATATATTTTTAAAAATTTTAAAAAATTTATATATATATATATAAGCTCTTTGTATTGGGAGCTGCTGCTCTTCTCCTGAATAAGAAACTGATCTTTATTGTTCACGTCTTCACAAGTTGTGTTGAGCTGTTCCAATTCCTTGTGCAAGCTGGGGGTTAGCGTTTTTATATATAAATATATGTAATATAAACAATTTATGCATAAATATATTTTATATGTGTAATAGAAATCATCTATACATAAATATATATATATATATAAAAATAAATAAGTCCTCGTGGGAGCTGGAGCTTAGTGGTTTTCTATAGAAACTAATAGAACATAAATAATTTATACCTAAATATATATATAAAATAAGCCATTAATACATATATATATGTATGTATGTATGTATATGCATATGTGTGTGTGTATGTGTGTGTGTGTATATATATATATATATAAAAGCTTTGTATTGGTAGTTGCTGCTCTTTTCCTTAGTAAGAAACAGATTTTTATTATTCAGAACTTCACAAATTGTGATGTGCCATTCTGATTCCAGCTGGGGTTAGTATTTTTATATATAAGTATATATTGATATATAAATGAGCTATATCTATATATATCCTTATATTTATAAGCTTTGTCTTGTGAGCTGCTGCTCTTTTCCTGCACCTTTCTCTTTCCCATAAATCTAAAATGCTTTTTTTTTTGTTGTTGTTGAGCCAGGTCCGTGTTAAGCCAAGCCAAAAAGAAAATCCCGCTGCTGCTGCCTGGTTTTGAAAGCATTGAGGTGTCCGAGGAGTGCAGTGGCCCCTTCTCTGACACGGTAAACGTTCTGTTGGGATTTCCTGCGAATGGTTCAGCAGGGAGTGAAAGGTCAGCTGGGATTTCTAATCTGATTGACCTGCAGTTGGTTTTCATGTTTAAAATGCTGAATTAGCGCTATCAAAGGACTCAGCTGGTTCTTACCACTTCCTGCATTGTGAATTTTGGCTTCCTGGAATTTATTTGAAATAATTAATTTTTTTTTAAGCAATATTTTTTTTTTTTTTTTGAGCTGTCCTCTACGTAATTTAGAGGGGATTTGTGATTGTGGGATGGTTTTATTCTAGAAATTGCCACAGGGTGGGTTTGTGAGCTTGGGGTTTGTTCCCACGGTGTGGTTTTGTCTGAATAGATGGAAAATTCCCAGCTGGATGCAAAGATAAGTGGAATGGAGGTGAGGGCGGGACAGAAGCGAGATTCAATACTGGCACAGACGAGCGAAGCAAAAAATGACGGCAAAGACAAGTCCAGCAACCTGCAAGCAACACCTGCCAAGGTAAAGTGTTCCAGAGGGGTGTCCTGGAATCAAATCCAGGATCTTCAGGAGTTTGGGGACGCTGAAATGATTTTTCTTTCCAGCTTAGGCTGCCCAGCACAGTCTGATTTAATATTCCTGTCGGAATGCTCTGCTGAGTTTTGGGGAGGGCGGCAGGAACAAACCTCAGTCCTCGCTCTGGCTGGAGGTTGTGACAGATTTGGGGTTTGGTGGATTTGGGGGTTGGCAGATCCCTCACAGAGATAGGTCATGTCCTTCAGGAATTCCTGATCCTCAGTTCCTCCCTTGTTCCTTTCACCTCTCTGCAGTTAAAACTAGAATTTTCATCTCCTAAGACAACAAGTGAGACGCTTCTGGAAGAGGAGAAATCCGCTGATTTTGTGTTCATTCCTCCAGAAACAAAACCAAGAATATTGACAGAACATCAGAAAGAAGTGCTTAGGTCAAAGAGGTCTGTCATTTATTGTTTTAAACTTTATGTGAAATTCCTTGAGTAGCTGAGCTTGACTTAACTTCAGTTTTTGTCTCTCACACCACCACAGGTAATTGAGTCTTGTTTTTCCATACAAATTATTAAGTTTAAAGCTAAGAGAGTTCCTTGCTTTGCAGTTTCAAAGCCACCAATTTATTCTTGCAGTTGCATTTCCTCTTTTGATTAAATACTCTCTCTCTGGTCTCTTAGGACTGTGGGAATTTGGAGTTCAGATTTTTACTTTGTGTCTCACTTGTGGTGTGAAATAAAAGATGTCATTTTTCACAAATCGTGGAAATGAAAGGATTGGGTAAAACAATCTGAGGAGGGGATTTCTTGAGTCTGCAGCACGTCAGGAATTAGGATATTCCCAGGACTTTTTAATGTGGGGAAAATAATATTGGAGCATTTTCTGTGCTTAGGCAGCAAAAGCAGGACTTGTGTGGCAGGAACTCCTCTGGGCTGCGGTGAATTCTTTGCCCAGTGGGACCCCAATCACAGCTTTTATTCCCCATAAAAGAAAGATTTAATGCAGCTGAAAATAATGCCCTTGAAATAAGGAGATAATAAACCCCAAAGGAGAGTCTGACTCCCATTCCTGGCGCTGTTCCAGAGCCGATATTCCTGCCATGTACAACAACCTGGATGCATCCCAGGACACGACCTCGTTCTCCCAGTACACCCAGAGCCAGGAGGATTCTCTGTAAGTAGAAGTGCCCAGCTGTGGTCGTTCCAGGCGTCTCCTTTGGCAGCAGCTCTGATTTCAGTGATTCTCTTGTAGGGAAGTACCACCTTTGGTAGAGGATGCCAAAGAAGACCCTGCAAACCAGCCTCAGGTAATTCCCCGTTGTCTGGTGGTGATTAGAGTCAGAGTTTCTGCCGTAACAACGGAGGTTTGGTGGTTTGTTTTCCATTCTCAGCACCGAGTGAGGGAGGATTTAACACCGCTGCGGGGCTGTGTTCTGCTTTCTGGCATTTATTCCTGACAGGCCCAATCTTTGGGTGTTTGATTTCAAAGTGGGAGGATTTCTGTGAGCGGTTTCGGCTCGCTCGCGCGCCTGTGCTGCCACCACATTTTATTGGGGTAAAGATTGTAAATCCCAAATTCCTTCTGGAGAGGAGTTGGCTGAACAGCTGCTGTGCTCGCTGTAGTGCCAGTCACACCAGCAAGACTTCAAACATTTTTGGAGTTTTTTGTTTTGGGATTAAATGGGTTTTAAAAAGTGTCTTTTACAACAATCAAAACACAGATAATAAATAGTTTAGAGGAAGGGGGGGTTACAAAAACCTCGTGGGTGGTTTTTTTGTATAATTTAAGATAACTGACTGTTATATTACATTCATAGGGCAAGCACAACCATTTCAGTTGATTCCTAGGACAAATCTTTTTGCTGTTGATCTTTTTGGGACAGGAGGAAAAGGCGGGGAGTGAAGGAGAGCGCTCCGAGGAGAGCCCAGCCTGCAACAGCGAGGGGGAGGCCGAAAATGACACAACTGAGACGATCCCAGAGGAAGCATCCCTTGGAGAGGCACCGGAGACGAGTTCTGTGGAAGGAACTTCCCAGGACGTCTCGGCAGGGAAGGAGGACACCTCCAACGTCACCAACAGCTCGAGCTCCAGCGACATCATCTCGGGCACGCCCCAGCCCGTGAGCCGGCGCCAGTCCTTCATCACCCTGGAGAAATTCGGGGCCGCAGGGAGCAGACCCTTCAGCCCAGCCCCGCTGAGCTCGGCGCCGGAGCCGGCCGGGAGCGCTCCCGGGGCGGCCGCGCGGCAGGAGAGCGGCGGCAGGGCGGAGAAACGCGGGCAGGAGAGCAAGAACGCGCCGAAAGCCGAGCCCGAGGCGGGCGCCGCGGCGACGCGCAGGGTGACGCGCCGGCAGAGCAGGATGGAGCTGCAGGGGAGCAGATCCAAGCTCCTGAGCGGGGCGGAGGAGCCCCTGGAGAGCGGCTCCGAGCTGGGCTCCTCCGTGGTGCGGGACGCGGAGCACATCCTGCTGAGCCAGTCGCAGGCTCTGCGCTCCACCGAAGCGGACATCCAGAAAGTGGAGGACGCCATCGCGGAAATGGAAAGGGCCCAGGCGCTGGACACGGACTCGAAGGAAAACACCCCCCCAGAGAGTAGCAGCTGCTCTGAGCAGGCCCCAGGGGATGAGAGCCAGGTGCCACAAGTGTCCTCTCAGCAGAAACAGCTCCGGAGATCCTCCAGGAGACGCTCCGAGACTGCGGAGAGCTCCTCGGGGAGCCAGGACAGGGAGGATGGGCTCCCAAAGAGGGACAGGAGGAAAGAGGAGGAGAAAGCTGGGCAGAAGAAACCGTCCCAGGGGAAAGGCGATGGAGGCCAAAAGCAGAAAGGAATTCCTGGGAAAACGACGGAAAACATGAAAGAGAGCAGCCAAGAGAGAGTGGCGGAGGACTGGAGCTCCAAGGACTCTCCTGCTGGCAGGGGCCTGGATGAGGAGGGCAGCAGGGGAGGCAGGAGGGCAGAGGATCCCCCCAGGCCCGAGGGGGAAGGTCAGGGCAGCCTGAGCACAGCAGGGCAGAAGGCGGAGCGCCCACGGTACCACACCAGGAGATCTTCCCAAGGTTTGCTGTCCAGCATAGAAAACTCGGAGGCTGACAGCTCTGAGGGCAAGGAGGAGAGCACGAGGAAGAAAAAACCCGTGAAAGTGAGGAGCAGGAGCAATTCCCTCGAAGGTAAATTGAAAGAGGGACAGGCGGGGAGCCGGAGCCTTGAGGGATCTTCCCAGGGAGGTGAAACCAAGAGTCCACTGGAGGCAAAGAAGAGTGATCCTGAGGTCAGCACGGGTGCTGCTGAGCCAGCTGGCCTGGAAAAGCAGGAAACCCCTGCAGCTGCTGGAGAAGCTGTGGGGTGTGGCAGCTCTGAGATTGCAGGCGCTCTGCAGGACACCAGCGTGGAGCAGAGCAAGGGCGACACATCCCTGGAACCCCTGGAGCAGAGCAAGGGCGACGCATCCCTGGAACCCCTGGAGCAGAGCAAGGGCGTCGCATCCCTGGAACCCCTGGAGCAGAGCAAGGGCGACGCATCCCTGGAGAAGAGCAAGGGTGATGCATCCATGGAATCCCTGGAGCAGAGCAAGGGTGATGCATCCATGGAATCCCTGGAGCAGAGCAAGAGTGATGCATCCCTGGAGAAGAGCAAGGGCGATGCATCCGTGGAGTCGCTGAGCAGCCCCCGTGTGCCAGAGCAGCATGGCGGAGCAGCAGAGGAGCAGCAAAGCAGCACAGGGGACTGGGCACCAGCAGCAGATGCTTCAGGTGCTGAGCACTCCCCTTTGCAAAGCCCCGAGTGTCACAACAAGAGAAGCAAAAGGGTGAAGAAAATCAAGAGCTGCGATTGCTGCTCTAAAAAGCCAAAGCAGCAGGCGACCGAGTCGAAAAAGGAGAAAGCTGCAGAGCTGGAGGAGCCCAAGCGCACCCCTGGGTCGGTTCAGACACCTGGGAATGGCTCTGCTCACTCGGATTTGGAGGAGAGCTTTGCCCTGGCTCCCTGTGGAACGAGCACTCCATTGCAGCCTCCAAAGGAACCCGGCGCCTTCAGCCTGGAGAGCCAGGGAATGGCTGTGGAAAACCTGCAGGGAAGCAGGGAGGTGGCGATGGAGGAGAGTCCAGAGGGTTCAGCAGCCGAAAGCGCCGAGCCCGTGGAGGAAGGGAAGGAACCTGCTGGGCAGAAGGAGCAGACGGAGCAGCTTCTGCCTGAGGGCGTTCCTGGAGAGGCCAGGGAGAGCTGCCTGGAGTCAGGGGAGCAAGGGGAAGAGCCAGCAGCTGCAGAAAAGGAAGAGATCCGTGAAAATGGCCAGCTGGAAGAGGTGCCTGAGGAGCTGCGTGTGGACAGCAAACCTGAGGAAGAAGAGATTAAGGAGCTAGAAGGAAATCAGGAGGATAAAGGAGAAGCTGAGAGCTCTGCTGGAGAAACTTGTGTTGTTCCAAGAGATGAAGAGATAAAGGAGGAATCGGTGGAAACTGAAATAAAAGTGCCTGAGAACGCGGCCTCGGGCGGTGCGAGTGTGGATTCTCCCCTGAAGGTGGAAGGGAATCCCTCAGTGCAGGTGGCTGAGAGCCCCACCAGCCTCCAGGCCCGCTGCACCTGGTCCCCCTCAGCCTCCCCCTCCACCAGCATCCTCAAGAGAGGGGTCAAAAGGAGCCAGGAGGATGATTCCCTGTCACCTGCCAACAAGGTATTCCCTGGGAATTGTGTGCTGCTCGGTGCAGAACTGGGATGAGGAGCTGTGATCGTTCCAAATCTGCTCATTACTTGTTTCTGTTGTGAATAATCGCACAGGGGAGGTGAGGTTTGGGGTTGGAATGTGCCAGCACTGACAGAGTCACACTGTGAGGAGTTTTTATTTTGAAACAGAGCACTAGAGTCTGTTCTGCTGCCTGGGTTGCTGCAAAACCAGCAGCAGCATCCTCAGAAAATCCTCACAGTCTGTCCTTAGCTGAAACATTCCCTTTGTCATTCATGAACTTCAGTGATTCCGAACTGAATTTGTTTTTGTCTCCTCAGACTGACTGCACCAAGCTGTGCTGGGTCGAGTTCCTGCTCTAAAACCTCTTTCTCTCCTCCCCAGATCCGTCGAGTCTCTTTTGCAAATCCCATTTTCCAGGAGGGCCTGGCGGATGACATCGACAGGAGGAGTCCTGTCATCAGATCCCATTCCTCACCCTCCTCCAGAAGTCTTAAAATCCTCTCTAACATGCAGGTCAGGGTAAATCCTTTCGCAGTGTTCTGTGTGTCCCAAGTATTCGTGTGTTTATCATAAACAGCACGGCTTTGGTGCGTGTTACACACAGTTGTTAGAGCTGAGGATCAGGGGTGTAAGAAACAAAACTTAGCTTTAGCCTGACTCGTTCTGTTACTCTGAACTCAAGGGAACTCTGAGGTTTCAGGGGCTAAAATCTCACTATTAACTGAATTCCTACTGTTAACTGAATTCCTGCCATTAACTGAATTCCTGCCACCCTGAGATATTTTTTTCCTCTTTTTCTATCCAGCACATTACCACTCCAACCAAAGGATTTCTGTCCCCAGGATCTCGTACCCTTAAATTTAAGAGCTCAAAGAAGTGTTTAGTAAGAAGTGCTTTGGTTCATGTTTCTCTTCTATTTATTTTTCCCTCTATTCAGCGTGTGACAGTCACTTTAACACTTTTCCCTGTGTCCTCCCAGATCACAGAAATGGCCAAGGAGTCTCTGCCGTGCCTTACCAAGTTTGTGTATCCTGCCTTGGCTGGCTGCAAAGCCCCCGTGGATGTCATTTTACCTCAGATCACTTCCAACATCTGGTGAGTGGCTCCCTGCTTTTATGAAGGCGACATTTCACTAGAAACTCCAGTCTTTATTGAACCTGAAACCAGAATTTCAGCCAGAATTCTTTAAAGGGATCGGGGTTGGTTGGCTGAGGAAGAGTCTTGACTGTTGGATGACCGAAAAGCTCCCCAAGGACGGGGAGTTTGTGCGTGGCCGGGAGTCGGATTGCTGATCCCGTGGGTCCCTTCCAGCTGGGGATATTCCCTGGTTGTGCACCAGTAACCCATTTTCCCTGTCCTGCTGCAGTGCCAGGGGCCTGGGGCAGCTCATCCGAGCCAAGAACATCAAGACCGTGGGAGACCTGAGCACTCTGACGGCTCTGGAAATCAAAACCCTCCCCATCCGCTCCCCCAAAGTCTCCAACGTCAAAAGAGCTCTGAAGGGATACCACGAGCAGCAGGTAAAGCTGGGTTTTGGCACCCAGGAAGCCAATGTTGATCTGATTGCCTGCAGGAGGAACGATGTGGGTTTTCCTCCGTTAAAAGCAGCGCTTTGAAACCCGATCCCTGCCTGCCTCAGTACCGTGAATTTCAGATGCAGATCATTTGGTTAAACTAGTGTTATTAACCGGAAAAGTGATTGGAGTTATTATGAGGTTGAAATAATATCTCACTGTGTAATTGAATTTTTTTTTTTAATCAATCTGAAAATGTTTTCTCTCCCCCAAAAACACCCAGGTGAAATCTCGAGCGCTGGAGGAAAGCTCTGTGCTGGAAGATGCTGAGAAGCCTGGAAATGAGGTGGAGGAGAAATCTCTGAGTGGAGAGGAGGAAAAACTCGCAGCAGGTACGTGCGGGCAGCTCTTAGCTTTGGCTTTGGAGGGCTCTGCTGGCTCGTCTTCCTTCTCTCCTGGTGGCAGCACCTCATCCTGTGGTTTTCATTTTGGGTTTAGCTTTATTCTTACAACCCTGACCTCACCCCGAGGAGGGGGGCAGGCTGGGAACCTTTCCCATGCAATAGCTACTTGGTAGGCTGCTCAGAGATGGGATTTAGTACAAAACCACCTGGAATCCTGCTTGGATTTTCCTGCACTTGTCTCCTTCCAGATTTGGTCGACGCACCCACCAGCACCACCACCAGCAGCAGCAGCGAGCAGCGCCCGGGGGATCTCCTGGGGCAGATCCAGGCTCTGGCTGCTCAGCTGAGCTCGGAAGATCTGCATGGCTATTCTGGCAGGCAGCTGTTTGAGATGCAGGAGAAGCTGGCCGGGATGGCCTCGTGCATCCTGAGGAACCTGCAGGCCCGCTGGCACTCGCCTCCCCACGCGGGCCCCGAGTAGCTGCGGCGCGCAGCCCAGCCAGCACCGCTCCTGTGCAACACTTCCACTTGCTTTCCTTACTGCTCAGTTACTCCTTCAATCTGCATTTTGTCCTAGAGGATATTTTTTGAGTGCCTCCATGAATTTCTTAACCTTTTTTCCCTTTTTTTTTTTCCTTTTAAAATTTTTTGTTGGTTTGTTTGTTGGTGGTTTTTTTTTTGGTTTTTTTTTTTTTTTTTTGCTCCCCCTTAGCTGTGGGACTCTTTCCTCCCTGGCAGAGGTGTTTCTATAGGATTGCTATGCATCTTTTCTTTCAGGCAGTGAAAGAAAAACCTGATGAAGCTGTGCAATAGCAAAGACTGTGAAAGAAAAACCAAACCAACAGAGTAATTAAATTATTTTGGGGGTTTTTTTTGGTTTTTGTTTGGTTTTTTTTTTCAAATCCAAAGTGTTCTTACTGCTGCAAACTCTTGCTGTGGGGTGAGAGCTGCAGCTCTGCCCCTGCTGGTTCCTTTGGAGCTGCTGCAGCACGTGTGAGGTAAGCTGGGTTTAATTCCTTCCAGCGGGAGCCTGGGATTTGTACTGGATCTATTTTTCCATGTATTTTTGTACGACTCGAGCTAAGGAGTGCTGAGGAAATGTGCTTGGACAGGTGAAAGACTCTGCAGAGCCTCCCAGGCTTTGCCCCGTGGCCTTTGCTGGCAGCAGTTCTCCTTGTGGGAAGATTTTTTTTTTTCCTTTTTTTCCTTTTTTTTTTGTTTTTTTTTCCACGGGGATATGGATGGGTTGGACAAAAGAGCTCTTTGTATATTGTGTACAGACTCACAGCAGATGTTGGGTAATAATTTATGGAGTTTTAATTGCATGGACTGCATTGCTGCTCCTTGGAGACCAGCCAGAATTCCCAGGTTTTCCCTCTGGAGTTCTGATCTGTATATATTGTACTGTTGCTATCCAGATGGATGTTTATTGAAAGGAACTGCTGCAGGTGGTTTTAGAACTTTTACACGGGCAAATAAAAGAGCAAATAGTTCCCAAACCTGCTCGTGGCTTGGTGGTCTCCGGGCTTTTTCTCTCAAATTTGGATTCCCGAGGCTGGGCTGGAGCCTGGGATGCCCTTGGTGCTGGTGGAAGGTGGGAGCAGCTCCTCAAGGACAGGCTGGGATCTGGGCTGCAAGGCTCCCGCTGTTCTTTGCCCTGTTTGTGTCTCGTGGAGGAAAGGGACAGGACAAAGAGCCTGGAGCTCTCTGGGGTTTTCTTGCTGTGCTGAGTTGGTCTGGTTCCAGATCTGCCTCCTTAGCAGGGTTCAGCTTCATGCCCCGTGCCCTGGGCAGGTAAGGATGTTCCTGGCACAGGGAAAGGATCCCAGCTCCCAGTGCCTGCAGCCCTGGGTCCAGCCTTGGGGAAGGAAGGACATTTCCCTCCCAGGCTGGCTGTGCTGGGAATTCCCTCTGAGCTCTGAATTCCTCAGGGGTTCTGCTACAGCCCATGCTCTTAACTTGGATTTAGTCTGTGGCAGACACAGGATCCAGGGATTTTTGTTCCCTGCTTTCCTGTGGAGTGGCTGCACTAGTTGAGGCAAAAAATGATGTTCAGTGTGGAACAACCCCAGCTCTGGGCCCTTCCCTTCCTCAGTGAGGCTGTGGGATGAATTCCCTTGTCCAGCACCACAGAATCCATCCGTACTGCAGAAACCTCAGCTTTATTCATCTCTAATTTACAAGAACTCGCAGCTTTTGCCCCCACAACAGTTGCAGGAGAACACATTCGTGAGAGCTCAGCAAGCAGGAGGAGAGGGGTGATTGCTTTTCCTTCCCCAGGTAAATTGGTTTGAAATACAAAGCTTTAATTGGAAAAAGAAGAGATTCAAACGTTTTAGAACAGCCCAGAAAAACTCTCTCTTTGTGGGAGAATGGTTCACGTAATGTGGCTGTTACCCTTTAGTAACAGGATTTTGGAGATGCTGTGTAGTGTTTTATGTTGTGTGATGAAATATTTGAAATTCCAGATGTTTGGGGAGTGTTTGGCACTGGGAGAAAGGCAGGACGTGCTTCGAGGTACGTGGTGAAAGATTCCAGGTGTGTTTTGCTCTGCAGTTATTTCTGTTGTGGCTGAGATGTTCTACACCCAGGGTGCGATGTTCTACACCCAGGGTGAGATGTCCTACACCCAGGGTGAGATGTCCTACACCCAGGTGAAGTGTCCTACACCCAGGGTGAGATGTCCTACACCCGGGTGAGATGTCCTACACCCAGGGTGAGATGTCCTACACCCAGGTGAGATGTCCTACACCCAGGGTGAGATGTCCTACACCCAGGGTGAGATGTCCTACACCCAGGTGAGATGTCCTACACCCAGGTGAGGTGTCCTACACCCAGGTGAAGTGTCCTACACCCAGGGTGAGATGTCCTACACCCAGGGTGAGATGTTCTACACCAGGGTGAAGTGTTCTACACCAGGGTGAAGTGTCCTACACCCAGGGTGAAGTGTCCTACACCCAGGGTGCGATGTCCTACACCCAGGGTGAGATGTTCTACACCAGGGTGAAGTGTCCTACACCCAGGGTGCGATGTCCTACACCCAGGGTGAAGTGTCCTACACCCAGGGTGAAGTGTCCTACACCCAGGGTGAGATGTCCTACACCCAGGGTGCGATGTCCTACACCCAGGGTGAGATGTTCTACACCCGGGTGAGGTGGCCCAGCCCCGGGGCAGGCTGGGCTCACACGGCCTCCACGTAGTTGGCCGGGAGCATCCCGGTTTTCCCGGTTCTCTGCACGGTGCCGTACATCCAGCCCTCATCGATGGCCTGCACGTTGACAATGGTGTCCCCGTCCTTGAAGGACACCTCGTCCGCGTCCGCCGCCGTGTAGTCGTACATGGCCCGGAACGTCTTCTGTGGGGACACAGGGGACAGGGTCAAAGCCTTACAGGGGACAGGAGGGACAGGGTCACACCCTGACATGGCCCAGAACCTCTTCTGAAGGGACACAGGGGACATGGTCACACCCTGACATGGCACAGAACCTCTTGAAGGGACACAGGGGACATGGTCACACCCTGACATGGCCTGGAATTCTGCAGGGACACCAACGGCCATGGTCAGACCCCAGGAGTTGGGAACTGGTGTCACAGCAGGGTCTGGCTGCTCCTTCCAGTCTGGCCATGGATCCTTCTCCCTCCCTGAGCACCTTGGGTACCAGAGTGCCACACGCCCTGGGTGTGCTGGTGGCACCGAGCAGTGACCTCAGGGCGTTCAAGTGTGGAGTAGGAAGAAGAGCTCATGGAAGGTTCCTGGGTGCCAATTCCGAGTTTCTGGGTGCCAATTCCAAGTTCCCGGGTGCCAGTTCGGATGCCAGCGTTACTCACCCCGGCCGTGGAGGGGTGGGACGGCACCGAGGACACCGTGGTCTGCTGGGTGGCCACCGAGGAGGAGCGCTGCTGGGGCAGCTCAATGGTCTTCACCTGCTTGTAGCCCACTGCAGAGGGAGGAGAGCGGGCGTATTATGGGATGGGGAGGGAGAGGGTCGGGGTGAAGATCGTCCTGTGCGGTTATTATGGGATTGAGATGGAGCTGGTCAGGATATAGATTGTGTGGGGTTATTGTAGTATTGTGACAGAGCTGGTTGGGATAAAGACTTGTGTGGGGTTATTAAGGGATTGCGATGGAGCTGGCTGGGATAAAGATCATTGTGTGGGGTTATTACGGGATTGTGATGGAGCTGGCTGGGATAAAGATCATTGTGTGGGGTTATTACGGGATTGTGATGGAGCTGGCTGGGATATAAAGATCATTGTGTGGGGTTATGATGGGATTGTGATGGAGCTGGCTGGGATAAAGATCATTGTGTGGGGTTATTAAGGGATTGTGATGGAGCTGGCTGGGATAAAGATCATTGTGTGGGGTTATTAAGGGATTGTGATGGAGCTGGCTGGGATATAAAGATCATTGTGTGGGGTTATTAAGGGATTGTGATGGAGCTGGCTGGGATAAAGATCATTGTGTGGGGTTATTATGGGAATGTGATGGAGCTGGCTGGGATATAAAGATCATTGTGTGGGGTTATTACAGGTAAAAATCATTGTGTGGGGTTATGGGATTGAAATGGAGCTGGTCCGGATAAAGATCATTGTATGGGGTTATAATGGGTAAAGATCATTGTGGGGGGGTTATTATGGGATTGTGATGGAGCTGGTTTGGGTAACGATCATTGTGTGAGGTTATTATGGGATTGTGAGGGAGCTGGTTTGGATAAAGATCAGGGACAGGCCCCTGGGATGGGTCAAGATCAGTTTAAAATGCACATTTACAGTTGTTGGTTGTGCACAACTCAGCATTTTGGAGGTGTGTTTGTTCCTGGCTCTGGGAGCTGCTGGCCACGGTGCCAGGAGCAGCTGGGGCCTCGGGGTGTGTCCTGTACCTGTGGCCGTGGTGGTGAAGAAGCCCCCGTTGCTGTAGTAGGACAGGCGCTGGTCGGTGCCGTCCGACGGCTCCGATTTCTCATCGGCCGCGCCGCTGATGCTCAGGGCGCTGGCAGAGCGCGAGTGCTCCCGGCTGCGGCGCTGCGCCTGGACTGGGGGGCAGCAGGGACTGTCACCAACCCTGGGGCTCAGGGCCACCAACCCTGGGGCTCAGAGTCACCAACCCTGGGGCTCTCAGAGCCACCAACCTTGGGGCTCAGAGTCACCATCCCTGGGGCTCTCAGAGTCACCATCCCTGGGGCTCTCAGAGTCACCATCCCTGGGGCTCTCAGAGTCACCATTCCTGGGGCTCTCAGAGTCACCAACCTTGGGGCTCAGAGCCACCATTCCTGGGGCTCTCAGAGTCACCAACCTTGGGGCTCAGAGCCACCAACCTTGGGGCTCAGAGTCACCATCCCTGGGGCTCTCAGAGTCACCAACCTTGGGGCTCAGAGCCACCATTCCTGGGGCTCTCAGATCCACCAACCTTGGGGCTCTCAGAGTCACCATCCCTGGGGCTCTCGGAGTCACCAACCTTGGGGCTCAGAGCCACCATCCCTGGGGCTCTCAGAGTCACCAACCTTGGGGCTCAGAGCCACCAACCTTGGGGCTCAGAGTCACCATCCCTGGGGCTCTCAGAGTCACCAACCTTGGGGCTCAGAGCCACCATCCCTGGGGCTCTCAGAGTCACCAACCTTGGGGCTCAGAGCCACCATCCCTGGGGCTCTCAGAGTCACCAACCTTGGGGCTCAGAGCCACCATCCCTGGGGCTCTCAGAGCCACCAACCCCAGAGCTGAGCCCTCATAAAACCCAGCCCTGCTAAGCTCAGCTTTTCCATGGTCCCAGTGTAGTTTTATGGTTCCATAGTGGGATTTCCCAGTGCTTTTTGAAGTATTCCATGCTGAAGTCCTGATCTCTGATATTCACGGTGTATTTTAGCATTTCTCCAGCCTCTTTCCCCCTTAGTCCTGGCTGCTTCCAAAGTTTTTATTCTAATTATCCTGTGATTTTCTTCCTGACACAGCACTGAGCCATCCCCATAATTTTCTACCATCCGGGTATTTTTCCTCTCAGTTAAAAAGAAGGCCAGTGAGAACAGCCTGTTCAGTAATTCCAAAAGGAAGCACAGGTTGTATCCTGGCAGCTGTGGATCATATAAACAATCCTCCTCCTGCCTCTGTTGGATCATTTTATGAGAGGATGAGCAACAATGTATATTTTGAACACAAGTTACGCTGCTGAGGAGCAGCTACAGCCAATTTCTGCTCTGTCCCCTGTGTCCCCTGTGGTCTCAGCTCTGTTTGGCACTCAGACCACACCCTCACAGGAATTTAAATCCCATTTTTTTTCCCCTGTGGAGCCCATGGGACACACCTGAGATCATGTGCAGGCTCCGGGACTGGATGTTGTCCTCGGCGGGGTCGTAGTCGAAGACGGAGCCGGGGTTGGTTCTCCACACCCGGAGTCCTGCAGGGAAAATGGCATTTCCTGAGGAGAGGCTGAGCAGCACAGCCTGGACAGCAGGACAGGAGTTGTGCCCACCCCAGCCCTGGGAGTGGCCAAGGCCAGGCTGGACATTGGGGCTTGGAGTAACCTGGGAGAGTGGAAAGTGTCCTGCTCATGGCAGGAGCTTTGATGTCCCTCCACCCCAAACCAGTCTGGAATTCTTTGAAAAATCACCCTTATTTTAGAAATCAGTGCCTCTCAATTCTGCAGTGCTGATTAGGGTTATTTACAATCAATCTACAGCGAGTGAAGTTAAAAACAGAAGGACCATAAATGCGGCGTGACATTATCAAGGTGGGGACAGCAGGTCACAGGTCATTCACAGCTGTGGGCAGAGAACATGTTCTAAAAGGACTTGGATGAGAACATCTCCAGGTGATGATGAACTGGAGCTGATGTGGCTGAGTTTAAATGAAACCCCTCCTGTACCAGACGTGCCCAGTCCCCTGACCTGTGAGGTTCTCCTGGTCCTGGTCCACGCGCTTGCGCTCCATCTCCACCACCCTCCTCTGGATGCCCCTGTAGCTGATGTCACTGAAGTCCTGCATGTTCTTCTTCACGCGCTCCGTGATGGGGTCCGTCACCACGGGCGTGAAGCTCCCTTTGCTCTTCTCAAAGTCCTCGTGGTACTTCACCTGCAATTCCAAAGGACTGTGATTCCCGCTTCCCTCGGGGGCAATTCCAGCAGGGAGAGCTCCTGCACTTCGGCTTTCCCAATCCTGAGAGAGCCTAACCCCAAACTTGCTTCAGCATTAAAGCCTGGGTAACCACAGGAGGTAGGACAGGTTGTCCTGGCTGGCAGGCAGGGTTATTTTTATATTTAACTGCCTTCCCAGGGGAAGGACACCTCTGGAAGTGTTCTTACAGTGGAGATGTGTTTCTGGGTCTCCCGCACGCGCCGCATCTCCGGGGTGTCCAGCACGTAGGCGGCTTTTCCTTGGATCTGCTTGCGGAAACTGTCAGAGTAAAGAACCTGCCAGGGGAAGAGGAGGACAGGATTTACCTCTGGAGCACCAGGCCGGCACAGAAGAGCCTGGAGAAGGGCCAGTCCCAGATTTTTATACATTTTTTTTTATAAGTGACCGTAATTTTACACATCACGGAGAGTTACGGCAGCAATTTGAAATTTAACCGCTCAAAAACCCCCAAACCGAACCCAACTCATCACGGAAATACTTGGCTGAGCAGAAAGCTTTCAAGAATTCCCTGTGGTCCCATATCCTTCCGAGGGAGGATCTCGGGGGTGAAATGCTGGAATTCCTTCCTCGTGTTTCACGCACCGAGCTGATGTTCTCCTGGTTGCGTTTGGCTCTCTCCATCTCCGGGGTCAGCGGCGTCGGAGTTCCCTTGGCCATGTGCTCCTTGTACAGCACCTGCAGGGCACAAACACGTGGACACAGCTCGGGGCCGGAGGAATTCCAGCTTTTCCCTGGCTGCGGGGTTAATGTTCAAGCAAACTCAGCCCTGCCAGAGTGGAAAAGATCTCGGGAAACCAAGCGGCTGAAACGTTACTGGCAAAAGGTAAAAAAACCACAAAAATCAGAGGGGAAAACAGGCAAAAATAAGGAAAACTGGGAGCATAAGGCTGAATTAGGTGGAGTTTGGCTGAGGGTGGTTATTTTTGACACAAGGCTGTGTGCTTTCAGTACCGAGCTGATTTGTTCCTGGTTCCGCTTGACTCTCTCCATCTCCGGAGTGACCGGGCTGGGAGTGGCCTTCCCTAAACCTTCCCTGTATGCAACCTACAGACCACAAAGGAACTCAGTCACCAGGGCAGAACTCCACAACTCCGATGTTACTGGGTTTACACTCAACACCAGCCGTTAGGGAAAACAAAAAAAAGTCAGGAAAAATCGTATTAACAAGTTAAATGACCAAAAAAACTCAAAAAAAAAAAAAAAAAAAGTCAGGAAAAATCATATTAACAAGTTAAACGACGAAAAATAATATAAAAAGTCAGGAAAAAATTGTATTAACAAGTTAAACGACCAAAAAAAAAAATCTTTTAAAATTACAGTACTTTGGAAAGAAAAAAATTAGAGGGTTAAATAAAAGCAGGCAGAGTGAGGTTATTCAGAAGAGCTCTAGGCCATCCTCTGGTGTTAAGCAGTGCAGTGGGAGGTTTGGGAAGGGTTTCCCTGCGGGAATACCGAGCTAATCTGCTCCTGGTTGCGTTTGACTCGCTCCATCTCGGGAGTGACGGGCGTGGGGGTCGCCTGCCCCACGTTCTCTCTGTACAACACCTGCGGGACACAGAACAGCCACCCGGGCTCTTAAACATCCCCAAAGCACCAGGGCTGGAACACAAACGAATGCTTTTGTTACCGCGTTTCAAAACCTCAGATGTTTAGTGCTGCCAGGAGGGGCGAGGAGCAGGAGGAGGAGAATTGGGATTTGGGGTTAGGGGCTCTAGCCAGGTGCTGGGTGGTTCCAGAGGCTCAGGAAGTGCCTCTGGCTGTAAAGAGCTGTTTAAGAAATGCTTTATCTGTTGTTTTTGGGGTTTTTTTAATCTATATTTGAAGGGATTCCTGATCTTTTGGGGAGGGAGGTGGAAGTTTCGTTGTCACACTGCCCCAAATAAGGATGTTAGGGAAGGGGGTTTTTCCCTGAAGTCAAATCCACCTGAAATTCCAATGGAGAGGTGAAACAGCAAACACAGAGAAACCTGAATATCCCTGGAAAACCTGGGCTAGTGGAAGGTAAGGGAATGAAACGAGCTCTGTGTCCCTTCCAACCCAAACATTCCCCGATCCCCAACCAAGGGATCCAAACCCTTGTGACGGTCTGGATAGAACCCACAAATTCACAAACCAAGTTGTAAAAAAAGGCCGAAAATTCTGGATCACACCGTTAACACCGAAGTGATTTGGGTTTAGAAGGAGCAATTAATGTGCAGGAAAAAAAAAAAAAAAAAAAAGAAAGAAAGACGTCTCTTTTTAAATTAAAACCAGCTCTGAGTGGGAGTTAGGCTGTTACTTGATTAAGCTGAAGCACAAAGGAAACCCAGAAATCTGTGGACAGGTACCGAGCTAATGATCTCTTGATTGCGTTTGACTCTCTCCATCTCGGGGGTGATGGGGGTCGGGGTCACCTTCCCCACATTCTCCTTGTACAAAACCTACAGGATGCAAGGGAGTGTCCAAACGTCATGGAAAAGGAAAACAAACAAACAAACAAACAAACAAAAAGCAGGACAGACAAACAGCTTTTTTTTTTTTTTTACACTGAGTTAGGGCTGGTGCACGGGAGGAGGAATTGGAGCTTTGCCGTTAATCTGGGACACAGGAACGGGCCCTGGCTGGAATCATCGGCGTCACAGCACAGGTGGAGTACGAAAGGGTTAAAGAAATTCAATCAGGACAACAGCATCCATCCCAAAAAGGGATTTTTTTTGTGTTTTCCCTGGTAAAACCCTGCCTGGTGCAGCGTTAAGGAGAAGCCGGCGCGGTCCGTGTGCGAGCGCGGGGTCTCGGGGCAGGGACGTTTCAGGGGTTAATAAGCACGGCTTGCTGAGGCTCCAGCCGGGTTAAACACTTCACTCCGGTTTTTAGGAACTTTTCCTGTTGGAAGTACCGAGCTAATGATCTCTTGATTGCGTTTGACTCTCTCCATCTCGGGCGTGACAGGGGTGGGAGTGGCTTTCCCTATGTTTTCCTTATACAACACCTGTGGGACGAGAGACAGGAGCCAGAGAAAGCCACAGTCAGTGCCAGCTCTCCCGACACATCCCTTTTAACTCAGATTTAGCTCCCCAGGTGGTTTTAAAGCAGGTCCTGGGCGCTGTTTTAGTAGGGGAGCAGTTTGGCAGCCCGGCTTGGACTGCTGGTGATAAATGGGGTAAGTACTGCAGCAAAGAGCACAAAATCCCACCGGAGGGGCTGAGCGCGGCAGGAAAACCCAGTTAACTGCTTGGAGAGAAACGGCAGCACTGCAGAGAAAAGGACGGGACTTTGAGCGGGTTTAGGATTAGCACAGGACGTTAAAATCACTCTTAAAACCAAGATCAAGTGACCCGAGTTAACATTTCAACCTGAGAAAGCCGCGAGTGAGGGGTGAGCGCTGCTCTGAGCTGCTTGGGAGCAGGGGCAGCAGCGTTATTTTGGGACAAATCCTTCTCCAAACGGTTAAAAAGGGCTTCGAAAGAGCTGAAAGGGTTCAACTCCGGGTTTAAAGAGTTAAAAGGGAAGTTTTGCTCTTGGCAAAGTACCGAGCTGCAAATCTCCTGGTTGCGTTTGACCCTCTCCATCTCGGGGGTGACAGGAGTGGGGGTCCCTGTCCCCACGCTCTCTTTGTACAACACCTGCACAAGAAGAAACCATCCAAACCCGTCAGCAACCTCGGAATCCAGGAAATCCGAAACTCCCTGCGGAATGGGAGCTTTAAACCTGAGAAGTCACACCCTCCCTCAGCCACGGTTAAAGCGAGGCACCAAGAATTGCGCGTATTAAAAAAAAATACAAACCCCCACATACAAAAGTAAGTCAGAACAGGCAACAAAACGGTTAAAAAATGTTTAGAACAACGAAAACGTTCGTAAATAATTCAGAATGACGTCAATATTTGTGAATAATTCCGTCAGCGGAGAAGTGGGAAGTTGGGAAACATGAAGAGGAGGAGAGGAGGCGTTTACGGGGTTGCGTTTATGGGGTTGAGTTTGTGACGATGCGTTTGTGGGGATGCGTTTATGAGTCGATTAGGTGGAACGAGGAGAGGAATTTGGGGTTTTTCAGCAAGGCTGAGGGGTGGAGGTAGAGTGGGGTTAAAGGGCAAACTCCTGGTCCCCACAATACCGAGCTGAGGTGCTCCTGGTTGCGTTTGACGCGCTCCAGCTCGGGAGTGACCGGGATTGGGGTGCCCGTCCCCAGCTCCTCCCGGTACAGAACCTGCGGGAGAACAGGCGGCATCAGGGACGGGGGAAACACCGGGACACAAACTCGGCACGGAAGGGAGAAGGAAATCCCGCTCCCAACAGGAGCCAACCGGGCAACGGAAGCTGTGAAAGCGTCGAGAAACGGCAAAGAAAGCAGCTGCGGTTCCTCTCGCAGCCCACCGAGCACAGCCAGGCCAGGTTTAGTTCTCCGGGATAAAATCGGGAAAAAGTCACTCCGAGGGAACGAAACTGAAGGTGGGATTAAATAGGGAAAACAGGGTGGGGTTTTAAGAGTTAAAAAAAAAAAAAAGAGAAAAAAGGATTGTTGGGGTTAAATAAGGGAAACAGGGTGGGGTCTTAGTTAAAAACCAAAACAAAAAAAACCAAGATTATGGAGACTAAATAAGGAAAATAGGGTGGGTTTTAAGAGTTAACAAAAAAAGATTATTGGGGCTAAATAAGGGAAACAGGGTGGGGTCTTAGTTAAAAACAAAAACAAAAAAACCCAAGATTATGGAGACTAAATAAGGAAAATAGGGTGGGTTTTAAGAGTTAACAAAAAAAGATTATTGGGGCTAAATAAGGAAAACAGGGTGGGGTCTTAGTTAAAAAGAAACAAAAACCAACCAAACAAAAAATAACAAGATTGTTGGGACTAAATACGGAAAATAGGGTGGGTTTTAAAGAGTTTTTAAAAGAAAAGGATCGTTGGGGCTGAAAAAGGAAAACAGGGTGGGGTCTTAGTTAAAAAAAACACAAAAAACACAAAACCCAAGGTTGTTGAGACTAAATAAGGAAAATAGGGTGGGTTTTTAAGAGTTTTTAAAAAAGGACTCAAGACCAAAAAAGAACAGGGTAGACATTTAAGAGTTAACAAAAAAGGATTATTGGGGCTAAATAAGGAAAGCGGTGGATTTTTAAGAATTAAAATAGAATTTCTGGGATTAAATAATAAAACAAGGTGGGTTTTAAGAGTTAAAAAAAAAGGCAATCACACTCCAAAAGGTGGGATTCAATCACTAAAATGATGTAATTAAAAATTAAGGGAATAAGAACGATGTGAGTAACAATTACAAAGGAAAAAAAAAAATTCTGAGAGGGACCAGGATATTATTTTTTGGGTAAGTCGGTTATAGGGAAACAAGAAAATTGTTTTGTTGGTTAAAAAGTATTTTAAATTGATTAAAGGGGATTTTTTAAATTATTTTTGGCGTTTGAAGTCCAAAAATACCGAGCTAAAGTTTTCTTGGTTGCGTTTGACCCTCTCAATCTCGGGGGTGACAGGGGTGGGGGTTCCTGTGCCCAGCTCCTCCTTGTACAACACCTGTGGGGCAAGGGGCGAAAAAACAGATTTAAAGCAGCACCAAAAGCAGCCAGAGCATCAGAGAGGGGCTTCTGACACCTCCTGGGTTTAAAGACACCTGGAAATTAAAAATTACTCATTTATATGACTGAGGCTGAAGGAGGGTGGGTTTGGGTGGGATAGCGGGGAAAAAGGATTTATTTATATATAAATTATTACTATTATGCATTATATATAGTTATTTATAATATATTAATTAGATATTAATCAGTTGATATATACTTTTATATTTTAGTTATTTTTATCTATTATATATTACGTACATATAATTTCTGGTGTCTTTAGTGCCACTTCCCTCACCTTTCCACACATTCCAACAACCCCAGAACACTTCCAGTGCAACCCTGTCACATTTCCCAAAGGAAAAAGGCACCAAATCCAAAGGAACAGGCACCAAACCCAAAGGAAAAGGCACTAAATCCAAAGGAAAAGGCACCAAATCCAAAGGAAAAGGCACTAAATCCAAATCCAAAGGCACCAAACCCAAATCCAAAGGCACCAAACCCAAATCCAAAGGCACCAAACCCAAAGGAACAGGCACCAAACCCAAATCCAAAGGCACCAAACCCAAATCCAAAGGCACAAACCCAAACCCAAAGGCACCAAACCCAAGGCAGGAGGGATCCTGGCAGCAATTCCGGCTGATTTCCCATCTCACCCCCATCCCAGCAGGCTCAGGGATCAGAGCTGAGGGCACAGCCACGGATTTGGGTCAGGAAGGGAAGGGTTTAGATTTTTATAGATGGGGAAATCAAGGGAAATAAAAAATACTCAAGGGTTGAAGTGATTAATAAGAGGAAGAGCAGATCATCAAAAATATGGCAGGAAAGAGATGGGAAGAAGGAATGGAAACTCATTAGCGGGATGGAGCTCATCGGAATAAATCAGTGATTACAAAGGGAAAAATGGCAGAACACGAGGGCTGGGATGTTCTTGTGTCAATCAATTATTTTGGGGTTAAGATTATTTTAAAAAAGGATTAAAGGGGGTTTTTAATTTGGCTTTTGAACTCCAAAAATACCGAGCTAAAGTTTTCTTGGTTGCGTTTGACCCTCTCAATCTCGGGGGTGACAGGGGTGGGGGTTCCTGTGCCCAGCTCCTCCTTGTACAACACCTGTGGGGCAAGGGGCAAAAAAACAGATTTAAAGCAGCACCAAAAGCAGCCAGAGCATCAGAGAGGGGCTTCTGACACCTCCTGGGTTTAAAAACACCTGGAAATTAAAAATTATTCATTTATATGGCTGAGGCTGAAGGAGGGTGGGTTTCGGGGCGGGTAGTAGGGAAAAAGGATTTATTTATATATAAATTATTACTATTATGCATAATACATAGTTATTTATAATATATAAACTAGATATTAATCACTTGATATATACTTTTATATTTTAGTAAGTTTTATCAACTATATATTACGTACATATAACTTCTGGTGTCTTTAGTGCCACTTCCCTCACCTTTCCACACATTCCAACAATCCCAGAACACTTCCAGTGCAACCCTGTCACATTTCCCAATGGAAAAGGCACCAAATCCAAAGGAAAAAGTGCCAAATCCGAAGGAAAAGGGACCAAATCCAAAGGAAAAGGGACCAAATCCAAAGGAAAAGGGACCAAATCCAAAGGAAAAGGGACCAAATCCAAAGGAAAAAGGCACCAAACTCAAAGGAAAAAGGACCAAAACCAAAGTAAAAAGGACAAAATCCAAAGGAAAAGGCACCAAACCCAAAGGAAAAAGGAACCAAACCCAAGGGAAAGGGCACGAATTCCAAAGGAAAAGGCGCCAAACCCAAAGGCACCAAACCCAAATCCAAAGGCACCAAACCCAAATCCAAAGGCACCAAACCCAAATCCAAAGGCACCAAACCCAAATCCAAAGGCACCAAACCCAAGGCAGGAGGGATCCTGGCAGCAATTCCGGCTGATTTCCCATCTCACCCCCATCCCAGCAGGCTCAGGGATCAGAGCTGAGGGCACAGCCACGGATTTGGGTCAGGAAGGGAAGGGTTTAGATTTTTATAGATGGGGAAATCAAGGGAAATAAAAAATACTCCAGGGTTGAAGTGATTAATAAGAGGAAGAGCAGATCATCAAAAATAGGGCAGGAAAAAGATGGGAAGAAGGAATGGAAACTCATTAGCGGGATGGAGCTCATCGGAATAAATCAGTGATTACAAAGGGAAAAATGACAGAACATGAGGACTGGGATGTTCTCGTGTCAATCAATTATTTTGGGGTTAAGATTATATTTAAAAAGGATTAAAGGGGATTTTTAATTTGGCTTTTGAACTCCAAAAATACCGAGCTAAAGTTTTCTTGGTTGCGTTTGACCCTCTCAATCTCGGGGGTGACAGGGGTGGGGGTTCCTGTGCCCAGCTCCTCCTTGTACAACACCTGTGGGGCAAGGGGCAAAAAAACAGATTTAAAGCAGCACCAAAAGCAGCCAGAGCATCAGAGAGGGGCTTCTGACACCTCCTGGGTTTAAAGACACCTGGAAATTAAAAATTATTCATTTATATGGCTGAGGCTGAAGGAGGGTGGGTTTGGGTGGGATAGTGGGGAAAAAGGATTTATGTATACATAAATTATTATTATTATGCATATTATATAATTATTTATAATATATAAATTAGATATTAATCACTTGATATATACTTTTATATTTTAGTTATTTTTATCTATTATATATTACGTACATATAATTTCTGGTGTCTTTAGTGCCACTTCCCTCACCTTTCCACACATTCCAACACCGCAGAACACTTCCAGTGCAACCCTGTCACATTTCCCAAAGGAAAAAGGCACCAATTCCAAAGGAAAAGGCGCCAAACCCAAAGGAAAAGGCACCAAATCCAAAGGAAAAAGGAACCAAACCCAAGGGAAAAGGCACCAAACCCAAATCCAAAGGCACCAAACCCAAATCCAAAGGCACCAAACCCAAACCCAAAGGCACCAAACCCAAATCCAAAGGCGCCAACCCCAAATCCAAAGGCACCAAACCCAAATCCAAAGGCACCAAACCCAAGGCAGGAGGGATCCCGGCAGCAATTCCGGCTGATTTCCCATCTCACCCCCATCCCAGCAGGCTCAGGGATCAGAGCTGAGGGCACAGCCACGGAGTTGGGTCAGGAAGGGAAGGGTTTAGATTTTTATAGATGGGAAAATCAAGGGAAATAAAAAATACTCCAGGGTTGAAGTGATTAATAAGAGGAAGAGCAGATCATCAAAAATAGGGCAGGAAAAAGATGGGAAGAAGGAATGGAAACTCATTAGCGGGATGGAGCTCATCGGAATAAATCAGTGATTACAAAGGGAAAAATGGCAGAACACGAGGACTGGGATGTTCTCGTGTCAATCAATTATTTTGTGGTTAAGATTATATTTAAAAAGGATTAAAGGGGATTTTTAATTTTGGCTTTTGAACTCCAAAAATACCGAGCTAAAGTTTTCTTGGTTGCGTTTGACCCTCTCAATCTCGGGGGTGACAGGGGTGGGGGTTCCTGTGCCCAGCTCCTCCTTGTACAACACCTGTGGGGCAAGGGGCGAAAAAACAGATTTAAAGCAGCACCAAAAGCAGCCAGAGCATCAGAGAGGGGCTTCTGACACCTCCTGGGTTTAAAGACACCTGGAAATTAAAAATTATTCATTTATATGGCTGAGGCTGAAGGAGGGTGGGTTTGGGTGGGATAGCGGGGAAAAAGGATTTATGTATACATAAATTATTATTATTATGCATATAATTATTTATAATATATAAATTAGATATTAATCAATTGATATATACTTTTATATTTTAGTTATTTTTATCTATTATATATTACGTACATATAATTTCTGGTGTATTTAGTGCCACTTCCCTCACCTTTCCACACATTCCAACAACCCCAGAACACTTCCAGTGCAACCCTGTCACATTTCCCAAAGGAAAAAGGCACCAATTCCAAAGGAAAAGGCGCCAAACCCAAAGGAAAAGGTGCCAAATCCAAAGGAAAAAGGCACCAAACTCAAAGGAAAAAGGACCAAAACCAAAGTAAAAAGGACAAAACCCAAAGGAAAAGGCACCAAACCCAAAGGGAAAGGCACCAAATCCAAAGGAAAAGGCACCAAACCCAAAGGAAAAGACACCAAACCCAAAGGAACCAAACCCAAACCCAAAGGCACCAAACCCAAATCCAAAGGCACCAAACCCAAGGCAGGAGGGATCCCGGCAGCAATTCCGGCTGATTTCCCATCTCACCCCCATCCCAGCAGGCTCAGGGATCAGAGCTGAGGGCACAGCCACGGATTTGGGTCAGGAAGGGAAGGGTTTAGATTTTTACACATGGGAAAATCAAGGGAAATAAAAAATACTCAAGGGTTGAAGTGATTAATAAGAGGAAGAGCAGATCATCAAAAATAGGGCAGGAAAAAGATGGGAAGAAGGAATGGAAACTCATTAGCGGGATGGAGCTCATCGGAATAAATCAGTGATTACAAAGGGAAAAATGGCAGAACACGAGGACTGGGATGTTCTTGTGTCAATCAATTATTTTGGGGTTAAGATTATTTTTTAAAAGGATTAAAGGGATTTTTATTTTGGTTTTTGGACTCCAAAAATACCGAGCTAAAGTTTTCTTGGTTGCGTTTGACCCTCTCAATCTCGGGGGTGACAGGGGTGGGGGTTCCTGTGCCCAGCTCCTCCTTGTACAACACCTGTGGGGCAAGGGGCAGTCAAAAAGAGGTAAAAACAACAAAAAAAATTCTGCATTTGATGGAGGGAATTAATGGGATTTAATGCCCATTAAATGTGCTAGGAAGCAGGGAAAATGAGGGAGCATAAATCAGTTATTAATTGTGTAAATTAAAATGTATTACACTCAGCTGGGAAAACAAATCCTACTGCTTGGAGAGGCTCCAGCAGAGGAACAAAGTGTTATAGGAAGGAAATTCAACAAATTATGAAAAAAAAAAAGGGGTTTAAAAATGCGAAAGGGCTTAAACTTCAGGGGAAAATTAATGCACGTGAGACATCCAGGGTTAAATTATAAATGAAATATTTCAAAAAATAAGAACGTGAAATATAGTGCCTAAAAACCTAAGAGCAGAAAGGGGAATTTTTACAAGTTAATTTGGGAGGATTTAAAGTTTGCAGGTGTTAAATAGTTACAGAGAACTGAGGGTTTGTTTTTTTTTCTGAAATGATAAAAATATACCGAGCTAAAATTCTCCTGGTTGCGTTTGACCCTCTCCATCTCAGGAGTGACAGGAACTGGGGTGCCAACCCCCAGCCCCTCCTTGTACAACACCTGTGGGCAGCAGGAGTGGGGGAAATAAAAAATAAAATAAAATAAAATAAAATAAAATAAAATAAAATAAAATAAAATAAAATAAAATAAAATAAAATAAAATATAAAATTAAATTAAATATAAAATGGAATTAAATAAAGTAAATATATATATAAAATTAAATATAAAATGAAATTAAATTAAATATAAAATGAAATAAAATATAAAAGGAAAGAAAATAAAATATAAAATAATATAAAATGAAACAAAAATTAAAATAAAATATAAATTATAAATTTATAATAAAATATAAAATGAAATTAAATAAAAATATGAAAGGAAATAAAATATAAAATATAGAATAAAATAAAATGTAAAATAAAATATAAAATAAAGTAAAATGGAAGGGGGAGGACAGAGAGGAGAAGAGAAATAATTTAATATTGTGAACTTGCAAAGTGTGAATTAAAAAAAGCATTTTGCTTTGGTCAAAGCTCGGCAAAGAACCCTCACGGAGAGTTAGCAGGTGATGATGCTGAAAGCTCACCCAGGGCCAGAGGTGCTGGAACATTCCAGAGCATCTGGAAATTCCCTGGCCAAGGCTTTTCCCTAGGGCAGGGTGGGCAGCGCCTGTCCCTGCCACGACTGGATTCCAGCGGGATCGGGGCAGGGTGACCCAAAGGGGTCACAAATTAAAACCCAACTACAGAACAAAAATTCGGGACGGAATTCAAGGTGGGATCGGGGCGGGGTGGCCCCAAACGGGTCAGAAATTAAAACACAACTACAGAATTAAAATTCAGGACTGAATTCAAGGTGGGAATGGGGCAGGGTGAGCCAAACGGGTCACAAATTAAAACACAACTACATAATTAAACTTCAGGACTGGATTCAAGGTGGGAATGGGGCAGGGTGACCCAAATGGGTCACAAATTAAAATACAACTACATAATTAATATTCAGGACTGGATTCAAGGTGGGAATGGGGCAGGGTGACCCCAAACAGGTCAAAAATTGAAACACAGCTACAGAACAAAGGGGTGGCACGGTGCTCTTCCAAGTGGAAGTGTCAGCAGTGGGAATTCCAGGCAGGAGTTCACTCCTGCAGCGATTTTCCCACCCACACTGGATGTCCCTGATGTCCCCTCCGTGCCGTGGGCTGGGAACGCCAGCGGGGCTCCTCACAAAGACCTTGGGACAGAGCAGAGCCCCGGCAGGGCAGGAACGGGCAGAGACCTGGAGCCTCACTGCTTCCAACCCAAACACTCCCTGTGCTGTGACTCGGGAAGGGTCGAGAGCCCATTTTCCATGGGCAGGGAGGTGTTGGGAGGGTGGGCTGAGCTCCTGAGGAGCAGTGACACCATTCCCACGATGAACATCTCCTTGGGAAGCAAAAGGAGGCCCTGCTCCAGCGCTTCTGCTCCCCAAGTTAAAACCTTCCATCTGCAACAACGGCACGGGTTCAAACGAGGGGGAAATGGAACATCAGGATGCTGCCAGGGCTGCAGGGGTTTGGTGAAGGAAGGGTTGCTCCCGGCACAGCCAAGGATGTGACATTCTGGGGTTAAAGGGTTTGGGAGGGGAGCAGGGGTGCGATCCCTCAGTACCGAGCTGATGTGCTCCTGGTTCCGTCGCACCCGCTCCATCTCCGGCGTCACCGGCGTGGCGGTGCCAGCCCCTAAACCCTCCTTGTACAACACCTGTGAGGGACAAGAGCAGTGCCACAAAAACCCCGCTGAGCACGGGCCAGAGCCGCCAAACCCCGCCGGTGTGGGACCGCGTTTAGCGCTGGGATCGCTCGGGGTTCATCGCACGCTCGCTCCAGAGGCGAGGGCTGAGCAAGAGGCTGTGGGGGATTATTCTGTGAACGGGTCACTGCAGAGAGGAGACGAAGGCTCAGGGTAAAACAAACGTGGGGAGAAACACCACAACTCCACAGGGATGTTCTGCTGCCCAGCTTAGCTCAGGAAATAGCCCGGGATTATTTTCAGACAGGCTTGTTCTTAGAAGAAAAGCATGTGAAGGTGTAAATCCCCCCAAAGCACAAACAGTGGAAGATCAATGAGTTAAAACCCTGCCAGGGCACAGCCAGGACTAAACCCCTGAGGAAGAACAAGGTTAGGGTGTTAGGAGCACCAGGATTATAACAACATCCCGTTGTTATAACTCCTGCAGGGTGGAAATACCGAGCTAATCTGCTCCTGGTTGCGTTTGACTCGCTCCATTTCTGGGGTCACGGGCGTGGGGGTGCCTGTGCCCAGCTCCTCCTTGTACAACACCTGTGGGACACAAGCACCAGCAGGGTCAGATCACCCCTGACCTCTTCTCTGGGGTTACAAACTGGGATTATACAGAAATGACAACACAATTTCCATCCCTCAGGGTCTTTGTCAGCGCGGTCACCAGCTCAGAGGAATTTCCCTTCACCGTGTCTTCGTTTAAAGGACACAAATTAAAATATCCTGCCGAGCCCACCCTGAGAGGGAGATTTCACTTTTCATCTTAGTTTAGGGAACATGACAGAATTACTTTTCAGGCAGTCAGCATTTCTTTATGGGATTAATAAACAGCTCAACCTTTCCTGGAATTGTGCAGTACACAAAGACTTCGTTGTGGGCTTTATTCATTTTCACTTCTGTTTGTTTGCACCACTCTTTTACTTTGGGGAAAATCTTTAGGAAACAAAGCTGAGTGCCACCACTCATGTTATAAGGTTTAATTTAACCTGTAGTTATTTGATTTTTAAAAATTGTATTTTTCACGAAAGGAGATGTTCGTGGAACAACCCCAACCTGACAAGTGCACTCAAAGCTCTTCTTGCAAGCAGCAAAATCCTTGTACCAAAACAAAACTTGCACCAAAACAAACTGACAAAAGAATAAATTTCACTGCTTGCTGTCATTGAAACAAATAAATCAATTACAGCAAAGGAAAACCACTCGTGGGGAAGGTTAGAAAAAACAAGGAATCATTTGGAGAAACAACTCAGTACACCATACGTGAGCTGAGAAATTTCCACTTGACTGGATATGGGAAGGTTTTGTTTTCCCTTATAATTGTCAATACAAAAAGGCTCCAATTGGATTTTTTTTCCCCTCAAAGTTCTGTCTTCCTGATCCTTTTTTTTTTCCCAGTCAAACTTCAACACATAACCTGGGTAATTTTTATTTCTAGCTCTGTGTTCAGAGAAGAAACACAGGCAGCGACTGATCGGGATAATCCCTGTAAAACTCAGATATTTCAATTTCCCGCTGCTGGCCACAGGGGTTTGGGAGAGCTGGAGCTTTCCCAAGAGGAAAAGGCTGGAGCAGGGCCCTGGAGGGGGCAGGGAAGAGGGAATTTGGGAGGTGATGTGCAGGGAACGGGGACATTACCGAGCTGATGTGCTTCTGGGTCTCCTTGACGCGCTTCACCTCTGGCAGGTCGGGAATGGGAGTCCCTTTCCCAATGCTCTCCTTGTACTTCACCTGCAAATCCCGGCACAGGAATTAGGGAAAGGAAAAGGATTTACAGGAAAGCTTTCAAAGGTTCCTAAAGGGCTTTGTCCTGATCTGGTGGAGAGGGAAAGTTTAAAGGACTTCACCTCCTTCCCCTCGCCCTCCCAAGGAATCTGTGACAATTCAGCTCTTGAGTCACTGGGAATGGCACTGCAAGGGTTTTATAAAACCAGAAAAATTCCTTTAAACCTGATACTTTTTGGCCTCTCTACCAAGCAAAGGAGAATTTGGGATGTGTAAGGATCCCTCCCGTTTAACAAAGGTGAGAATCATCACACGACGTTTCAGCAGCGACGGTGCCGTTGCATTTCTGCTTTGCTAACGACAAGAAAAGCCTTTCACAAGAACATTTTTAACATTTTTAGCACATTCTGCACGAACAAACTGGCTGCAGTGTTAGGGCGTGACACTAAATGACACCACCATTCAAAAAAAAAAAAAAAAAACAAAAGTGGAGGAGGTTTAGGAGCCTTGAAATAAAATTCATAGGTAAATCATTCCAATTTTAGAGCGCAGTGACCTTTTAGATAACGCCCAAGTTTGCCAGGACAAAACAAACCAAAAAATCACCACCAGAAAATTCAGTCTGAGCAGATTTTCCTGGGAGACGGCCCCCACCCTGGAACGGGTTGTGGAATCTTTGTCCTGTGGGATCCTCAAAACTCAGCTCATCCTAAAGCTGAGCCACAGGGTTGGAACAGATGATTTCAACACATCCCTTCCCACCTAAATATTTCCTTTTTTTCTGTCCAAACTGTACCTGGGATGAGATCAAATTGACAGCGAGAGCTTTCGTGGTTTAGAAATGGGTTGTGAGTAAGAAATGGAATGTTAATCATTAGAGAAGTTACTGTTAAAGTAACAAGGATGGGCAAAAACTTCCAGAAAGTCACCCTTAACTGGGTGGGTTATTGCCAAACCACTGTTAGCAAGACGTAAAGAAAAGAAAAAAAATATATTAAAAAAAAAAAAATTATTTCAAGTTGAATTAGCAGCGGTAGAGTGAGTATTAAAAACCAATTCTTGTGTACCGAGCTGATATTATCCTGGGTTCGTTTAACTCTCTGCATCTCTGGGGTCTTTTCAATTGTGGTTCCACTTCCAATATCTTCTTTATACAAAATCTTAACGTTTAGAATGAAGACAACAAGGTTAAGCATCCAAAACACAACGTTCTCGCTCCCAGACACCGGATTTGGACACAACAGAACAGCTGAAAGCCCAGAGGATCCACTCTGGGTGCTGCCTCTCTGAAGGTGTCCAAAGTGAGCACCATTTGGGGGAAAAAAAAGAGCTGATTCTTTATATTTAATGCTTTTAAAGTAGAAGGTGATTTATACAATAGATCAAATTATCAAATATGATTCAGTAGAGTATTTCTGGGCTAGTGGAAGGAGTCCCTGCCCATGGTAGGATGGAAGATGATGAGCTTCAGGCCCCTTCCACCCATTCCATAATTCCATAATCAAAACATCTGTGGGCTAATTCTAGGATTGGAGATCATTATTTGCTCTAATTTGATTTATGCAAATATTTCCCACTTTGTTAATGGTGCTGGAGGCAAAATGCCACAGGAGACTTGAGGCACTTGATGGCAACAACTCAGGCACACAGAGCACGAGGGGCAGCAGGACAGGGAGGGACTGGCATGGGAACAGCACAAAGGAAAGGGATAAAAATTGTATTAATTGAATGAGGGATTGTTGAACTCTGTCACAGCTGGGCCTGTGAAAGAGGGCAACCACCCCACAGAAAACAGCAAGAAAAACACTTTATAAAGCCCAGCTAAATCTCTTGGACCTGAAGGAGAAGCACCAAAAAATCGTAATTTTGTTAAAGACATTAAACTCTATTTTTTTGGGCTGAGGAGTGAAGACAGAGGCGACCATACCGAGCTGAAATTCTTCTGGTTTTCCTTCACCCTCAGGATTTCTGGGGTGTCCTGCACCACTGTGACTTTTCCTTTACTGCTCTGTAGGTCTGACTGATACTGAAGCTGTGTAAAGGGAAAATGTTAAATGTTAAATTTATGCTGTACAAATTCCCTCACAGTTTTCTTCAAAAATGAGAAAAATATGGAGGTTTTTTTTATTTATTTCTGGACTTACCATGCTAAAGTTCTTCTGATTCTCTCGGACCCGCTGCATTTCTGGTGTGTCAGCCACGGGCACATAGTGGGGCATGCTCTTCTCTGCATCTTCCTTGTATTTTTTCTGATGGAAAACCCCAAATGGATTAAAATAGAAAACACAAAAGCAGCAAGGAACAAACTGGAGTTATTGGTTGTTGAGTAGTGCCCGTCTTTGTGGAGGTGTGAGTTCTTCTCTGTCTGACAGAAACTGAGATTATGCCTCTGTGCAAGATTTATTTTAGACAGCAGGTTATTGAGGAGTAGAAAGTTAAGAAGAATCTGCTTTAAAAAAGAATTAGCTTTGCAAAGCAAGAGAAATTATTGTGTCACTTGACACAGCAGTAAAATTAATTTGATTATTGCTGTAGGATTCCAGAGCTCTGGAATGATTCCGTTCCCTGGTGCCTCCTGGAGGCTGTGAGAGATGGTTATTTGGGTGTTTAATTAGTATTTCCTGGAGCTCCCACATGAGCAGGATTAATTGCTTCACTCAAGATACCTGGCTGGAAAGGTTCTTGACCTGCTGGGCATGAATAATCTCTGGAGTATCAACAACACTGGTGTAGTTGGCTTTCTCCATTTCTGCCAATTGTTTGTATTTGATCTGTCGGGCAAAGCTCACGTTTAGGGGCCTCGATCGTCTCTGCACAGCAGCTCACCCCGGGTTTGACCAGGAAAATCGGGATTTTCCTTCAGGAGGAGCTCAGTGAGCCGGGGGTGTCACTGACCTGGCTGGCGATGTCGGTGGCGTTCCTGGCCCTGACGAAATCCGGCGTCTCCAGCGCCAGCTCGGTCAGGCCCTTCCCGCGGATCTCCAGCTCCAAGGCTTTCTTGTACTCCTTCTGCAGGGGAACAGAGGGATGGGGCATGGAAATGGGGGCAGCAGCTCCAGGTTCACAGCCACAGACCGGGAATAGCGCCTATCCCAACCGGGAATAGTGCCCATCCTAACCAGGAATAGTACCAGTACCTAACCAGGAATAGTGCCAGTACCTAACCAGGAATAGTGCCTATCCCTAACCAGGAATAGTGCCAGTACCTAACCAGGAATAGTGCCAATCCCACACCAGAAATAGTGCCAATCCCCCACCAGGAATAGTGCCAGTCCCAAACCAGGATCAGTGCCCATCCTAACCAGGAATAGTGCCAATCCCCCACCAGGAATAGTGCCAATCCTAACCAGGAATAGTGCCAGTCCCAAACCAGGAATAGTGCCAGTCCCAAACCAGGAACAGTGCCAATCCCAAACCAGGAATAGTGCCAATCCCAAACCAAACCAGGAATAGTGCCAGTACCAAACCAGGAACAGTGCCAATCCCAAACCAGGAATAGTGCCAGTACCAAACGAGGAATAGTGCCAATCCCAAACCAGGAATACCTCTAATATAAACTCATAATTATGCACACAAATTATATCATTTCAGATTATTCCAGTTTGTGCTTCATGACTTAAATTTTGGTTTAGTCCCTTAATTAATTAGTGAGTCCCTTGAACGAGTGTTGATCCCAGCTCCTGTTTCCCATCTGAATTCCTGACAGGAAATTCCTGATTGCTCAGGAAAGAGCTCACTTAAAAGCCCACTTTGATCCTTATTCCCTTATCCATGTTCTTTCCTGCCCTCTGCTCAAGAGCTTCTAGGGAATGATGAAGTTCACACCAGTCGAAGGGCAGGGCTGGATGGGAGATTGGGAAGGAATTCCTGGCTGGGCTGGAATTCCCAGAGAAGCTGTGGCTGCCCCTGGGTCCCTGGCAGTGCCCAAGGTTGGACACTGGGCTTGGAGCACCCTGGGATGGTGCAGGGTGTCCCTGCCCAGGGTGGCTGGAGGCTGTTCCGTGCCCTCAGGCGTTTTCCAAGCAGCTCTTCCATACCTCGTTCAGGATTTGAGTGGCATTCTTGGCTCTCAGCATGTCTGGGGTCTCCTCTAAGGCTGTCAGTCCTTTCCCTTTGACTCCTTCCTCCAGGTCCTTCCTGTACTCTTTCTGCAGGAGAAGGAGAAGGAAAAACACTGCAAAGCCACACCAAAGGGAGTTTTACACTCTACCAACTTTGTAGGAAAAAAAAAAAAAAAAAAGGGATTCCAAAAGCTCAGAAAGAAAAGAAAGAAAGAAAGGAAAAAAAAGGAAATTTGGAAAACATGAAAGAATATTGTTAGAGGGTTATGGAAGAACTACTCCAACAAAAGATAGGGATTATTGTGGAAGGTAAATTGCCAAGGCACACACACAGGGACCAGTCAGGCTGAGGGAAGTCAGAGAGGGGCAGCAAATGGGAACATGGTTAAAATGAAGAAATGGCTGACAGCACAGAAGGGATGTAAACATGCTCGGTGTGGGTGGGCAGGAGAGGGAGAAGAAGAACTGGGAGTGCTAGAAGTGCTGCAGGAGGCAGAGGAAAGGAGCCCCGAGGAGCTGGTACCTCGCTCGCTATCTTGGTGGCGTATTTGACATGCAAGAGGGATGGTGTGACCTCCAGGCCAGTGAGGTTCCTGCCCTTCATGGACTCTTCGAAGTCCTTCTTATATTCTTTCTAATGAGAGCAAGAAGAAGAAGGGAAAAAAAAAAAAAAAAGGCAAACCAGCAAATATTTATTACAATATTTTCCTTATGTGCAAAGCTGGGAGGTGTCAAAGTCACTGGGTACAGCTGATGCTAAATGAGCTCCGAAATCCACTAAAACTTGTGAAGCAGCTCATTGCTTTCTATGGAATTAAGACCTGATCCTGCCTTTATTTTTCATGTTTCTGCCCATTTATCTGCGCAGAGAAAGCATTCAAAGGTAGCACCAGGACTAATGGCCCTAAAGCTGCTTTACAGCCTCCATCTGAACAGGGCCAGAACAGGAATAAACTTCAAATAAACACAAAAAAACTGCTCAAGAAAAGCAAATGACAGATCAGGGGAAAACCTGCGACAGCAGAGACACACAGGGAATAAAAGAGTTTCTCACAAACAGAGTTCGGAGGTGAAAAAAAAGAAGCAGAGCACTTTGTATGTCCTGTGATAACAAACACTGTGCTGCATTGTAAAAGTGAAATTAATTTTGTACATTTCTTACTCAGTGACACGTTTAAGCTTCATTTACCAACAAAAAATTACAGATAAACTCATCCCAAGACAGGAAAGTTTCATGAATGTTCAGTGCAGCATTTAACAACCATCATAAAGAAATCTGAAATAACGATAATTTTTCAGTCTATCAGCGTACACAAGGTGCAAGTAGAATTGCCTGCTAAATATCCCTAAGTTTAATTTAAAATAGAAATTTTTCAGCTTTTCAGCCTTTCAGTATTGATTTTACCTCGCTCTGCATGAGCTGAGACTCCTTTGCAGTCAGGTATGTGGGAGTTTCAAAGTCCAACATGGGTTTTCCTTTTTCCTTCTCATACTTCTCTCTGTATTTCACCTGTGAAGAACAGACAGAAAGTCACCCTCCCAAATAATCAAAGGCCCAATTACGTGCCTACTGTCAACAGTTCTGTGATAAAAATTGAATGTCTAATGCAGTTTTTCCTTCCTGAAATCTGAGTTATTGATCAGCAAATGTAAAATTTGGTGTCCAGGATGTAAAATGTCCATGAAGGTGATTCCTGCTTCGAGTTCTGTGATCCAGATTTTCAGAGTGCACAATGAGGTAAATTTTGCTGTGGCCAAGTCAGAGCCTGATCCCAAACTGGAGCAACAAGGACTGACTTAAAAATTAATTACAACCTCATTAACAACAACCTGATTAACAGCCATTTCCTCTGCTATGTGACCTTTTTTCCTTTCCATGCCTTGCACATCCCTGGGAGTGTCCAAGGCCAGGCTGGAGCAGCCTGGGACAGTGGGAGGTGTCCCTGTCCAAGGCAGGGGTGGCTCTGGATAATCCCAAATGTCCCCAAACCATCCTGGAATTCTGCACCAGGCACCAGAACAATCAGCTGTGGCCCTTGGTGTTCTTGCAGCAATTCCTCTCTTGCTTTACAGACAATAAATACTTGGAACAGAGAGGATCAGAGACCAAATCAGACTGTGAATTGCTCTGGAGTCATCCAGTGTTTTATTCCAGAGGGAAAAACCTCCAGGCATGTTTATAGTTTATGTTAAAGCCATTTTGGATGCAGGAAAGGACAGCAGAGCTCTCCTCTGGATCACGGAATGGATGAAGCAGTTGGAAATCCACCGTAATCCCCCTGATAAATGTATTGTCCTGTGTGAAAAGATCCACGTGCAGCAGAGGTGAGCAAGGGGGGCTGGCTCTGGAATGAAGGGATCACACGGAGATTTTATCTGTGTATTTGATGTGCTCTGAGCTCGGAAATGTGCAGGTTTTGCTCCCTGGATCCTCCCCCGGGTGTGCAGTGCAGGGGGGGCAGAGAGGCACAGGGAATGTCCCAGCCTGGAGGATTCACTGGGAGGATCTGGATGGAATTTGGAGCTCAGTGAGTTGGGATAACGACAAACACACGTCCAACTTACGTGGCTCTGGAGTTCTGAGGCCTCCCTGAGATGAACCTGCTCAAGATTATCTGGCACCACATGGTAGTGACCCTTACTCTTCTCATATTGCTTCTTGTACTGGTACTGAAGGGAAGGTGTCAAAAATCATCTCAGTCCAGAAAAAAAAAAAAATCCCTCAGCAAATTTACTTCTTAGGTCCAATAAAAGCAACATTTCAACAGAACATCAGAGAGAAATTAGAAATGCAAGAAGTAAAACAAAAAGCAAGAAGTTTAGAATTGATATTGTGGGGTTAAAGATGTGGGGGAATAGTTTTGGTGGGTTTTTTATGGTCGTTTGGATTGCAACAAAGGTTTTATCCAAACCAGGATTAAAAGAAGAAAAAGAAAGAGAAGAGAGAAAACACAGTGAGTAATGAAAAGGCTGCACCAGGAAATAAAGGTTTTGCCTTTCCTCAATATCAATTATTTTGTTAGGCATCATTATGTGGATTTACAACAGGGGAGTGTTAAACAAACATGAAGTAAAAAAAAAAACCCAAAACGCACAAAAAAGAAAAAAATTAAACATAGTAAACAGCAAAGAAAAAGGAAAAAAAATAAAAAAAGGAGTATTTGTTAGTGTAGTGCAATCAGTTAAAAATGGGATCAAGAACCAATCCAGTAAAAATGATCAGAGGATTTAAAACATTAGCAGTTCTGCAATCAGTTAAAACACGACCAAGAACCAATCCAGTAAAAATGGTCAGAGGATTTAAAACTTTAGCAGTTCTGCAAACAGTTAAAAAGGGACCAAGAACCAATCCAGTAAAAATGGTAAAAGGATTTAAAACATTAGCAGCTCTGCAATCAATTAAAAATGGGATCAAGAACCAATCCAGTAAAAATGGTCAGAGGATTTAAAACATTAGCAGTTCTGCAATCAGTTAAAAAGGGACCAAGAACCAATCCAGTAAAAATGGTAAAAGGTTTTAAAACATTAGCAGTTCTGCAATCAGTTAAAACAGGACCAAGAACCAATCCAGTAGAAATGATCAGTGTTTAAAACATCAGCAGTTCTGCAATCAGTTAAAACGGGACCAAGAACCAATCTAGTAGAAATGGTCAGTGTTTACAACATTAGCAGTGGTGATGAAGATTTCCCTTCCCCGGGCACAAAGGCGGGGAAGCCGCGGGTTAAGGGGGAACCATTAGGACACAGAGGAAGAGATCACTACCAGGTGATGCCCATGGAGGTACCAGAGGGAGCAGCTGTTACAGGAGGAGTTAGCAGAGAATTCCCAAGGGAATTCCCACCCCCGGGAGCCGTGGGATCACGCAGAGCTTACAGCACTGGCGAGCTGGCTCGTGCTCAGCACGTGGTTCATGAGCAGCGACTCCTTCATGTCCGTGACAGGCTTGTGCAGCTTCTTCAGGTCTGCCTTGTACTTCACCTGCAGGGAACAGGGGTCAAACCCATCAGGAGAGGGCCCTGCTGGCCCAGCCTGGCCTGGGGGAGGTTCCAACCACACAAAGGAGGGATCTGGGAAAGCAGGATGGGATTTCCTCCCAGGAAAAGCGAACGTACCTCGCTGGCCATGTTGTGGGCGTCCTTCAGGGTCTTGTAGATTTTGGCCTCCTTCAAATCGTACTTTGGCTTTTTACCCAACTCTTTGGCAAAGTTCTCCTTGTATTTCACCTAAACAGAGAACAACCAGGTGTCAGAGCTGCTCTGCAGGACTCATCTGTTTCGGTGGGGCTGGCTGCGAGAAGAACGGAAGTGCAGGAGCTTGAAGGCATCCACTGGAATAAAGATTATGTCAGAAATGACCTGACATGGGAAGAAAATCTACATCTCTTTGACATTTACAAGATACCACCTGGCATTTTTTTCTTCCAGTGCAAAGGTCACACCTCCTCACTGTAAAAATAAAAGAGCCAAGAGAATTGTGTCGCCAAAATTCTGACGCTTGGAGGTGAAGAGTTTTTCACTTGATGGGAACAGTCCATTGATTTAAGGTGTTTCACAAAGACAGAGACAGGTATAATAAGAGTAAAATATAAGGAAACTATATATTATATAATTATTATATAGTATATGTTTATATAGTATATATTTATATAATATATTTTATATTTATATATAATATATCATATAAATTATTATTATACAATATATACAATATAATGATGTAAGAGTATATGAAAGAATGTTTGGAAGAATTTTTTGTACGCTTCTTGGAGAAATAAGAGCTTTAAAAACCACAAGATTTCAGAGCACTGCGGATGTCAATACATCAAATAATTTTCTATCCATTGCTATGCACACAGGATTAAAGGAGGACATTAATGACCACAAACAGAGCAGTGACACAATTAATTACTAATGATAAACAATTAATGAAATTCTACAAGAGTTTTAGTAACATTTCCAAACCACATCAGCTTCAAACACAGCAATGTGAGCCATCAGAATCCAGCACATCCAGCCTGAGGCACAGAAATATTGACAGGAACAAGAGTTTTTTAAACCCAAAAGAAGAGCTGCTCGGAGATCGATGCAAACATTAAAAGCAAGCAAGCCAGACCGACAAAATCCAACAAAAAAAATCAACTGGATAAACAAAGTGGACACGATGCTTTACAGAGTTTATGAGAAGAGATGTCCAAGAGAAGAAACAACTGTTAAAGATGATCCCAACCATTCTTTGCTACCTCACTGCCCCTCCAGCAGCTCATTTTCCCTCAGAACCAAAATTATCTCAGCAAAGAATGCTTAAAAGATCAAGAGTGGAAAAAGAATGAAAAACCAGGATCTCATCACTGAATGGGAACAAACAGAATTTCTTCTTTTTCTTGCAGATTGGTTTAGAGTCGTTGGTTCTCCTGAGGAGATCCTTGGTTTTCCTGCAGACACCATGGAGGACATCCCAACATCCAAACACAGCAGCAGACACAGCCAGACATGGAAAAAAACAAAATCCCTTTTTTTAACACTTGGAAATACGTGTGTAAAACTGAAATGGCACAGACCTGTCCGCTGCCACTTCCAAATGGGCAATCCAGGATCTGGTTTTCTATTTTCCAAAAGTTTTGACGTGGGAAAAAGTCTAGGAATCAACGAGCCCTCAAACCAGTGCAGGCTGCACTTCTCAGTGGGGCTGATTCAGCCAGAGCCTGCTCTTCCATTAGGAAATTCCAGCCAATAAAATAGTTTAATTGAAGTTTAAATGAAGTTTTAATAGAAGTTCGAAGAGTTAAAATGAGGTTCTGGTGACTGTTCACTGAAAATTACCAGCACCGTTGTTCAGGTTGGTCATACACATATATTTACATATTGTATTTCCCTGTTTTTTTATCTCTGGACAATAACAGCTCAAGTTTTAGGTTTTGGGGTGAAAAAGGCGAGTTTTCACATTATGTGAGTGCACTGAAACCTTCCATAAGAAAACCTGGAAGCCCCAAAGCCATTATGAAGGGCACAATGACACGTGGTGCTGCAGAACTGCAAGATAATTATGCCAGCAAGAGACAGACGCACAACAATGGCAGTTAATTAAAATTCTCTTACATGACTACTTAGCATATTTGCTTTCTTAAAGGTTCTCATCCAGGGGGTGTCATAGGAAGCAGCTCCGTGGCCTCTCATGTGTTGTTTGAGGTACTCTGCCTACAAGCAGCAGCAAGAAAGCAAGGTCAGAAAGGCAGAAATCCAGAATTCAAACATGAAGGGGTGAGAAAGAACCAAGAGGGGCTGAGGTCCTGACACAAGAGTCTTTTAAAGATACAAAGAAGGAAGAAAGAAAGAAACCAAGTGTCTGTTCAAAGGATGGAAAATAAAGTCAGGTAAAGGCTGGTTCTGGTAAAGCCAATACCCCAAAGAGCTAAAAAAGAACAAAGCAAACACTTCAGCTTCAGTATTTATGTCACAGCATCATCTTAAGAAGGTTTTACATCTCCATCAATGACAGTAGAAAAGCTTAACAAAGAAATACTCTGTATTGGTATTTAATTTTTATTTCACCACATCCCCTTCCTTTCCCTTTTCCCCTAATTAGGAAATCATTTCAATTATAATCATGACATCACTCTGTCAATAAATTTTATGTCTCGTTTCTCTCGCTGCTTTGAGCTTCACCAAGTTTTCATTCTGCCCTTACCTGGCTGGTGAGTTTGGACACCTCCTTGGCCAGCTCGATGTCTGGACGTCCCAGCATGGTCACACCCACACCTGCTGCGCCACGCTTCTTATATTCGATCTAAAATACAAAATAAATCCTTCAGGAGCGAGGAAACCCCCTTTTAATTACTCTGCTGGATTTTGTCATTAAATTAATGCTAAAGGATTATACAGAAGGCTGAAAACCACTCACATTGCTGATTAACTTGGCAGCCTGAGTCGCTTTCTTAATATCTGGTCGATCTGCTATAGGTGTGTAGTGGAGTTTGGATTTGGCATCTTTCTTGTATTCAATCTAATCCACGGAAAAAGACAGAGGAAAGAAAATTAATGAGGTTTGTTCATTGGGAATACACCCATTAAAGACTCGGCATCGCTGCTGAGAAAGTGCGTGGACTTGTTTTGGAAATCAGTTCACAAGGAATGGATCTGGGAATCCGGTTTTGCAAGTTGTCCACATATAAATAAATATGGGAAACTGTCTGTGCCTGAAGGGTTGAAAAAAATTATCAGATGTGATTTCCACCAGATTACTTGAAATCCTACAATGGGATTTAAATACAAATCCCTGATTTCCGTGCAAGTTCATATTTGTAAATATTTGTACATTTATCTTTCAAAATTACACCTGAACATGGAGGAAATTCAGAAATCCATGAAGTCGTGTTTTTCCCAGCTGAATTTGCTTACATAACCTACTAAATGATTGGAAAAAGGAGGCAAACTTACCGTGCTCTGGTTTTTAGCAACTTCCATGGCATGTTTCACCTCGGGAGGCTCCAGCATGACAGAATAATTGGATTTGCCTTTCTCCTTCACAAACTTCTTCTTGTAGTTTGTCTGTCAAGAACAGCGAGGGCCACGTGTGAGTTTTTAATGTCGCACGGAGGGAAATGCTACAGAAACTTGGGAAAAAGGCTCCTTGAAACTGCTGTAGGTGGATGAAGAGGAAATCACCTCGTTCCCACAATGTGTTGGGTGCAGAGTTTGGAGTTTGGGTTAGAAAAGCTCAGCTTTGGAGGTGATGAGCTGAGGTTGAACTCACCTCGCTGACGTTCTTGGTGACCTCCTTCACGTGGACGGTGTCCCTGGTCTCGGGCAGGGTGGTGAAAGAGCCATGGGGCAGCTGCTTCTTGCTCTGCTCTTTGTACTTGTTCTGCCAGCACAGGGGAAAAACAGGTAAAACCCAGCAGCCCCAGGATGGAATTGAATGAAATTAATTAATAAATGGATGGGTTTTTACCTCAGACACCAGAGAGCTGACGTTCTTAGCCAGCAGGATCTGAGGGGTGTCGGGAACAACGTGGTAAGTCCCACGGGCTTTGTTGTGCTTCTCTTTGTATTTTATCTAGCAGGAAGGAAAGATATCGGTTTAAGTAATGTGCATTTCATCTTCTGGCAGAATAAAAAGTCATTAGTAGAGTTGTGTTTGCTTGTTAGTGCAAAATTTTGCAGAAAATCCCATATTTTGACATTTTACAGCCTAATCCATACATTCCTATGGCTCTCACTTGGGATTTCTTTTAATACACTGAATATTAACATACTGTTAATACTAAAGATATTTTGTGCTATTTTTAAAGATATTTTGTGCTATTACCAGATATTTTCTCCAGACACTCCCATTCCAATATCAGGAATGCAGAGATGCACCTGGGTATAAGGTCAAGGGGCATTCAGGCCGTGTTCACTTTGAATATTAATTTAATCCATGAACTAGACCAGTGGCTTTTACAAGAGCAGATTTATTCAAATTAATTCAGTCAATTTGTTAATTCAATAAATCAATTAACGGAGTGAGACTGAGAACAACTGTTCAAAGCCTCGTTAATGCAGTTCTATTTGCAACAGAACAGTTAAGTAGTGAGTGAAGTGGTAGTAGAGAACTTGGAGAGGAAAGGTGAACTCAGGGCTTACATCACTGGCCAGGATGGCATTATTCAGGGCCAACACTGTGTTTTTATCATCTGTGACAGAGAGTTTGCACCCCTTGAGGAATTCCCGGTCCAGTTTGTATTCGTACTGCAGGAAGAAAAAATAAAAGCTGAAGTAAGAGAGTCTCTGAACTGCAATCTTTAAAAAATTCTGAATAGAAGGGATGGGAAAATGGAATATTCAGCATGTTCTGGTTTTCTTACATCACTCTGCTGCAGAGAGGACTTGGCTGCTTGCACAAAGTCAGGCCTGTCAGCGATCAGGTGCCAGTGGGCTTTGGCTGCTTCGTATTTCTTCTTATAATCCAGCTGTGCACAGGGAAAAACCAAAGAGGAGGAGTTCATTGGGAACTGGGTACACGACACAAAGAGGACAATTCTCTTTTGGTCTGTGAGAAGAGGTAAGGAAATGTATCTACACCAGATCAGGGCTTTTCTCTAGGTCAGGCACAGTCCAGTCACTGCAGGGGTAACACTGCTACGTGGAGAAAGGGATATAAAGGTGGAGAAAGGAATATGAAGGTGGAGGAAGGAATATAAAGGTGGAGAAAGGGAGAGGAAGGTGGAGAAAGGAATATAAAGGTGCAGAAAGGGATATAAAGGTGCAGAAAGGGATATAAAGGTGGAGAAAGGAATATAAAGGTGCAGAAAGGGATATAAAGGTGCAGAAAGGGATATAAAGGTGGAGAAAGGAATATAAAGGTGGAGAAAGGAATAGGAAGGTGGAGAAAGGAAGGTAAAGGTGGAGAAAGGAATATAAAGGTGGAGAAAGGAATATAAAGGTGGAGAAAGGAAGGTAAAGGTGGAGAAAGGAATAAGAAGGCGGAGGAAGGAATATGAAGGACTGAAATTATGTCCCGACTTTGGAGAAGGGGAGAGCTTTCAAATCTTTTCTCCTGAAATGGGTGTAGAGCACCAATTTCAGGAAAAAAAGGGAAATTTTCCACGAAGCTTTGTTTTGCCTCCAAGAGCATCTTCCCACTGAATTCCTTGGACAGTTGTGTCTCTGCCAGGAAACCAGAGGACAACTGGAAGAATGGGATGTGTGACACACAAGAACCTCAAGGACAACTCACCAGAGTGAGCACTTCAGGAAGAAATAAATTAAATCAGGTTTTATTCCAGCAGCGTAAGGATGAGAGGCGATGTCCAAAGAATTCAGTGGAATTTAATTTCTTGTGGAGTTATTTCTTGTGGAAACAACCCCTGGTGGCTTCCACCGCCAGTTCCCAACACCCTCCAGAATAAAATTAAAACATGAACAGGACAGAACTCACGTTGCTGTTCAGTTTGTAGGCGTGTCTGGGAGTTTTGATGTGAACTGAGTCTGCCACGACGTTGCAGCGAGATTTGCTCCTCTCATACATTTCTTTGTATTTCAGCTAAGGAAAGACAAAGATGTAAAAACGTTTACAAAGATCACATCAGCATCAACAAGAAAAGCATCCAAATACAGAAAACCTTAATTAAAATTGCTCCTGTCAGGATAAAATCTTAATAGGAGAAAATGACTGGAGGCGGCACTCGGGGTTCTGGGCTGGGGATGAGGTGAGGGTTGGGCACAGCTTGGATTAGATGGTCTTGGAGGGCTTTTCCAACCTAAATAATTCTGGGACTCCATGAAAAAGAAATTCTATGGATACAACTTGATATCAAGCACCTGCCTGGAGGAGGGTCCTCTCCAGCAGCACTTTTCTTTATATAGACAACGTGGCAGTTTTAACTCACCACAAGGCACAGAGTGAGATTAAGCAAAATCAATTCATGACAAGTAATTCTGAATATTTCTGGGTTTTTTTTTTTTTTTTCAGCCAAAAGAAATGCTTTGAAGAAACTTATTTTCTGATAGTTACACTAACTGAAAACTCCTTCAGAGGATCTCAGCACTCAGTTTGGAACTTAAAAAATGTCTTTCAATTTCTGACTCTCAATGATCCACTTCAGTATCTGGATAAAAATTATTACTTTTCCTCCTGGATTTACTAATTATGCAGAAATCCATGGAGCATCTGGATGAGATTCAGGCTGCTTATTCTGACAGTACTACACTGAGTTTCAGAAGTTTCAGTATCCTCGTTTATGGATACCTAAGGAACAACAAAACAAAGGACAGAGAGAAAGCACAGGAGAAGGAATCAGGAGCAGGAGTCCTAAATTCTTTATTATTCTCTCCACTCCCTCTTCCTTTCTCTCCCCTTCTTACTTTCCTATTGCCCCCAGAATCAAAACATATTTATTTTGTATCAGAATATTTACCTCACATATTCTCAGTATCCATATAAGAAATTAATAAGCACAGTAATACATGACATATTTTATTCTAGCCTTAAAAAAAAGCCACGAGAGGAAGAAAAACTGGAAAAAAACTCCCCAAAATAATGACTTAGAGACCACTTCCAGCTCATGGCTTTTATTTCTACTGAGGGGTGGTTTGTCCCAGAAAAAAAAAATATATATATTCCAAGATCTCCAAAAGAAAATTCTATGGAAAACTTCCTGAATAAACAGATTTTGGAAAAGCACCGAATGCAGATAGAGTTCTACAGGCCAATATGGACTAAGAAGGTGATGATTCTCACTGACAGCGTTACCTAGGAGTTACAAACCTTGGCTATCAGGTTAAAAAGCTATTTCTGTGTGCTTTTGATGCCCCAGAGGGTTTACTCACATCGCTGATCCTGTCCTTGACCTTGCGCACGTGCAGCAGCATCGGCGTGTCCTGGATGGTGGTGTAGCCCTTGGGCTTGGCTTTGTTGTATTCCAGCTTGTAAATAATCTGAAGGGACAAATTGGGGGTTGGATTATTTCTTGGAACCCTCGGTGCAGGTTGGAAGTTCCCTGGGGGTGATGATCCCATCCCAAAGGATCCACACTTACGTCACTGATCTGTTTGTTGACCTTTGAGGTCCGTAAATATTCTGGAGTGTCCAGAACTGTGGTGTATTTGCCCTTCTTCTTCTCATAGTCCTTCTTGTACTGAATCTGGAGATGGGGAAAGGATCTAAGTTAACCAGAGCAGGACAAAACCTCTTCCAGAGGTGGGATTATATCTGTGGATAAAATTGCAAAACCCTCCCACAAAGCCAAAGGAAGCGGAACATGCACCATGAGCTGAATTGCAAACCCCTTCCTTGCCTGGGAGGCTGCCTGTTTGTTTGTCTGATTAATTTTGTGCTTATTTCAAGCTAAAATCTCCAGGACTGAGCTATAAAAACCCCAGTCCTTGCAGACTAGAAAATTTTAAATTTCATGATGGACAATATCTCCTTTTTAAATATTCATATCCAATGGAAACTTGGACTTGGTGATCTTGGAGGTGTTTTCCAACCGGAATGATTCTGTGATCAGAGTGAAGAGAAATGTAAATCATCTCACACAGCAGGAGATAAAAACATCACCAATTATGTCACAATGGCAGGATATTTTCAAGGCTTTGGCAGCAGGATTTGTGCCTTGGCAATGATTTTCTCACAGATCACCTCGCTCTGCTCGGGTTTCTAAACCTTTTTTCACAGAGTTCAGTGAGAACAATTTCACCAAAAATGGGAATTCATTGTAGGCAGCCTCAAGGCAGCTGGAAAAGCTCAGAACACATTTTTTAAAAGAGAATTTTCATGCTCTATCCTTTATCAGAAAACAAAACCATGCATTTGAAATGGGACTGCGACAGACAAAATATGAAAAATGATGAACAGATAATCGATGATAACACAAAGAGAACTCGGGGGGACATGCAGGTCAGACATTTCTTTTTTGAACTCAAACACACTCAAAGTTACCTGCGAGGAGTTTTTAGTGAAAGAATAGAAATCCACAGAAAAACTGAACAAAAATGTCTGAACGACCTTCAGTAATTTATTACTGAGGAATGCCACTATTGGCACAGGGAACAACAACGAATTACGATTCCCTCTGACAGAATTGTTTCCCACTGTTGCATTTCCTGTCTATCATTTATATTCCAGTTCACGACCAGGAACGACTTTTCCCCCGGCAAAGGGTGAGCTGACTGCCAGCAGCTGTGATTTCAGAGCAGAAACAACTGTTCTGTGTCTGACACCATTCCGGGCACAGAGGGAGATAAACGTTGGAATCTCCCTGGAAAATCCATCATCTTCCTCTTGAATTGAGGAACTGTGGTTATCAAAGGTGGCCAGGCCAAGAAATGGTGTCAGAATGAGAACTGGGTTAGGGAGATAACAGGAAGAGGTAACATCCAATATCTGAAATGTACGGAAAATGGCTTTTTTGTACAAATACGCGAAATACATACCAATTGTTTATTTCGAAAGCAGGAAATGGGGACAAGCTCATCCTGTTTCAGATATTCTGTTTCATTTTACCGCAGCCAGCAATAAGCACATTGAGGAAGCTTTGGGGTCTGAAGCCCATGGAAATAGGGGGAGCAGTAAATATGCCAAGTCCAAGCAGCTACAGTGGGTGTCTAAGGTGCCGCAGAGCAGCAGCTCTGCAGATTACCTGGCTCCACAGGTATGTGTTGTAGAGTGCTGTCAGCATATCTGGCCTCAGAATTTCATTGCATCCGTGCTGCAGGAGCATCTTGGCAAGGGATTTATAGCTTTTCTGTCCATGCAAATGGCAACCAAGGACAAGAGAGACCCATGAACAACATGAACAACGACACAGCTCTAGATCCCAGGCACTTGGAGAGTGGAGAGATTTAGGCAAGATGCTGTATGTATTCATCCACATGTGCATACAATTCACATCTGAGTATTTAACACTGCCAAGAGTAAATATTAACACATTTTCCTGCTCTCACGTTAAGGAAATTATGAATTATTTTAGGGGGGAGATGAGAGTAAATTAGAGATTAAGGCAAATGTGTCCCTGTAGCTTTATCTAGAAATGAGTAAGACGATTTGAAAAGAGAGGCAATAAAACATAAAGGCTTGATAAATGCAGATTTTTTTAAACCTCTCCAGTGGCTTCAGGAGGGCTGTGATTCCCGATGTCCATTGATGCACAATAACGGAAGTACATACAGGACAGATGGACAGAGCGGCTCACACAAAAAGTGGCTCCTTTTTGGGTGGCAGGATGGAGAGATTGAGTGACCAAGTGAAGAAGCACCACAATTTCACAGGGCCGTGACACTGCTGGGAGTGAAGGTGGCACGCAGGGCTGCTCCAGGTGCCCCCACAGTACCTGACTGCTCAGAGTGCTGCCCCACTTGGCCAGCAGATTCCTGGGATCATCCACAATAACGCTGTACCTATCTTTGAGCTTCTCATAGGCTGCTTTATATAATTTCTGCTCAGAATAGCACAACACAGTGTGACAAGAGAGAGTTAAGATACAGAGAGATCACTGGTGCAACCTTTTTACAGGCTGGGGTTGAAGGTCATGTCCAAAAGAGAAAAATAAATTAAAAATATGAACAAAAACAGAAACCAAAAAAAAAACCCCCAAACCAACCAACCAAAGAAAACAAAACAAAAAAAAGAAAAAAACCATACAAAAACATACAAAAAAAACCCCCAAACCCAAACACCCCTCTGTCCTAGTTACCCTAGGACACCCTCCAAAACAAAAAAACATTTAAAAAGTAAAAAAATAATAATTAAAAAAGAAGAATAATATGCATTTCTAAATTGCCTCTGGAAGGCCTACAGTTTAAGGATGTCTCTATTCCATCCTTTCAATAAGCAATTTTACGACTGATTTTCTCCATGAAAAGTAACTGCAGAAGCAACTCTGTGTTGTAGATTCCTGAGTTGAGTCCAAAGAGAACACAATGAGATGTTATTAAAAACCATCACTCACATAACAGAAGATATTTAGGCAAGGTTATTTCAATATATGGATAAAATTTTACTCATTTATTATTTCTGATATTGATTTTTCCCTTATTTGCTCTATGAACAATAATAAGGCTCAACAATCTTCATAAAAACTCTGGTATTTGTTGTGAAACAGCTTTTCTTACCTAGAAGTGGTAATACAGTAATAAACTTACTGACAGGCAATGATATAACACAATGGCTGGTGAAAAAGAATGAAATATTAAGATCTAAACCTCAATATCTGCTTCTTTAATGAAAAGCATCAGACTTTGATGTGCTGTTCCATCTCTAAGCTGATGGGAATCAACCTGAACCTGATGTTTTCCACATCCTGGGCAGTAGAGCACTAATCCTACAAACTCCAGGAGTGATTTGAATTTTAAACCCAGGGGTGTTTGTTCATTAATTATTAGGTTGTGTCAATTGTTTCTTTAGCCCTACAGGAGGAAAATAAGAAAATGTGGAGTTTTAGAGTGGAAAAATTCCAGGCAAAAATCATTGAAATTAAACGAGCCGTGGCAACTTTAGACGTAACTCTGTCATCCTAACACCAAGAAAGATTTTATCAATGTTTTAGGAAAGCAATTGGAATTCTCTCTACACCTTTTTGAGATGGAAACCAACACTCAGGGTTCCTGCACCAGCAGCATGATTTAAGTCAGCGAAGGAAAAGTTTCTTTGCCATGAGAAATTAATGAACAGGGGTGGGAATTTAACTTTCTAGGCTCTGCAAACCTGTTCTGTCCTAATAATCAGAAGAACAACAACCTCATTTCTCATGACTTTAGTCTGATCTTAAAGCATCTTTAAGCCTGATTGTAAGGAAGGACAACCTTCAACTCTGCATTTACTCACAGACCAACTGCTTGAGCCTGAGCCTACAGAAATCTTTACTTACCCCATCCATCAGCTGAGTTGCGTATTTAAAATGTTCATTGATTGGAGAGTCGGCCACGTACTTGAACTTGGACTTGGTCTTCTCAAAATTCTCCTTGTACTTACACTGGAGCCAGAGAAAAGCAAACACACAAAACCCAGCCCATGTTAATCCAAAGAAGGGTAAGGCAATGAAAACATGATTTTAGAGAGAACTCGGGGCAAAAAAAATTGGTGGAATTATTTGTGAGTTTAACTCACAATGGAAACACCTGTGAGTTTAACTTTTCCACCAACAACAAATTGTTGTAAATGGACAGCAACTGTCCAAAAGCATGCAGCAACAATTCAGAGTGTTTCACTCACCCCACTGTAGAGCACTTTATTCTGCTCTGCCAGGACAAAAGTTGGAGTATCCCACACATAGCAGCCAGTGCCTTTCAGCCATTCCAGGTCTTCCTTGTATTTAACCTTTAGAAAAGAAGTGAAAAGATTCAGTTTTAAGCAGAAAATCAGTGCTGAAATGAGCCTCAGCTCAAGGTGTGGCAAAGAGAGTTACATTCATTATAAAATAAATTAGTTCCTCCTATTTTTGTGATGGACTCAGTTTATTCACACACACAATCTATCACTGGCTGTTGGAGTTCCTGTGTGGATTAAAAGTAATGTAAGGGGTTAATGTGTATGGACAGAAATGTAAAGTTAAAGGTTGTTACAGGGCTAAAGAAATCTGAGCAAATACAAGTGCAATTAATTAAGACTGTCTGTTAATGTGGCAAGGGGACGTGCTGCAATTTTAGCCATCAGATTCCATCAGCTCCCAGATCTACCAGGGCAAATTCCAAATCACTGAAAAATTTCAGCTGCCTTGCCTTTGTTGAGCAAGAAGGTTTGTGTGCATTATGGAAACCACTTTTAACTCCCAGCCTGTGCCATGCAGGAGCTGTTTGAACTCACATCACTGATGGCATCCGTGACCAGGCGGTGGTGGAAGTGCTCAGGCCGGTCTGGGATGGATCTCCAGATTCCCAGCTGGCTCATGTAATTTTCCTTATATTTGATCTGCAGAGAAAATCGAAGAATTGAGTAAAAAAATTGAAGAGAACACTCCAGACCACACAAAAGTTTTGGGGTTTTTTTCCCCCCCATAACTGCAGAACTAAAAGAGTGGAAATGAGATTAACTTGTAACATCAACAGCAACCAATATTGCAGAGAAAGAAAGAAATCAACACCGATAACGCTGATATTTTCCTAATTATTTGACATACTGAAATGGAACAAAAGGCTAAACGGCTCATTTTAGGTCATTAAGAGTCAAACACTAATTAGGAATGAAGAGGTTGTACGTACACTGCTGATGTCATCGGTGACCTTCCTGTGGTAGACAATGTCCAGAGCATCCTTCACTGTGTGGTATTTGCCCTTGGTGTTCTCAAAGGTTTCTTTGTAGCGCAGCTGGGAAGCGGAAAAAAAAAAAAAAAACACAAAAGAACGGATTAATGTGCCAGGAGTTGTTTCAGTTAAATTTCTCACTTCTCAGGAGTGATATCCAGGGATATGTTGCTGTCTGACACCCCAGTGTAAGCCCTGAGGAATTTTAGGAGGCTGCAGTTCCCTACAATCAGTTGTAATTTCACCAAGATTGGTGAAAATTACAGAGAATTTCACCCAATTCGCTTTCAGACTGAGGATAGCACATCCCTGCACCACAGGAATGCTCTCTAGAACAGCACAGGTGCCACTTCTGGCATAAAAATCTATTTATCCCTTCTTCCCTGTCCTCTAGAGGAAAGCAGGAAGATCATCCCAGTCTGTGGAGAAAGACTTTCTCAGAGGAGAAATTCCCATGTGCAGAAGAGCTGGGATGTTCCTTGGCAGTGTTTAAAAATCACTCTTGGAGCAGTAAGACTAAATAAACCCTAGAACAAAGGACCAGCCCTGCACATGTCCTCTCACATGCTGCTGGTTCTGAAATAGATGGAAAAGGCCCTCACAAACGAGGATTTTAAAATTGCCTTAAATCACAAATAACTATTCCACGCTTGAAAAAAATCAATTTCACCCTAACAACCTCCTGTGCAGCAGCTCAGGCAATTTTTCTCTCTAATCTACTTCTGAATTAAAAAATGAACACATTCCCAGTGACAGGGCAGTTTACTTCTAACACAAAACGGAGATGAAAAAGCTGATAAAAGTTACTCTATCCTGGCCCCAGCATCAATCACTTCCCCCCAGTCTGCTCTGTTTGGAGACTCGATGTGTAAGCAAATCATTTGAAATCTGGTTTTACTTCTTTGTACAGCCGCACTTCAGTGCAATGAGAAATAAAAATGAATTCTAATAACTGGAAAAGGAAAAAGGCCTCACAGCAGAATCCAATCAAAACAGAATAATGTTCCTAACTTTAAATGGATGTGCAAATAAGGGGACTTCCTTGATGGGGGACACTGAGATATTCTATCTCTGCTCCCCACTGATCTTTTTCTTGTTCTTTTCACAGGATCCGAGGAGAAGCAGCAGCTCCTGGAGTACTCACGTCGCTGGCGTTCAGGTAGGCTCTCTTGGCTCTGATCAGCACTGGCGTGTCAGGGACAGGGGTGTATTTGTCCTTCATCTTCTCATACTGGGTTTTGTACTTTTTCTAAGAGACACAGCAAAAGGCAAAGAGTCACCGCTGCAATTTTAGAAGCGTTTGCAAACTTCAAAAAAAGTTTGTCATATAAAATCCTAAAACATGTTTTCAGAATGTTTTATTTCACCATAACTTACAAAGGAAATGTGGAACTTAAGAACAAGAGAGAGAAAAATAAATGAAGGCTCAACAGATTTGAGCTTTGGAATGGCCACTAAAATTAGAAACAAAACTTCTGAAGAGTTCAGCAGAGTGGCAGCAAATTAGAAAAAAAGATTTTACCTCGCTGATCATGTCCTTGACATTCCTGGCATGTGTAAAGGCTTGAGTCTGACCATCAGCATGATGGTGGGGCCTCTCCTTTGTGGCAAGTTCCACGTACAAGTACTGCAGCAAGAAGAAAATAATCAAACACCCCACACTTCTACTAAATTCTACTTCATGTCTCTGCAAAACAGCTGTAAATTCACAATATAAACATAACCACCAATTTCTAGGAATTTTACATTTGAAATGGCCCGGAAAGCTTTTGCTGTACTTTAACAATATATTCAGAAAGATCCCCTGATTGATTTTTATATCAGCACAATTTTTTTCACCTGGCTCTGGATTTTTTGTCCTGTCTTGGCTCTAATGAAGTCGGGTGTATCAAGGACAGAAGTGTATTTGGTCTTCAGCTCATTGCCTGCAGCTCTGTAAACCAGCTGGAAAAAGACAGGTCCAGGAATTATTTCCTCTGCTATTATTTAGAAGCTGCACAATCACAGCTTTGCAATGGTAACATCTCATCTTTTCCAGTAAAAAACACAGGGAGGGCTTAATTACAGCTACAAAATTGTGCAGAAATAACAGAATTTACCTCACTCAGATGGGTTTTTAGTTCCTGCACTGCTCTGTATCCAGGAGTATCCAACACCACCTTGACTTTAGGCCACATTTTCTTGGCAGTACTTGTGTAGATATAATTAGACTGGAAAGGAAAAGCGCTATTAATAAAGGAAATTTTAGAGCATAACCCAACGGTGCTTTGAAACAACGAATTGGCTGCACGGCACAAAATCCTCTCATTCTTTGCTCACATTCAAGTGTTTCACTTCCTGCACGCACAGAGATAGATCAGTTTTTGTCATGCTCAGCTCCCAGAGGAAAAGTCTTACCCAGAGCTTGCGGAGCTCGCGGGCACGGACCATGTCAGGAGTGTCGTACAGGAAGCAACCCAAGCCCTTCAACCACCTCAGGTCCTCTTTGTATTTATTCTACGAGAGAAATCAAAACCGACAGTCGGCTTTCGGGACAATATCAACCATCAGTCCCTTAAACACAGTGAGGAAGCTTTTTTTTTTTTTTTTTGGTTACAGAATAGAAATACAGAATAGAAGTGAGAGAAACCCAATCCCACTGCCAGCAGAGAGGTTTTGGAGCTCCCAGCCGGAGCGTGAGCAGCAGCTGCTTACGTCACTGGTGATGTCCCCAACGTAGCGACAGTGCAGCACGTGAGGGGTGTAGGGCAGGGAGATCAGGTGGCCCTGCATCTTGAAGAAATCTGACTTGTAGATCAGCTGAAAGAGAAGGAACAAGCCAGCATTTCACGCGTTTGCTCAGGGAATAACCTCAGTCTCTTCGGCGGCTCTGCGAGGAAGGCACCTACATCACTGACAGCCTCCTGGGTGGCTCTGACTTGGCGGATTTCGGGCGTGTCGGGGGTGGTGTGGATCTTGTCCTTGTTCTTGTGGTAGGTCGCCCTGTACAGCCTCTGTCACGAGAGACAACATTCTGCATTGGAACACAGCTTAAAACCTTGAAACGGCAAAGAAGTTCAGAGCAGCGTAAGCGCTTCTTGCACAAATGGCTGCTTTCTACCCAGGTGAAGATTTTTCCGTTAATAGTTTCCAATAAATTCTGGAAATCTCAGACTCTAAAGCTAAAAACATGTAAATAAATATCTTTAATTTTCATGCTATTAAAGCCAGTGATCAAACAAGTGAGGTGTGTGTAGATATATACACACACACACACATATATATATGTAATATATATATTTATATATACCAAATATACAAAAACCCTAAAACTACTGCGGCCCAATTTTATACAGATGCCATAATTTCTGTTCAACGTTAATCACAGCTAATAAAATTAGGCTGCAATTTCATATTATGGTAACAGTTTCAGCCTGGATCAATGATCCCTCACCATTCTTGATGGATACTTCTCTAAATGAATTTTTGTTCTTAAAAACCTCAAAGGAGAGGGATCCTACAACTTGCCAGTCAGTGCACTCTCACTATGCATATTTTGGGCACTGCAAATACAGCTGAAAGCAAACACATATATTTACTGTACCTCGTTAATGACTTGATTGACTTTCCTCACATTTTCAAAGCCAACATCTTTAGGTCCCAGAGTGTAGCCCTTGGCTTTCATATGCTCATAAGCTTCTTTATATTTCAGCTGTGAGAAGTACAAAACCACACAGAAACTAAATTTGATTATGATTCTGGCTACACTGCAGCTGTGACAGCAATTTAAGCTCTATAAAAAGACAGATTTTTAGAGATAAACAAGTGAGGCGTAGCTGTAGCAGAGTTAAATACACCACGCATCATAATTATTTCTCCCTTTATCACACGGCCCAAAATCAATAAATAAAATAAATTCTTCTTGCATCTAATAAGGTATTTGCGTAATGCTGGGGATATTTATATTTAGATAGCAAAGGCCCAAGCTGAGAGCCCCTTATGTGGGCCTGCTGATCGTTCCCGTGGTGCAGGAGGATTTAGCCCCTGACTTACATCACTGCCGATGTGCTGCACGTGTTTGGCATGCTGGAAGTTGGGAGTGTCCGTGGGAAGGCTGTATCCAGTGGGCAGAGCATTCACACCAGCCCAGCGATACAAATTCTGCAAGGGGAGAGAGAAGGGCTCTGTACGACTGTCAGCAACATCTGAGGGGGAAATCCCTCAGTCTCGGAAATCTCTCGATCACAACTGGCAAAATATTTCCCCTAGATCTGGGGGGAAAAGGCCTTAAAATGCATTTTTTTAGCTCAAATGAGGATATTTTCCCACTTTCATTTCAGAGCAGTGACATGCAGCTTCACCTGAAAAGCTAAAACCAGACAATTTGATTTTTCAGTATCACAAACTCTGTGGAGGCCAAAGTTTTGCACTTACCTCACTCTGTATTTTGTTTGCATTATACGCCCGCTCCAAGTCCACTGTTTTATCAGTAGGGATGTTCTTGCCTTGGACATTCTGCCTGTAATCACCACGATAGACAGCCTGCGGAAGAGAAAAAGTCATAATTGTCACGTTGCCTCAGAGTATGTTTTGTTTGCATACAATGGGAATTGTTCCTAAAAACATGGACTAAAGATTTTTGTCTTCAGGCAATTAATGATTTTAGTGATTCTGTCTACAATGAGGTGTAGATAACCAACGATGAGTAAAATTAAATTATTAAAAACATATTAAAATTCCCATTTCTAAAGCTGGTGAGGTAATAGCATTTGGAATATTGGCTGGAAGGTGAGAGAAACACTTACTTCACTTAAATTCAAGGCGCTGAGCACATTCTGGACATAGACAGGAGTGTCCGTGACCACAGTGAAGTCCTTCTTCATTTTTTCTGCCTTAGACTTGTACTTAATCTGCAGAGAGAAAGCAAGATCTCTAATTACTAATGCTAGTAATTGTTAATTTAATTTATTGATTTATCATATTTACTATATTTACTATTTATTTCATCACTGAGCTATTTTATTAGTGAACCAGCATTGAAACAGAAAGCATATAGGAACTATGGTTTGTTATTTAATGACTCCTTCAATCAAGAAGGATAAATAACATTTTCCAGACTACACCTGGAGCGGAATAAAGCTACAGTGGAGTGAAAAAAAAGACTAATAAGCAAACCCAGAGTTATCCACTCACATCACTGCGAAGGTCATAGGCTTGCTTGGCATGGAGGATTTCAGGAGTGTCCCAGACAAAGCAGCCAATGCCTTTCAGCCAGTTCAGATCATCCTTGTAGATCACCTAAGGAAGCAGAGAAGGAACCTGTTACGAATTCCATCAGGATCTAACCCCTTATTTCTAAATCACTCCAAAACACAACTGTCAAATGACAGCAAGGAAGGTTTCTACTACTTTGATATTTTTTGTTGTTTGAGAAAATCAAAATAATTCCTTCTGGAACTTATTTAAGTTTTTGTTCAATGTGCTTCAATTTGGGCAATAAATTAAAAATCTAATGATTTTTTTAAAAAAACTAGCTGCACATCCCACTGGGCACTGATTTACTGAAAAATCCTACTCCTGGGCTGACCTGCTCAAGGCAAGTGTGTACAAGCTTTGCCCAACCAGGATTTTCTCAGACTTCCAAAGCTTCCACACCTCATGCAGCCAAATAAAAGAGAATTTACAGACAGGGTAGAAGTGTAATGTTATCACCCAAATGCCTACACTATTAATACTGAAATTATTGAAATTGTTGCACAGAGGTTGTGGACTCGCCATCCCTGGAAGTGTCCAAGGCCAGGCTGGATGAGGCTTGGAACAACCTGGGATAGTGGAAGGTGTCCCACGGCAGGGAGTGGAGCTGGATGAGCTTTCAGGTCCTTTCCAACCCAAACCATTCTGGGATTTTCTGACTCTATTCAACTGAGCCCCATCTCAATGACCCATTTATTGCCACATGTCACAACAATGATGTCAAGCGGCAACTTCAGAGCGCTCCAGCGACATTTGTGCTAGATCATTCCCTCCAACGGAGCACAAACGAAGGGATGCTCCCAAACGTGCTCCAGGAACAAGCGATTTGGGGACTTACATCGCTGACTTGGTCGGTGACTCTTCGCACGTGGGTGTTGACCTGCAGGTCAGGCAGACAGATCCAGTCGTGGAGCCGCGTGCGATAATCGACCTCGCTGACCTTCTTCTGGGCATCCTTGGCTGAGATGATGTCCACCATGTCTGGGACAATGTGGACCTTGGCTTTGGTCTTCTCATAGGCTTCTTTGTACAGACGCTGTGGAGTTAATGTTTTAGTAAAGCTGAAGCGTAAATTGCTGATAAATTTGGAGGAAACCATTGCTATTTTCAGGGGATGTCAGTGGGAGAGCGATCACTTTGGCCGTGACTAAAATTTACATCTGGCCTGCTCTAAAAATGATTTGCAGAACCTCAACAAGGGAGGTAAAATGTGATTTTTTTAATTTTCGTTGTGCTGATGAGCTAAAAGGAGGCAGACGATGATTTGACCCATACTATACTAAAGGCAGTGCAGTAATTGAGTTAAAACTTAAATTTATGGTTGCATTCTAGAATTTAGCAAATGTTGCCTGCTGCCAAACACACGTGGGAATGGGATGTCTGGATCCAGGCATGTGGATTCTTTAGGTGGCTTCTGAGATAAGCGTGGCTTCATCAGGAAAACACAGACCCAGAACCAACACTTACATCGATGTTGAGCTTCCCAACTCTGAGGCACCTTTCCGTATTGGGATCATCCTCAACACCCCTGGGGAGGGTGTACAGGGCTTTGAACTTGTCATACTCCTCACGGTATTTGACCTGAGCAAAAGCAAAGAAACGCAACCATTAACTGACTCCAATGAGTCAACCGTCGGTTTGGAACAAAATTCATCATCGTTAAGGAAAAAGTTGAGTCCAACAAGTAGAGAAATGCTTTAAAGCAGGATTTTAGTTTTCTGTTTTGTCTTAAATGGCAAAGAAAGCACACCATAACAATCAAGTTGTAAAACAACAGCTGCCTAGAGGATTTTTAAAATAAATAGGTATAGAATAAGGCATTATTGTTCCAGCTGTTTCATTTAAAGAGTTCTGTGGTGTGGTCTCTCTTAATTCCAACTTCAGTAAAGCATAAGATGTTTTCTATACTTAGTAAGCATCATTTAAAGATTTTTGGTGTTTTTCTGACCTGGATACTCATGAAACTTAGACTAGAAAAACTCTAACATTTTCAGTTTGGATTATTATAAAAACTGATTTTTTTTTTTTTTTTCCATGACAAGAAACCACAGAAACTATCAAAGAAAAATTATTATCTACAGATACATATTATATCTCAATTAAAAAGGGGAGGTAGATTAAAGTTTAAAAAATATTTATACCTATAGTAGGTGCAAGGCATGAAGGATTTAATTGTTAGAATTGATGGTCTCATTTAAAAAAATAAAGAATTTAATTCACTCACTATGCTTGCATTGTGCTTCAGTTCTTTGGCACGTGCCAAGGCTACAGTGTCCGAGGGCAGTGCATAGCTGGTGGCCTTCACTTTATCCCAGGCCTTCTTGTAGAGATTCTGTGGGGAAATAGAAAGTTTGTGTGAGTGGAAAAATTAATTCTTGTAAATAATTACCAACAACCAATAGAATTCAAAAGCCCTCTTGCTTTTATTTAAACACCACATATTATAAAGATATTAAGCGATACTTAATATCAAGTGCATGTAAAGGGTTATAAAAATCTTTTCTAATTATTTATATCTGTTCCCATACAAGGTTTTAATTTTGTTCAGGTATAATTTTATTCAGGGAATCCATTTATTAATTCAGGTGTTTTGCCAAGACAGGCATAACAGTTGGAAATACAGCCCCTGCCTGAAATACAACATCTCCCCCAAGCTCGAGTAGTGCAGAGGGCCAGCACTGGTTTGAGAAGCTCCTGGTTTGGATATTTATCTTCAAACAGAGTGAACAAACAAGATAAAACAAAAATCCCACATTAAAGGTCCTTAAGAGAAAAAAAAAAAAGATTATAAACACTTACATCACTATAGAGATGTTTCAAACTCTGAACCCTTTCTGAATCCACTGTGTCAGTCACAGTTGTGTACTTGTCCTTAGTTTTCTGGAATTCCTCCTTGTACTTCACCTGGAAGATGAAAGCTGGGTTTAGTGCATTGTTTCAATGCTCAGAAGGACAATCCCGAGCAGAGAGGGTGGGGATTCACCTCACTGGCGTTGGCAGCACTTTGCAGAGCAGTCACATAGACTGGGGTGTCTGTAACCACACTGAAGTTCTGGAAGTTCTCCTTCCCTGCAGAGGTGTATTTTATCTAAGGATAAAACCAACACAGAACCAACAAAACACTCGTTAGTGCTGAAAATGACCTGGAAATCCCGTGCCAGCTTCCTTTAAAATCACATCCATAAAATAAAAATACTTAATATACAGCCAGTATGAACTAAGAAATAATGAAATTAAAATCCACAGCTGTCTTTACATTCTTCTAAGTTTTCTCCTCCTCTAGTAACACAAGTGATGTCTCTACAGAAGCAGCTCCAAGGCTGTACTTTCACAGTTTAAACAAAATACTTCTGACGTAACAGGGATTACTTTGTTCTGCTCTGGACTAGGACGTGTCAGCCCCAGCGAATCATAAATGGAAGAAAAAGCACATGAAATTTTATTTATTTAAGGAAAACTTACCTGGCTCTGCAGGTCATAGGATTTCTTAGCCTGCAGGATTTGTGGAGTATCCCAGACATAACATCCAAGCCCCTTCAGCCAATTTAAGTCATCTTTATACACATTCTACATGGAAGTGAACACAACATCAGGTTAGGAAGAAATTTGCCTTCTGCCAATTAAATCAAGGAATTCTGCATCCTACTAAGGAAGGCAATTAACACACCCTCAGATTTTCTTGGGAAGGCCCAAGCTGAGACACCACTGACTGCAGACTGTGAGCACCACTCTCTCAGCTGTGGGCTGATATAACCCCAACAAACAAGGGGAATTCTTTTCCAGACCCAGTGGATCCAGAAGGAAACTGGATGCTGTCCTGGCCCCTGTGCTAATTCCAGCACTTTCAGTTACAACAGATAAGGATCACTGCAGTGATTGGTACTAAGCATCTCAAGCCACGGTTATTAATTTCATATTTAAATATTATGGAAGATACTTGGGAAAAAATGATGTGAAAGGCTGCTGTAATGTCAAACAAACGGGTTCAGTAAGCTCACATAAGTTCAGAAGGGTTTGGACAATGCCCTCAGGCTCCTGGTGGGATTTTTGGGGTGTCCTGTGCAGGGCCAGGAGTTGGACTGGATGACCTTGATGGGTCCCTTCCAAGCCAGCCTATCTTATGGTAAATGAAATAAATGATAAACGTACATCACTCAGAATCTCCTGGGCTTTCCTGGCGTGAATAACATCGTTTTCTTCAGGTGAACAACTCCACTGGTGGAAGTACGTGCGGTATTCCAGGTCACTGAGGATGTACTGGCACTTCTTGGCCAGGACGTGGTTCATCATGTCAGTTGGAATATGGACGTTTTTCTTGGTGTCTTCATAATTCTTTCTGTAGGCCAGCTGAAAAGCAAAGATTGGGGGAAAGGGGAGAGGAAATAAGAGGGTTTTCCTGTTTAACTTTGGATTTTGGACTAAAAGGTGACAGCATAATCTGAGATGTGTTTCCTGGATTTAGCAGCTAAACTCCCATGGGATTCAACAGGATAGAAATCTTAACTTGGATGTTAATCTGCTTCTATTTTGACAAAGTTCTGGAAGGACAATTCCCTTCACTTGCAGTTTTAACAGCTGATGAGAAAACTAGTAAGTCCTCAGAATTAAAAACTTCATGCTTCACACACGGTTTTCATCTAATCAAAGATAGAATATTTGGGATTACACGGATTTTATGCCCTGCATGATAAGTTGTGTGTGCAGTGCTGACAACAGCAGCACACCAAATGTGCATTTACTTTTCCAGTTCTTAAATTCCTATTTCGACTCAAAATCCATACTTTTATTTGTAAAGGAAATTAATTCCATGTGGTATTTTTATTGCTCAGATTCTTAGACTGAAACAGGAAAAAAGATTTTTTTCCTTGTTGTAGTATTTTGAATCGCTAAACAAATCCATTCTCAATCTCCTAAATAATTTTAAATTCAATTATTCAACCCATGTATAAAATAAGCATTCAGGAAACATAAACATTTTACTGACATTATTGTGGATTTATGTTAAGGTTGGACTTGATCTTGGGAGTCTTTTCCAACCTTAATGATCTTGTGATTCTACAGTTCTATTAAGCTTCGCATTATTTATGTTTAAGTAATGAAATAGTGAATTTCATCAGCGAAATAAATGGTGAAATAAAACAAATGGAAAATATTCCAGACTCGTTCATCCCTTACCGCGCTCCTCATTTTCTGGAATTCCAGGGAGTGAATGACACTGGGGAAATCACCAATATCCTTCCCAGCCAGGTAATGGCCTTTCAGCTTCTCATGTATTTCCTTATATTTAAGCTGAAAAATATTCATGTGGAAATTTTAACGTTCATTCTAACAGCATATCCGGAGGAAAAAAGGGAAAGGATGGGGAGATCCCTGCTGACCTCACTGTTGATGTAGTTTGCATGTTTGGCTCCCACAAGCGGAACGTATTTCTCATCCAGAGTGTATCCAATGGGCTTGCTCAGTTCCCAAGCCTTCTTGTAATGTTTCTAGATAAAAAAAAAGCACATACAGATTTTGAGGGAAAAAATCCATTATAATTCCCACTTATACACACATGGGATATGACATGGAATACAGAATATTTTTACAGCGTGGTTCCCAGTAAATGAAATGGAGAATGATACATTTTGAACAGTCATTCTGTATAACAGGACAAGTGTTCACCTGAAGCTACCTGAGCACAAATTTGAGCTGATTTTTGTTTTCTTTATTATATTTATACCAGAAGAGTAATAAAAATATCCAAAATATAGATATGAACTCTGGTTTAAAAGTGCAGTATAGAATGGAGATTGATCATTTTATAGATGATCAAAATTGTGAAAAATCTTCAAGAAATATTGAAGTTTATGAAAGAAATATTGGTATCAATGGCACTTTCCTAATACTTATTTTGTTAAATATTAAGTATATTCACCTTCAGATTAAATTATGAAGTGCCTACTCATATGAATGAGTAATCACTTACATTTTAAAAAAATAGAGGTTTCTCATTAAAATCAGTGAGACTACTCAAAAGTAACTGCTTAATAATGTCAATATCTAGAGTTTTAATTTCTTATAAAAAACTAAATGTAACATTTATCAGTAGGCTCAGAAGATATTATTGGATGGAATTATAGTTGGTTTTATCACACTATTATGACTTCCAAGCACCACCCAGCTGCCCTTTGAGATCACTTCAATAAGGAAAGACATCATCCTGATTCCAATGATCCAAATGGGAAAGCTGAAGGAAAAAGGGATTAAAAAACCTTCCCAGGGGCACTACTGAGAGTAGAACAGTTCATTAGGTCCACCCCACCTTCTGCTGCTTTCAGAGGTTGGTATTCACGGGATCTCACCTCACTGTGGAGCAAGGACATGTCTTTGGCGTGGTGCAGAGCAGGAGTATCATCAGACCCGATATATTGGCCTTTCTCCTGGTTAAACGTCTCTTTGTATTTTAGCTACAAAAGAAAACAAACACGGTGTTGATTCCACAGGAGAAAGACATTATTCCCATTAGTCCATCCATTAGTAGTAGACATTAATTTTCTCTTGTGTCATAATGTAATAATGCTGTGTAGGACATCCCAACCATTGTAATACAAAGGCAAATGTGACTGGGTCACCGCAAAATCCACATGGTACTCTTGAAAAATTTAAGATGTTGCTCAGCAAATACAGTTTAGCAACACTAGGAACTCCATGAACTGCTCATCAAGAACAGGATTCAGTTTTCAACTACTGTAAGAAAAATCTATGCAAACTCTAAGTCAGGGACACACCACGTTCTTCTACAGGAAAATGCTAAATTATTTGGACAGCAATATTGTGTTGTTCATTCATATCACTTCTTACTGAACTTGTTTACCCCAGGAAAGCCTGTTATTAATGAGGTGCACACACAAATAGCTAAGGCTGAAACTAGTATAGTTAGCAAAAGCAGTTAAATCAACCACTAACTCTTCTATATGAGTTTTTATTATAAGAAAAGGTACGTACATCACTCTGATTGACAGAGTTCATCTTCGCCAAAGTGATCTCAGGAGTGTCAACCACGCTGGTGTAGTTGGAAAAGTTATCCAGGGCTTCTTTTGTGTATGCTCTCTGCAAAAAGGTGAAATAATGTTTTAAACTCTGAGCATGAGAACAAAGTGCTAATTGTGGAATTGTTGAAGTATTTCCTCTTACCTTGTTTATCAGTTCTTGTGCATTCTTAACTTTCTTATGCTCCACTGAATCGAGAGGGATCCAACCACAGCCACGAAGCCACTCCAAATCAGATTTATAGATGTTCTAAATCAGAAAGAAAATGCAACAGGACAGAAATTACCAAACTCAGGATGGATTATGCGCTGTGGACAGTATCCTTAGGCCAGACCACGTGGAAAGGATCTCGTAGGGCTGCACCATCACTCACGTCGCTCTGCAGGTCGTAGGCCTGCCGTGCGTGGATCACGTCGTTCTGGTCAGGAAGGCAGGTCCACTGGTGCAGGTACTGGCGATAATCAACGTCGCTGACCAAGTTCTGGCCCTCCTTTGCTGCCACAACTGCCATGGCGTCCGAAGGCATGTGGATTTTGGACTTGGTTTTGTTGTAGTCCGCTTTGTACAGCCTGTCGTTCTGGATCTCGCCCGCGTGCTCGTACCACACCAGCTTGGGGTCATCCCTCATCTTGGCAACTCCCACGTAGTGACCTCTCTGCTTGACGTACTCAGCTTTGTATTTCAGCTGATGGCAGAAGTACAGAGAAAATCAGCACTGGCTGCACCCACTCTGGTTTTAACCTGGGAACAGCTTCAGGTTTGTCAGCACAAAGAGCAGATGAGACAGGCAGCCGTCAAATGCAGCCTTAGGTTTTCGGTAAACGACCAGATAAAAATCCGGTCACAAACAATAATTTTACTTTGTATAGGCCTTTCAGTTCAAAAGGTAGCATTTTCTAGTCTAATATACTCCCAATTTTCAGTAAAAGGTATCGTTAACACAAGAGGAAAGACTTGCTAGAAAATGTTCTCTAACAAGCGCATTTAGTCTCATTTTGGCAACAAATTATTTGAGAGTGTGTAGTGGTTTCACTGAAGAGTGGATGCTTATTTACACTATTTACATCACACTGTTTTGACAAAATGTTTATTCCAAATAAGAGTCATTTAATAATTTCAAGATCCATGATGCAAATGTTTAAAACGTCAAATGTGTACTGGCCTACAGGTTTTGATAGGCCAAAAAGTGAAATCAGAGCCATATATGTTATAACCATAGTATCACTTCTATTACTTAACACAAATAAAATACGGAAGTGCAGCTTAGTTGATTTTGAAAGGATTGTTTCTGGAGAGTATGAATGTGGAAGGAGTCTGACCTTCAGCTCTGGTATCTACAAATCCCATAAACAAAGAGATGGCTGAATTATTCGGAGGACAGTGGAATTAATTTTTTCTAATGAGAAAAATCATTACCTCACTTTGGACATCACTCGAGTGCTTGGCATGAGAGATCTGCACTGTGTCAGGAGGCAGGAGGTAACCAGTGGCTTTTTCTTTCTCCCAGCTTTCCTTGTATAAATTCTGTGGGAAATAAAAGTGATTAGGAACTAAATTACAATGACTACAATGATAACGGCTACTGTAGGTATGTAATTTATACAGAAGTACAAGGATAACAAATCCTGCCTTCACGTTGTTATCAACAAGGCAGATTTTCTAAATACCTAAAAAATGTGCGTATAAGCTGCCAAGGATGGACCACGTACCTGATTCAGAATTCTGGCTGCCTCTCGGGCCATATCCAGCTGTGGTGTATCTGTGAGAGTATAATTTGTCTTGGCCTCGTTCCATTCCTTGTGGTATTTAATCTAGGAGACAGAAAGAAATGTCTGCCTTGTAGCACCACCACAGAACTGGGAAAACACCGTAATTTACGCATGAAATAATGAACCAGCCCCTGAATTTGCAAAGGCCTTAGAGAAAGCACATTAAACACAGAATCATAGAAATCAAATGTAGCCCAGACACTGAGAGGAAACTTACATCACTGAGGATTTCGGTGCTATTCTTTGCTGTGACATAATCAACTCTGTCGGCCACGGGAGTGAACGGGAGAGTTTCGGCTTTTGTGCGGTACTTTTTCTGTACAAGGAAAACAAGAACAGATCACCCTGGAATATTTGATGACTAACACAGCAATTCTGAATAGATACACAAGACAAGGAAGTTCTCATGGAGAAAAACCTCTCTGTACACAATGAATGTTGTGAAAATACTGCAGCTGCATTTTTCCTTTGGAAAAAAAATTCATTGTTTAAACCACTTAAAATACTTAAGGTGACAAACATCCCTGAAGAAAATTTTAGTACTGAAAAACATTTGTTTACCTCACTCAGGAGATCTCCAGCATATTTGACGTGCTTGACTCCAAGGGAATCATTTGGCAACCATCCGATTCCCCGCAGCCACTCCAAATCAGCTTTATAAACAACCTGGGAAAACAAAATAGGGTCCATGCTCTCAGCTACACTTCCCTGTACAATCCAGCAAGATTCATAAATAACAGAATGTACTTCCAGTGGTTAAAAGGGGAGCAGTAACTCCAACATGAGCACCACATCTGAATTTATCAGCCTTCAAACATGGCAATTTATAAGCGGCCTATATTTTGCAAAGAGCAAGGTGAGTTCCCTGAATTCAGGGGAAGACTCCCACTCCTTAGAGCTGAAGCAGAGAAAGAAGAGGCAGTACAGGACTATGTTAAGGGGTGTTTTCAGGTGAACTCACATCGCTCTGGAGGTCGTAGGCTTGCTTGGCGTGGATCACGTCGTTCTGGTCGGGGAGGCAGATCCACTGGTGCAGGTAGTGCCGGTAATCGGTGTCGCTCACCAGGGCCTGCCCGTGCTTGGCTGACACAATGGACATCATGTCCACTGGCAGGTGGCACTGGGTCTTCAGCTTGGCAAAGTACTTCTTGTACTCTCGTTCGCTCTGGACTTTGGCTACGTCCAGGGCAAACTGGATTTTGGAATCTCCCTTTGCGTTCGGCACTCCCACGTAGTGTCCTTTCTGCTTCTCGTGCTCCAGCTTGTATTTGTACTGGGGGAAGAGCAGAGGTCACCATCAGTAACAGCTAGCATGGAAGAGCTCTTGGAGCATGGGAGATGCCTCTGTTGGCACTTACATCACTGGCAATCTCTCTAGAGGCCTTGGCTGTCTTGATTGGAATTGCATCTGCTCTCAAATCGTAGCTAATCTTCAGCTCATCCCAAGCTCCTTTATACTGTTTCTGAAAAGACAGATAAAACACCACACACATGCTGAATGCTCTGGCATTTGCCATTATAGAAACAGAGTTTCCAGCCATTCATTTGCTGAAATACCATGAAATTTTTTCAAGCATTACTACTCCTGCTCCTAACCATAAATGTACCTGCCTCTGAAACATGCAATACCTGTTGTACAACCTATAAAGCACAGAAGGGTGTTTGTAAAAGTGTAGAAAACATCTATATGCTTTGGATTATCATATATTTTGATAAAACACTCCCTCAGTGGGGCATGATATCAATATTTTTTAAATAGCTGAATGCAAGTATTTCTTTTAAAATGGCTGAACACTTTAAGGAACTTCAGTAGAGGGAGGGGAATGTCACAGGCCCTGTATGAGGACAGACTTCAGTGAGATTCAACATCTTAAAATTATATAATTTACATACTATTTCAGAGAAAACAGAATGATAAACATACCTGGCTGTAATTAACAGCATTAGCCTTGGCTAGGTTGATTTCAGGTGTGTCTGGCATGATGTGGATCATAGTCTTGTCCTTTTCCCAGGCTTCTTTATATTTTGGCTGTTAAAACAGTCATTTAACAATATCATCAGAATTATGGAATTTCACTTATCAACAACATAAAACCCCAAAAATCTCTCCCATCATCTCCAAAGAATAAAATGTTTGGAAATGCATTAAACTTAAAACACTACTGATCAGTTTTATATCTTAGCAGTGAGATTTCCCTTTAGCTTTAGTTTCTAGCCTGGAAGCAGCCTTGAGGAGGTTGGAACGTACAATGCTGATCTGCTCAGCGTTGGTTTTGGCCAGAACAACATCTGGGGAATCCACAACACTGGTGTATTTCACTTTGTCAATGGGGGTCCGATACACGTTGTCACTCAGGAGATCCTGGGCATTCTTCACCCTCTTAACTTCCGGAGACTCATTGGGCAACCAGCCAATTCCACGGAGCCACTCTAGGTCTGACCTATACACAGCCTGGGTGAGATGGTCAGAAAAGGAAAACATTGTTTAAAATTACTGTCTTAATTATTTTAAGCTAGGCAAAGAAGATTATGATTTATAAACCTAGCTAGAGTCAGATGAATCCTTTTCATATACAGGAGATGATCAGTGTTGTAAGTAAAATTAAATCTGGCAACAAGGTTTCAAGGAGTTCTGTTCTTAAACAGCACATTCTAAACCTTGTAAGAAGAAAAAACTGAAAGGAGTTGCAGTTGATGATGAATAGAAGAGTCTTCCTGTTCCCTTCAAAACTCTTAATCCTCTAGTAATTTCAGCAATTTACAAGTCCTAAGAAAACCCAAAGCTGCCTACCAGGAAAACTGACAAAAAGCAAAAAACCTGATTTCTAAGGTTTGCAATTGATACAATGGAAGAGGAACTGACAAGCAGCAAAGCCAGGTCAGGAAATCAGCTGCACTGACTCCTTCTGCCTTGCAATCAGTCACTAGAACCACTTACTGGCTGCCTCACAGAGTTTTCTTCCAACTAAATAAATTTCCAAGCAGACTTAAGCAAACAGAAAAACAAAAGCCACCTGATTCCAAGGCAGTAAACAGCTGTTATTCCTAAGCCTAACCAAAGCAAGAAAGACAAATCCTTCAGCCTCTCCAAATCACACCTGTCCAAAAACATTATGTAACACATTATCACCTAAAGTTTTATAAAATCTAGAGATAAAACCAATGCTTTTTAAGAGAGTAAAAGAGTACATAAGAGCAATAAAAAAAAAATTGAAGAAAACAGTCTAAATATAAATCTGTCTTGACTGTATAGCATGGAATGATCAGAATAAGGCTATAATCTGATAAATAATAGGAGTAAAACTACATATCTCTGTGGGTACTCACGTCGCTCTGCAGGTCGTAGGCCTGCCGTGCGTGGATCACGTCGTTCTGGTCAGGAAGGCAGGTCCACTGGTGCAGGTACTGCCTGTAGTCAATGTCACTGACCAGGGTCTGGCACTCCTTGGCTGCCTGCACCGACATGGCATCCACTGGGATGTGGATCTGGGTCTTGGAATCATTGTAGGCCTTCTTGTAGAGGCGGTCGTTCTGCAGGGCCATGGCGCGCGCGGCCCACGCCAGCTTGGGGTCCTCCTTGGCACTGGGGCACCCGATGTAGTGGCCTTTCTCCTTCTCGTGGGTTTCTTTGTACTTGTACTGGAAATGCAGAGAGAACAGAAGGTGTGTTGTTCACCTGGACACCAGACAAACGGCTTCCAGCTCCCCCGGCTGTCAGCCTGAGCTTCACCCAGTTCCGCTGAGACACAAGCACCGCACGAAGAGAAGGCTGTACCTCACTGGCAATGTCTCTGGAGGCCTTGGCTTGTTTGATGGGGATGGCATCAGCTCTCAGGTCATAGCTTTTTGCCTTGGCCTCATCCCAGGCCTTCTGGTAATGTTTCTGTAAAGAAAATTAATCACCTTCGTTAAACATAGTGAAATGCCTTCTCTAAAAACCTACTTGCTTGGAATGACGAGCTTGGGAGCCCTGTTTGCTTTCTATAACTGAGTTACAATAATGATCCTGGCAAGCGTCTCAACAGAAAACTCACGACTTAAAGTAGGTGCAAGATTGAAACACAAAGAGGTAGCAGAAATATTCCTGAAGACAGACCACTATGTCTGCAAACTCCAACACCTCCTGTGTGGAACGTATTTAGGAGGTTTTGCCAAAGGGAGCAGGAGTTGTGTGGAATTGCACGCTGAGCTTGGGAGTTTGTTCATGAACATACAACCTGTTGATAGGCTGAGAGGTGATAAAAAGCCTCCGCATGTAATTTCCTGTTTACAGCACTTTAGAAGGTGGGTTTGTACACCACCATTTACAGCAAAAACTGGAAGAACAATTGCCAGCCTTGATTTTCTATCACTTCACAAATATTTCATGTTGTTCTCTTACATTGCTGATGTTGAGAGCATTGACTTTGGACTGCAGCATGACAGGAGTGTCCGAAGGGAGGGAAATCTGGGTCTTGTCTTTATCCCAGGCTTCACGATACAGACGCTGAGGAGAAAGGAAGAACAATGGCAATTCAGTATGGTGAGAAAAAGACACCGAGAGAAATCCTTTAGTAATTCCATTTTGCAAAACTTCCCAACTCCTCATTCCCACCGCGGAAATTCTACTCTCCACCAGAACGAAAAGAAATGTCATCCCACAAGTGAAAGGTGAGCTTACATCACTGAGCTGCATGGCGTTGTTCTTGGCCAGGACGACGTCTGGGGAGTCAGTGATGCTGGTGAACTTCAGCTGCTCCGGCCGCGTGCGGTACAAGCGGTCGTTGAGGAGCTCCTGGGCTTTCTTGGCTTTGACCACGTCCACAGAACCTTCTGTCAGCCAGCCAATGCCTCGCAGCCACTCCAGGTCGGACTTGTACACGTTCTGCGAACAAACCAAGAGGCATTGCAGAGACACTCCTTAGCCCAGAGAGCTGGTGGACTCTCAGTCCCTGGAGGTGTTCGAGACCAGTCTGGATGAGGCTCTGATTAACCAGGTCTAGTGGAAGGTGTCCCTTGCACCTTGGGGTTGGAATAAGATGATCTCTTCCAACCCAAACCATTTTGGGATTCTGTAGTTCTAACTGTAAGTGCAAGAAGGTTTTTTATAAGCCTTTCCCCAACTTCTTCTCATACTCTTAACACAACAAGCAGCCAGTGACGTTGTGTTGTATCAGGCCCTTTCTAGATGCAGCACCCCTGATTTGCACAGAAACAATGATACTTTTAAGACACTGCATTCAAACCAAGGGCATAATCTACAAGTAGTCCGCAAGCAAACATTCTAGAGCAGACCAAGAAAACATGGCTTCCTTATGAACCGCCCCAAATACTTCTGGCACCCAGGCTGAAATCCTTTGGAAAGGATAAAATAAACATACCAGGACCGACCACAGGATTATTAATGTGCATTTGAAAGTACATTTGCCAGTCACTAACAAACAGAGCCTCACACAGCTGCCCTGAAGCTTTCCCGCAGTGATTGTCACTCACGTCGCTCTGCAGGTCGTAGGCCTGCCGTGCGTGGATCACGTCGTTCTGGTCAGGAAGGCAGGTCCACTGGTGCAGGTACTGCCTGTAGTCAATGTCACTGACCAGGGTCTGGCACTCCTTGGCTGCCTGCACCGACATGGCATCCACTGGGATGTGGATCTGGGTCTTGGAATCATTGTAGGCCTTCTTGTAGAGGCGGTCGTTCTGCAGGGCCATGGCGCGCGCGGCCCACGCCAGCTTGGGGTCCTCCTTGGCACTGGGGCACCCGATGTAGTGGCCTTTCTCCTTCTCGTGGGTTTCTTTGTACTTGTACTAGCAATACAAAAAGAATTGAATTTGGGATGAAGGTCCTAATAATTTCCTATCCTAAATAGGATAATTTCCTATCGCTACCATACAATAGTATTCTTGCTCGTAAGGTAACTGAAAACAAAGGTAAAGGAAGAACATACGTCACTCGCAATATCTCTTGATGCTTTTGCAGTTTTGATTGGAATTGCATCAGCTCTCATGTCATAACCCTTCTTTTTGGCCTCCTCCCAAGCTTTGACATAAAGTTTCTATATAAAAAGAAGACAGAAAACGGCTTATCAATCTTCTGAAAGATGGGATTTCCACATTTCATAATTGTCTCTCAAAATTTTCATGAATGCATGTTTTAGAACTTCTTTATGAATAAAGAAATGCTGATTTAACTCTGAATTTCCACTAATTTAGTAAATGTTTAAATGTCCTTACATGGCTGACGTTGGCAGCGTTGGCCTTTGCTAGCAGAATGTCTGGTGTGTCAGGCATGACATGGATGGACTTCTTGTCTGCATCCCAGGCTTCCGTGTACAAGCGCTACGAGAGAGGAAAACAGCCTTTTACAAACAGGGCCTTATGAAATTATTTCACAATTAAAATTATTTTACAAGCTGCTAGGGTAGTTCCAGTAAGCGCTAATACCCTGACTCAACAAAGCTTCTCTCTGAACTTCAGCTCAAGAAGAAAACTTTGTCCCTCCTCATTATTTCTCAGGTTAAGCTTATGCAGCAGTTGATAGGATTGTGGAGAAACAGCTATAGGAGTAAAAGTGTATTAATTATTCTGTATAATTCTGTTTGATTATATTTGTTATAAAGGAGGAGGTACTTAGTGACTTTCACCCTCCAGATCTGAGGTACATTGCAGCATGGGTATTTATTTCCTCACCACTTGTTCATCATGCAGTATTACTCCTGGAAAATCTGTGATTTAAGGGACTTTTTAATGTAGATTTTTACCAACTGCTCGCTTCAGGCTGAGCCATGAGAGAACAGTACAATGTTCTGTTCTGTTCAATGTTCAAGTTTCCTGTACAATGGCTGAATTTGGGCATCAATTTTCTCTTAAATCCTCAAGATTTTAGTTTTATTTTGTATTTTGAATTTTTCACCTCATGAACAAGTCCTGTCGACTGGAAATACCACCCTCACCTTGTTCATGATCTCAGCATTTTGCTTGGCTAAGACCATGGCCAAGGAATCAGTCACACTGGTAAATTTGATTTTGTCTGCAGGTTGCCGATACTTCCTGTCGCTGAGGATTTCTCCAGCTTTCTTGGCTTTCTCAACTTCCAAGGAACCAATGGGAACCCATCCAATGCCTCTCAGCCATTCCAGGTCTGATTTGTAAACAGCCTGAAAAAAATTCAAAAGTTTGTTATATATGTGCAAGTGTGATATTAAACTTAATATAAACAAGCACATCCTATATGAACAACTGGGTAAGTTTCAGAGGATATGGTTCTGAAAACAATTGTAGTTTTCAAAAATTAAGTAAAATAATTATTATTTAAGAAAAATAAAAGAGGTATTGGAGCACAATGCTAGCATCAAGGTAACATACAAATTACACCGCAGGTTAAGAACCAGAAAAATAAGATTAAACATAAATTTGATTAAAGAATTGAAAGCATGAAAGAATAAAAACATCTCAACAAGTCCGATGCAAGCTACTAAAGCTTAAAATCTGTACTTTAAAAAATCAGAGTCTACAGGACCCAGAGTATTTAATGATATGTTGGAAATGTAAGAACTCACATCACTCTGGAGGTCGTAGGCTTGCTTGGCGTGGATCACGTCGTTCTGGTCGGGCAGGCAGATCCACTGGTGCAGGTAGTGCCGGTAGTCAATGTCACTGACCAGCCCCTGGCATTTCTTGGCCAGCACAATTCCCAGCATGTCCACGGGGCTGCTGAACCTCGTCTTGGACTTCTCAAAGTCCTTCTTGTACTCCCTGTCACTCTGGATCTTGGCCACGTGCATCGACCACATCATCTTGGGGTCATCCTCGATGTTCCTGGCCCCAATGTGGTGGCCCAGCTGTTTGCGATACCCTTCCTTGTACTTGTACTGCAGGAAAAAAATCCATATATATATATATTTATATATTTTATCCTTTTTTATAAAGCACTTAAAGCATTTAAATAGATTTCTTGCTTAAAAAACATGAAGCATAAAAATCTGTTATCCTCTGTCTCTAAGTGATATGGCCTCATCCTTGAAACAAAACCTGTCCCAGTCGCTGCAAAGTTTTTCTCCTGGTTTTGTAAACCAACATTTTGGATTTCAATGTGACACTGAAGCAGATTTATTTCTTTCCTCCAGAATAGACAAGCATTTTAACTTTTAGAATTTATTTACTTACATATCTCTTTCGGGGACAGATTTTAAAGACATATTGAATCAGGAATTATTTGACAACTATTCAGAAATTAGCTTAACAAACTGTAGCACAGACTCCTACATCTTTTAGTTCATCCTACGTGAACAGCCATGGATGGCAATGGGGGGCATATCAATAATCTTCACTTTATTATATTTATTCATTACTGTGATAGATAACTCATGCAAGAAATACTGGCTATCCATTATTTCTGTGTAATAAAGGCAAGTGGTAGAATGACTATGAAAACAGATTTCTATAATATCTATTTTATGAAATATGACATTAGCAAACAACTGAAGGTTTTGATTCTTTTCCATTACCAGATCCATGGAGGAATGAGAACAAAGCCCGCTCACCTCGCTGGCAATCTCCCTGGAGGCTTTGGCAGACTGGATGGGAATGGCATCATAACGCAAATCATAGCCCTTCTTCTTCGACTCCTCCAAGGCCAGTTTGTACATTTTCTGTGAGAAAATAATTCACAACTTAGTTAAAAAAAAAAACCCAAAATTCAAAATTGCATTTCAGTTCAGCAAACTGTGCAGCAAAACAAATGAAGTCCCTAACCAATACCGCTCATCTTCAGAAAATTTAAATACCATTCTCTAGGAAAAAAAAGCAGATTTCAAAGACCTTGCAATTTTATTATAGATGTTTGGAAAATGGAAATCATATAGGGAAGGCAAAGACTGGAACATTTAAAAAATTAAATTACATATTTCCCCAGCTTGCTGTAGAAATGATTTCTTATTTATGGCAGAAAATATATCTTGAAAGAAAATATATTTTTGTGAAAGAACAACTCTGATTTCAGTACTGGAACTGGCCATGTATGAAAATAAACAACCCAACAATATTTCACTGTTAATTAAAAAATCAAAGATGACAAAAGTGTACTTATCAGAAACTCTTTAATGGTCCCAGATTTCAGCTGCACTCACCTCACTGTAGTTCACTCTGTTTTGTTTGGCCAGCAGGATTTCTGGGGTGTCAGTCATGACGTGAATCGTGGTCTTGTCTTTGTTCCACGCTTCAGTGTACAAACGCTAAGAAGGAAAACAACAAGAGATTTATAGGACATTCCAAACCAGGTTAATATCTCAATAATCATGGAAAACACATTAATTAAAATGATAGGAACCTGGTCTAGCAGAAATTGTTCAATTCCCATGGCAGGGAGCTGGAATAAAATGATCTTTAATGTCCCTTCTAACCCAAATCATTTTATGACACTATAAAATATAACATGGACATACAGTTATTTAAATCTGGTAAAAGTAATATCAACAAAAGGAGAATTTATCTGAGGGAGTTTACAAACATTAAGGAAAATGCCACACTGCTTCAGAATAATGAATAAACCAAAGCATTTAACACACAAGCCAAGGAAAAGATTTAAATGTATAATGCAGAATATTACACAAATTTGAGTCTTCCATTACCTGGCCTAAGAGTTTTGAGTGAAAGAAGAGTATCTGATTGAAAATGCATCATGTCTGACCTGCAGCATTGCTTGTGCTCAGTTCACGCCCAGTCCTGCCTGCTGGGGTGAGGCAGAGACCCCTGATGTGTCACCCAGCGGGGTCAGGACTCACCTTGTTCATGGTGTCTGCGTTCTGCTTGGCCAACACCATCTCCAGGGAATCCGGCACACTGGTGAACTTGATGGTGTCCGGATGCTGGCGGTAAATTTTGTCACTCAGGATCTCCCCTGCTCTCTTGGCTTTCTCAACTTCCAAGGAACCAATTGGGACCCAGCCAACTCCCCGCAGCCATTCCAGGTCAGACTTGTAACAGTTCTGTAACAAGAAAAAATTGTGCAAGTTATTTTAATAAAATAATCATAATAATCTATGTTACACTATGCATATTTACCAATGGAAATAACTTTTCTATCAATTCTTCATTCAAACAAATTCAAAACTGTAGAGCAAACTGTAGAAAAAATGACAGCATTTTGCCTACATTAAGAATGTAACCATTATCCATGCTTCACAGAATGGTAAATGATAAATACTCCAGGTCCTGGAATTACAGGATTTCATTCAAATATCAATTAGCTAATATAACCTATAGGAGATCTGAGCATCAATTAACTGCGAAACTTAAAAGTAAATCTCGAGAAGTTGGTTCTACCACATCAGAACAAGACGGCCTGATCCAGTTATGTCAAATAAACTCATTCCTCAGCAAAAATCAAACGCCAGAGAACTCACATCGCTCTGGAGCTCGTAGGCTTGCTTGGCGTGGATCACGTCGTTCTGGTCAGGCAGGCAGATCCACTGGTGCAGGTAGTGCCGGTAGTCAATGTCACTGACCAACCCTTGGCATTTCTTGGCCAGCACAATTCCCAGCATGTCCACGGGGCTGCTGAACCTCGTCTTGGACTTCTCAAAGTCCTTCTTGTACTCCCTGTCACTCTGGATCTTGGCCACGTGCATCGACCACATCATCTTGGGGTCATCCTCGATGTTCCTGGCCCCAATGTGGTGGCCCAGCTGTTTGCGATACCCTTCCTTGTACTTGTACTGAAACAGAAGAGATGTAAAGTTACTTGGTGTATTGACAAATTAACAAATGACTGTTTAACATACTCATTATTTTGTAAAGATAAAAATATGATGTAAATCTTTCTGCTCTTGGATTAATTTTCACATAAGAAGCATTTTTATTAGATATAATTATCTTAGAGTTTTTATATAAGACACTTTCAATTTGCTAAACATTTACTGTCACATTCTAACAAGTCTGATATTTCACATTCTTTTACCATAAGGATTAAATTGTAAATATTAACTTTAAAATTTTTTTACAAAACTCCTTGATTAAGACCATATGATCTGATCTTGATGCAAAGAGCTGAAGTATCAAACTTGATAGAAAATAAGGAGCATAAAAATCTGTTATCTTCCATCTCTAAGTGATGCTGCCTCATCCCAGAAGCAAAAGCTATCATAGCCATTGTATAGTTTATCCCTGGTTTTAAGTTCAGACTTCTTGGATTTCATTATGACACTTGAACAGAAATACAGTTTGAATCAGAAATTACCCTGACAAACTCTACCATTGGTTCATAACACCTTTTTGATCATGCTGCTTCAATATCCATGGACATCAACAGAAGTATTGCAGGGGGCATATCAATAATCTTCACATTATTATATTTATTTATTAGAGTGGTATATTCATCACAATGAAAATACTGGCTAGCCCTTTCTTCCATGGCAATGTAATGGAATCATTAAAAAGAACCACTATGAAAATAGATTTCAATATTACCAATTCTATGAGGCATGACAATAGCAAACATTTTGATTCTTTTCCATTACCAGATCCATGGAGGAATGAGAACAAAGCCTGCTCACCTCGCTGGCTATCTCCCTGGAGGCTTTGGCAGACTGGATGGGAATGGCATCATAACGCAAATCATAGCCCTTCTTCTTCGACTCCTCCAAGGCCAGTTTGTACATTTTCTGTGAGAAAATAATTCACAATTTAGTTAAAAAAACAAAACAGCTTTTCAGTTCAGCACATCTGAGTAATAAAACTATTCATGTCCCTACACAATATTGTTGATTTTCAGGCAACTTAAACATCTTCAGCCCAGCTCTACGTTCACTAGAAAATAAAAACCTGCAGATTTCAAAGACCTTGTAAATCTATTGTAGATGTTTGGAAAATGGAAATCATTTAGGGAAAGCAAGGCAAAACAAGTTATTTTCATGCCTTGCTGTAGAAATTATTTCTTTTTTTACAGGGGACAATATATATTTTAATAGCCCAATTAGATATCCAGGAGGTCAGTTCCTGGAACAACTCTGATTTCAGCACAACAACAGACCATTTGTGAAAATAAACAACCTGACAATATTTTAATGTTAACTAAAAGTCAGAAATGACAAAAGTGTACTTGTCAGAAGTACAAGTTAATGGTCTCAGATTTCAGCTGCACTCACCTCACTGTAGTTCACTCTGTTTTGTTTGGCCAGCAGGATTTCTGGGGTGTCAGGCATGACGTGAATCGTGGTCTTGTCTTTGTTCCACGCTTCAGTGTACAAACGCTAAAAAAGAAATCAGGAAGAGATTGATAAGGCATTCCAAACCAGGTTAATATTTCAATAATCATGGAAAACACAGACCACACCAGATAAAAAATATAGGAAATGTAACATGAATAATCAGTTAGGCAATTAGGAAGAGACAGTATTAACAAAAGGAGGATTGACTTGTGGACATGTAAAACACTTTAAAAACACCACATTGATTATGGAGAAGGAATAAACCAATGAGTGTTTCTTGTGCTCAGTTCATTCCCAGTCCTGCCTGCTGGGGTGAGGCAGTGACCTCTGATGTGTCACCCAGCGGGGTCAGGACTCACCTTGTTCATGGTGTCTGCGTTCTGCTTGGCCAACACCATCTCCAGGGAATCCGGCACACTGGTGAACTTGATGGTGTCCGGATGCTGGCGGTAAATTTTGTCACTCAGGATCTCCCCTGCTCTCTTGGCTTTCTCAACTTCCAAGGAACCAATTGGGACCCAGCCAACTCCCCGCAGCCATTCCAGGTCAGACTTGTAGCAGTTCTGTTAAAAATATAAAAAAAGAAAATCACCCCCACGGGTTATCCTATCAATCATAACAATAATGCAACTTACATGGTGAATAGTTCACCAGTAAATCACCTCACTATCAACTTAACAAGTAATTTAAGTAAATTCAAAGCACAAGAGAAAATATAGAAAAAACAGCTTCATTTCTACGACATTAAGAGTGAAACCATTATCCAAGTTTCACAGAACGGTACACGATAGATAGCAATTCTGGAATTAGAGGATTTCCTTGAAGTATCAGTTAGTTAACACATCCTGTTGGAGAGCTCAGTTTGAGGCAGCCACAAAATTTAAAAATAAATCTCGAGACGTTGGTTCTGCCACATCATAACAAGACGGCCTGATCCAGTTATGTAAAATATCAAATACATTCCTCAGCAAAATCCAAACGCCAGAGAACTCACATCGCTCTGGAGGTCGTAGGCTTGCTTGGCGTGGATCACATCGTTCTGGTCGGGCAGGCAGATCCACTGGTGCAGGTAGTGCCGGTAGTCAATGTCACTGACCAACCCTTGGCATTTCTTGGCCAGCACAATTCCCAGCATGTCCACAGGGCTGCTGAACCTCGTCTTGGACTTCTCAAAGTCCTTCTTGTACTCCCTGTCACTCTGGATCTTGGCCACGTGCATCGACCACATCATCTTGGGGTCATCTTCGATGTTCCTGGCCCCGATGTGGTGGCCCAGCTGTTTGCGATACCCTTCCTTGTACTTGTACTGAAACACAAACCAAGAAATTACATTTCTGTATCACCCATAAATATCAGTGACTCATATTAAATATTTCTAACAATAACCTTTACAAACTTATCTATAACCTACGGTTGAAAAAAACCCCAAAGGGTCAAATCAGTTCCTATGCTAATAATATTCTAGGATTCTAGGACTAAAGATTTTTGCCATTTGAGTTAAAACAACTAAACAGAAATTTTTTATCATTTTACTTTTTGAAGAAATGTGCTTTACTAATATCAGTGACAAATAATCCTGATCCTCTTAAATGCATGTAATCCTTATTATATATAATAATGATATACATACTGTAAATACTTATTTACATATATAGGCTTATGAGCTATATGGTTATCATGATAGTAGCATTATATTGTTCTTATAATTATAAACATTTTTTTTTTAAACATACATGATCATTCACTTGCAAAAATCTATTACTTAAGGTCACAGTTAAACTACAGTGCCTTTTACAGAGTTCAGCTGATAATTTACAGGTTGCAGAGGAGAGATGTCAACACAGAAAGAAACAAAAAAGTAGATTCTTACATCACTGGCAATTTGCCTGGATGCTTTGGCCGCTTGGATGGGGATGGCATCAGCTCTCAAATCATAGCCTTTCTTCTTTGAATCCTCCATGGCCTGTCTGTATTGTTTCTAGATGAAGAATTAAACAATGGCAATCATATAAGTTCCATATATTATATTCAATGCAAAACAAATTGCTTGGAAGTAGATCTAATAATTGTGTTTAGACTTATTATACCCAGTTTTATCTACCTTTAACTCAAAAACCCCACATCACTAGCTGATACAAATTCATGTCAAAGGAAGACCTTTGCTAAATACAATTGTTAACTAGTTATTATTTTACTGCTTTAAATAATGTAACATTGAATACAATTTAGAGCTAAACTTTTCTTCTGTACAAATGGAGCAAAATTACTTTTTAAAACTGCTGATGTGGCTTGCTGATGTGAACCTGTTTGCCTAAAATAATGCTGAACACTGGCATCACACCTTTTCATAATTATGCTAGTAATTCATTTTCTGGTATTAATTTTTGCCTTCCCAACATTATGCACACTAGCAGAAATGACTCCCCAAAAATTCAGTGGAAGCACACAACTTGTGCAGAATTTATGGAATTTCTTCTCAGCAGTGCTCACTGTTCTATGTATGCACTACCACAAATATACAAACAATGTTTTTAAAGTCACAATTTTTTTGATAAATATGGGAGTTACTTAAGGAAACTGGTAGTGTCACCTCTAGAAGGCTTCCCAGAACATTCCAGACCCAGCCATGACACAGAGCAGTTACATTTGGAGAGCTCCCACACTCACCAGGCTGTAGTTTTTCCTGTTCTCTCTTGCCAGTGTGATTTCAGGCGTGTCAGGCATGATGTGGATTTGTGTCTTGTCTTTATCCCAGGCCTCAGTATACAATCGCTGCAGGAGACACAGAGCAGAGAATTTGGAAACATTCACAATCGATAATTGTGACAAATTAACTTAGTAATTATCTCGGAAGATATTATTAAATCAACTCTTGATGAAAATGTTTCCCATTGATTACCAAGAATGGAACTTACATTTTTACAGCCTTACTGGGCTGAAATCTCACAGGTCTGTGGTCCTAGTCCTGTCTCAGGGGTTTAGGCAGAGAATGTGGATGTGTTAACCTGATCAAAACCAGACTCACCTTGTTCATGGTGTCTGCGTTCTGCTTGGCTAAGACCATCGGGAGAGAATCTGGGATGCTGGTGAACTTGATGGTGTCTGGATGCTGGCGGTAAATTTTATCACTCAGGATCTCCCCAGCCTTTTTGGCCTTCTCAACTTCCAAGGACCCAATTGGGACCCAGCCAATGCCCCGCAGCCATTGCAGGTCAGACTTGTAGCAGTTCTGTTACAAAATATAAAGGTAGCAGTTAAAAATTTGCCCTCTTTATCAGAATAAGCACTTAAATTTATTAAAATTCCCTATTATGAAGGATTTTATGGACCTAATTCTGCCATTTGGCTCTATGTAAACCTTCATAAGGCCCTTATATTCAGATCCCTTCAATCCTCAAAATATAATGACCTTGCTTGGAACAGGCAAAGAACAGGCAAATTACGACTCTGTTTGGAATAGGAGGGGAAAAAAAACAACACAGTGAGAAAAAATACTATAAGAGAGCAACTAGTCTAGTTTATATTCCAAGGAATCTACAAATATTTCAGTAGTGCAGAGCTTATCAGCAAATACTCACATCACTCTGGAGGTCGTAGGCTTCCCTAGCATGGATCACATCATTCTGGTCAGGCAGACAAGTCCATTCATGCAGGTAGTGCCGGTAATCGGTATCACTGACCAGCTCCTGGCACTTCTTGGCCAGCACCACTCCCAGCATGTCCACGGGGCTGCTGAACCTCGTCTTGGACTTCTCAAAGTCCTTCTTGTACTCCCTGTCACTCTGGATCTTGGCCACGTGCATCGACCACATCATCTTGGGGTCATCCTCGATGTTCCTGGCCCCAATGTGGTGGCCCAGCTGTTTGCGATACCCTTCCTTGTACTTGTACTATGGACAAAAAAAATGTTCACTGAGTGTTAGTTTAGGGGTTTTTATGTCACCAAGACACCTGTGCCCCACCTTCAGAAAACAAAGCAGCTGAAGCCACAGAGATTTCAAAGAAAGATAAGACTCAGCCCCAGCATGTGCCACAAGGGCTCCTGTGCACTCACATCACTGGCAATGTCCCGGGAAGCTTTGGCAGATGTGATGGGAATGGCATCAGCCCGCATGTCGTAGCCCTTCTTCTTCTCCTCCTCCATCGCCTGCTTGTACAGTTTCTGAAACAGACACCACCACACCCTCAGACAACGCTGCTGCTGGCACACGGCAGGGGCCAGGGACAGACCCTGCGGCCACAACAACCACCCACCTCGCTGAAGTTCACTTTGTTCTGCTGCGCCAGCAGGATCCCAGGCGTGTCCGGCATGATGTGAATGCTGGTTTTGTCCTTCTCCCAGGCTGCGATGTACGAGCGCTGCAAAACAAGGAGGACAGCAAACAACGTCACACAGGCTCAGGGAAACAAACTCACCTCAGCTCCTTGAACCAAAGCAAGGGGGCTCTGCTGTGCACTGACACAGAAAATCCAGCCCTTTCCCCAAAACTTTCTAATGCTTCACCCTTTTCTTTTCCACACTGTACCCCATTACTGCTCTAACCATGCAAACAAAAACTTCATCTTGAACAAGGAACATAAATCCCTGAGACAAGAGGACCCAACATTCCCCTTGCACAAACTGGGCCATGGAAGGACATTGAACAACATCCAGGGAAAGAAGGTGCCCATTTGATCCAGGATACAAATGCGAGTAAATCTCACCTGGTTCATGATTTCAGAGTTATGCTTTGCCAGCACCATGGGCATCGAGTCAGGAAGGCTCGTGAATTTGATGGTGTCTGGGTGCTGCCGGTACTTCTTGTCACTCAGGATCTCGCTCGCCCTCTTGTTCTTCTCAGCGTCCAGTGATCCAATTGGGGACCAGCCAATGCCCCTCAGCCACTGCAGGTCAGACTTGTACACGTTCTGCAGGGACAGGAACAGGTACAAACAGCTCAGCAACCTCCTCACTCCAACCAACCTCCTCAGTCCAACAACTTCATCTCCTATGATAGGAAACTCCGCTTAATGGAGCACGTTCCCATGGGTCAACCCACCAGCCTGTTCCACAAAAGTGACTTCAGGTAAGCTCAGCTCGCAAAAACTTGTCTCCCCACTCTTGCAACACCACAAGAGGCTATAAAGCAACCCACAAATCTTCCCCCTCTATCTTCTTGGTACTGCCAATAAAGACCTACACCATTTGGCCATCTGCAACCTGCAGACATATTGGAAGAGCCTTTTCTTTCATCTCCTAAGGCTCTTCAGACCATTCTCAGGAGCGCAATTTCTTGCCTTTGCCAACTCTTGGTTCTCCAGAAAAAAAAGGGATTTGAATTCCCTTGACCTTCCCTTGACACACAGACTCCTCCAGCAGAAGAATAAACCCAAGGCTGTCACACAGCCTGCAGAGAACAACTCACATCACTCTGCAGGTCGTACACTGTCTTGGCATGGACAACGTCGCTCTGGTCCGGCAGGCACGTCCAGCGGTGCAGGGGGTGACGGTAATCCACATCACTGACCAGCTCCTGGCACTTCTTGGCCAGCACCACTCCCAGCATGTCCACAGGGCTGCTGAAGTGGGTCTTGGACTTTTCAAAGGCTTTCTTGTACTCCCTGTCACTCTGGATCTTGGCCACGTGCATCGACCACATCATTTTGGGGTCATCCTCGATGTTCCTGGCCCCAATGTGGTGGCCCAGCTGTTTGCGATACCCTTCCTTGTACTTGTACTATGGACAAAAATAATGTTCACTGAGTGTTAGTTTAGGGGTTTTTATGTCACCAAGACACCTGTGGCCCCAACTTCAGAAAACAAAGCAGCTGAAGCCACAGAGATTTCAAAGAAAGATAAGACTCAGCCCCAGCACGTGCCATAAAGGCTCCTGTGCACTCACATCACTGGCAATGTCCCGGGAAGCTTTGGCAGATGTGATGGGAATGGCATCAGCCCGCATGTCGTAGCCCTTCTTCTTCTCCTCCTCCATCGCCTGCTTGTACAGTTTCTGAAACAGACACCACCACACCCTCAGACAACGCTGCTGCTGGCACACGGCAGGGCCCAGGGACAGACCCTGCAGCCACAACAACCACCCACCTCGCTGAAGTTCACTTTGTTCTGCTGGGCCAGCAGGATCCCAGGCGTGTCCGGCATGATGTGAATGCTGGTTTTGTCCTTCTCCCAGGCTGCGATGTACGAGCGCTGCAAAACGAGGAGGACAGAGGGAGGCATGATCATACAGGCTTAATGAACAAATCAGGTCCATGAACCAAAGCAAGAGGGCTCTACTTTGAACAGACCCAGGAACACCTTTCCTTTCCCCCAATGTTTCCAATGCTTCACTCTTTTCTTTTCCACTGCTCTACCTCATTACTGCTCCAACCACACGAAACAAGAGTTTTCTCTCAAATAAGGAACACAAATCCCAGAGGCAAGAGAGATTTCTCTGTCCTTGCACAACCTGGGCCTTGGAAGGACATAGACCAAGATTCTCAGAAAGGAAGGTGCTCATTTCCTTCAGGATACAAATGCGAGGAAATCTCACCTGGTCCATGATTTTGGAGTTGTGCTTTGCCAGCACCATGGGCATCGAGTCAGGAAGGCTCGTGAATTTGATGGTGTCTGGGTGCTGCCGATACTTCTTGTCACTCAGGATCTCGCTCGCCCTCTTGTTCTTCTCAGCGTCCAGTGATCCAATTGGGGACCAGCCAATGCCCCTCAGCCACTGCAGGTCAGACTTGTACACGTTCTGCAGGGACAGGAGCGGGTACAAACAGCTCAGCAACCTCCTCACTCCAAGCAACCTCATACCACAGGAAGTTCTACCAAATGGAACATTTTTCCCTGCGTCAACCCACCGTACACCGGGAATGGGACTCCTGTTAAGATCTACACCAGACACCTGGCTCCCCTCTCTTCCGACAGCCCAAGCATCTGCCAAGGAACCCACCACCCTCCCTCTCCATCTTAGTAACCCCAGCAAAGACCTGCCCCATTTTACATTCTGCAGCTGGCAGTGGCATGGAAGGTGCCTTACACCTCCCAAGACCTTTTGTACCATCCACCACTGCACCCAGAGCTTGCCGTTGCCACTGTTGGTCCTCAAATTGCAAATATTTGACTCTGTTACCTGAGTTAAATATTCCCCTGCCTTACTGTAGCAAAGATCCCAACCACAACTCTCCCCATAAAATGTTCATGGCAAGAAAGGATTCATTGTGACCATGACCTATGAGGACACTAAAATATCATCGCAGACTGACCATGACAAGAAGTGCCACAACAAACCCTCAGTCCCACAGAGTCAGCCAACAATTATTATCCCCACCTGCCCCTCTCCCAGCAGAGGAACAGAACACAAGAGAGACTTGTGGTTGCAACACAGCCAGCAGAGAACAACTCACATCGCTCTGCAGGTCGTACACTGTCTTGGCATGGACAACGTCGCTCTGGTCCGGCAGGCACGTCCAGCGGTGCAGGGGGTGACGGTAATCCACATCACTGACCAGCTCCTGGCACTTCTTGGCCAGCACCACTCCCAGCATGTCCACAGGGCTGCTGAAGTGGGTCTTGGACTTTTCAAAGGCTTTCTTGTACTCCCTGTCACTCTGGATCTTGGCCACGTGCATCGACCACATCATCTTGGGGTCATCCTCGATGTTCCTGGCCCCAATGTGGTGGCCCAGCTGTTTGCGATACCCTTCCTTGTACTTGTACTATGGACAAAAAAAATGTTCACTGAGTGTTTGGTTGGAGTTTTTTATGTCACCAAGACACCTGTAGTGCCACCTCCAGAAAACACAGCAATTGAAGCCACAGAGAGTTTAGAGTAACAAAACACTCAGCCCCAGCATGTGCCATAAAGGCTCCTGTGCACTCACATCACTGGCAATGTCCCGGGAAGCTTTGGCAGATGTGATGGGAATGGCATCAGCCCGCATGTCGTAGCCCTTCTTCTTCTCCTCCTCCATCGCCTGCTTGTACAGTTTCTGAAACAGACACCACCACACCCTCAGACAACGCTGCTGCTGGCACACGGCAGGGCCCAGGGACAGACCCTGCAGCCACAACAACCACCCACCTCGCTGAAGTTCACTTTGTTCTGCTGCGCCAGCAGGATCCCAGGCGTGTCCGGCATGATGTGAATGCTGGTTTTGTCCTTCTCCCAGGCTGCGATGTACGAGCGCTGCAAAACGAGGAGGACAGCAAACCATGTCACACAGGCTCAGGGAAACAAACTCAATGAGCAAATCAGGCCCATGGACCAATGCAAGAGGCCTCTACTTTGCACAGACCCAGGAACACCTTTCCTTTCCCCAACGTTTCCAATGCTTCCCCCTTTTCCACACTGTACCCCATTACAGCTTCAAAAGAGAGTTTTCTCTCAAACAAGGAACACAAATCCCTGAGACAAGAGGATGAAGCCTCCCCCTTGAATAACCGAGACCATGCAAGGACAAAGAACAACGCCCATGGAAAGGAAGGTGCTCATTTCCTTCAGGATGCAAACATGAGGAAACCTCACCTGGTCCATGATTTTGGAGTTGTGCTTTGCCAGCACCATGGGCATCGAGTCAGGAAGGCTCGTGAATTTGATGGTGTCTGGGTGCTGCCGATACTTCTTGTCACTCAGGATCTCGCTCGCCCTCTTGTTCTTCTCAGCATCCAGTGATCCAATTGGGGACCAGCCAATGCCCCTCAGCCACTGCAGGTCAGACTTGTACACATTCTGCAGGGACAGGAACAGGTACAAACAGCTCAGCAACCTCCTCACTCCAACCAACCTCATCTCATACCACGGGAAACTCTGCTTAATGGAGCACATTCCACTGGGTCACCCCACCAGCCACCCAGGCTGTACCCATCTCCTAGGGCTTTTCATACCATATCCATCTGCACCCAAGACTTTCCAACTCTTGCTCTCCAGAAGACAAGGATTTCATCCTGTTGCTCTTCCCCCGACACACAGGCCCCTCCTCCAACAGTAGAAAAAACACAGCAGTAGAATAAACCCAAGGCTGTCACACAGCCAGCAGAGAACAACTCACATCGCTCTGCAGGTCGTACACTGTCTTGGCATGGACAACGTCGCTCTGGTCCGGCAGGCACGTCCAGCGGTGCAGGGGGTGACGGTAATCCACATCACTGACCAGCTCCTGGCACTTCTTGGCCAGCACCACTCCCAGCATGTCCACAGGGCTGCTGAAGTGGGTCTTGGACTTTTCAAAGGCTTTCTTGTACTCCCTGTCACTCTGGATCTTGGCCACGTGCATCGACCACATCATCTTGGGGTCATCCTCGATGTTCCTGGCCCCGATGTGGTGGCCCAGCTGTTTGCGATACCCTTCCTTGTACTTGTACTGTAGGAAAAAACAGTATGCAGTGAGTATTATTTTAGGCTTTTTTACATTCTTAGCAACCCCTGTGGCATCACCTCCAACCAATTTATCAGCTGAAACCACAGAGATTTTACAGTGTGAGTGCTCAGCTGATGACCTACTGTGTACAGCTAGAAAAGAATCCACACATTATTCTTCTGATAAAACACATTTTCCAAGACTCATCCTGGCCTATATATTAAGAGCTACTGCTTAGTAACTGAGAGGAAGAAAAGTCTCTGAATCATGAAAGCTATACCAAAGACCTGAAGTTCAATAAATACCCTGTACATAAAGAATCATTTACTGATCTCCAAGCACAATGGCCAAATCAACTCTTACTCAAACTACTGAGGTAATAAAATGTAACTACACAGACCTGCTGGGAAGATTAAATAAAGACAGCTAACACATACAGAAATGCAATTTTATATTAAAACCTAAGAGTTAAAAAAAATTACGCTTTTTTATATAGCTTTAATTCTTAAATGTAAACTTGGTTTGGGTTTTCTTTCGTCATGCACAGCTCAGCTGTGTGGCTGCAGAGTGAGGGCCACACAGACAGGCAGTGCTGAGGGCTGCCTAACACCTCAGAACTCCAGCTTGTTGCACAAGGAGATGCACTCACGAGCCCATGAGGGACTCTGCTTCGGGCTATGTCCATCACCCGGCTCCCACAGCTACTCTCCCACATCACCCAGGCCTTCCCTTGCAGCAGTGCACACCCATAACTTGCAGGGACAGCGACAGCTGTACAGAGCAGAACAAAAACATCGAAGGATAGCTGAGTGGCAGTAACAGGTAATGGATTTATTGCCTCCATTTGGCTCAGTTGCAAACCCTGGGTTCAACCGCTGTCATGTGGCACCCGTGTGACAGCGTGTGCCACAAAGGCTCCTGTGCACTCACATCACTGGCAATGTCCCGGGAAGCTTTGGCAGATGTGATGGGAATGGCATCAGCCCGCATGTCGTAGCCCTTCTTCTTCTCCTCCTCCATCGCCTGCTTGTACAGTTTCTGAAACAGACACCACCACACCCTCAGACAACGCTGCTGCTGGCACACGGCAGGGCCCAGGGACAGACCTTGCAGCCACAACAACCACCCACCTCGCTGAAGTTCACTTTGTTCTGCTGCGCCAGCAGGATCCCAGGCGTGTCCGGCATGATGTGAATGCTGGTTTTGTCCTTCTCCCAGGCTGCGATGTACGAGCGCTGCAAAACGAGGAGGACAGCAAACAACGTCACACAGGCTCAGGGAAACAACTCAGCTCAGCTCCTTGAACCAATGCAAGGGGGCTCTACTTTGCACTGACACAGAAAATCCTGCCCTTTCCCCAAAACTTTCTAATGCTTCACCCTTTTCCACACTGTACCCCATTTCTGCTCCAACCACACAAAAGAGAGTTTTCTCTCAAACAAGGAACACAAATCCCTGAGGCAAGAGAAGCCAACATTCCCCTTGTACAAACTGGGCCATGGAAGGACCGACATCTTGACTAGGGAAAGCGTCTGTTTCCTTCAGGATGCAAATATGAGGAAACGTCACCTGGTCCATGATTTTGGAGTTGTGCTTTGCCAGCACCATGGGCATTGAGTCAGGAAGGCTCGTGAATTTGATGGTGTCTGGGTGTTGCCGATACTTCTTGTCACTCAGGATCTCGCTCGCCCTCTTGTTCTTCTCAACATCCAGTGATCCAATTGGGGACCAGCCAATGCCCCTCAGCCACTGCAGGTCAGACTTGTACACGTTCTGCAGGGACAGGAAAGGAAAAGATCAGCTCAGCAACCTCCTCACTCCAACCAACCTCATCTCATACCACGGGAAACTCTGCTTAATGGAGCACATTCCACTGGGTCAACTCACCAGCCACTCATTCAGTGTTTGCACCCATCCCCTAAGGCTCTCCATACCATTCTCCACTGCCCTCAGGGTTTGTCTTTGCCAGCTGCTGGTTCTTCATAAAAAAACACTTGTCCCCATTGCTCTTTCCCTGCCACACAGGCCCCTCCTCCAACAGTAGAAAAAACACAGCACAGACAACAGAAGGCTGTGACACAGCCAGCAGAGAACAACTCACATCGCTCTGCAGGTCGTACACTGTCTTGGCATGGACAACGTCGCTCTGGTCCGGCAGGCACGTCCAGCGGTGCAGGGGGTGACGGTAATCCACATCACTGACCAGCTCCTGGCACTTCTTGGCCAGCACCACTCCCAGCATGTCCACAGGGCTGCTGAAGTGGGTCTTGGACTTTTCAAAGGCTTTCTTGTACTCCCTGTCACTCTGGATCTTGGCCACGTGCATCGACCACATCATCTTGGGGTCATCCTCGATGTTCCTGGCCCCGATGTGGTGGCCCAGCTGTTTTCTGTATGCGGTTTTGTATTTGTACTAATGGAACACAGAAGCAACAATTACCACTTGTTTCCAAACTGCCATTTCAGTTTCTCTTGTCAATACACAAATCAATCATTTTGAATCTAACATATTTTAATTTGCTTGTGTTTTTTCCCAAAATTTTTAGTATTTGTTATAATGTCTCTGAGATATTACGGGATTTCTCATAGCTCTATAATATAATCTTTAAATTATTGTATTTAATTTAATTAATTACACCATTAAGAATTACACAACCTTTGAGGTGGACAGCAATACAACAGTGGTAAAATTTTACATATCTCCTCCTGTTAAATATAAACCTTTTTTATCCAAGATTATGTGCCCCACTCTCATTTTCCCTCTGCAAGACCCACCTCACTGGCTATGTCTCGGGATGCCTTGGCTGTCTGGAGAGGGATGGCATCAGGAGGGAGGTCGTAGCCTTTCTTCTTCAGCTCCTCATATCCTACTTTGTAACATTTCTGTTGGAGAAGGATTCAAAGGAATTAACGCAGGTAAAGCTCTCTAGAGAGTTTTTCAATACTACAGCTTCCCGCCTCTGACTATTGAAAAGAAAGCACAGGTTTCCAAAAACAGTTTAAATTATTAAATTAAACTCCATGCCTTGTTATTAATGACATGTATTTTGTAACCTTGGATATAAAATATTTTTAAATCACTGTTTAAATGTTTTCTGATTATTTCACTGAAGATCAAAATTTTCTTTCAGGAAATATATTAACCTGAATTATTCCCACAGCTTTCTGTGGAGGTGAGTAATACAACCCTGTGATTCTCTATGCCCAGTTTCAAATGCACACTTACATCGCTTGTGTTAATCAAGTTTGATTTAGCCAGCAAAATTTCAGGTGTATCAGGCATGATGTGAACTTTAGTCTTGTCCTTGTTCCAAGCTTCCTTGTAGAGTATCTGAAAGACACACGAACAAAAAGCTGGTCTGATCCAAGAATCACCTGCACAGCGGTAATTTCAGTTCACCTTTTCTCTGCATTAGCAAAGCAAAGATGTACTAAGCAAGAACTGGGGATGTAAACAAGACAAGACATCAAAATGAAACAATACAATGACTTCTTACTGAAATACAACCTTTTTTTCTGCTTTAAACCCATGTAATGCCAAGGAATCGGCATTAAAACTGTATATTTATACACTGCCTACTAAAGGTCTTGTTTATAGTTATACCGAGTAAATTATCAGCTCTCAAGATCTTCATCTTCTGAACAAGGCACAAAGAACAGTGAGGCCCTGACTACAAACTCCTGCTGTCTGTATATTTTAAGTGCATGTTCTGAACCAGAGATCCTTTTAAAAACGTATAATAATGTATTCACTTACTGAACCCCACGTTCTGTCTCTAGAGGCAACTTACATCACTCCTATTTTTGGCATTAGATTTTGCCAAGACGACATCCATGGCATCTGGGATACTTGTGAACTTAACAGTGTCTGGGTGCTGCCTGTACTTCTTCTCACTCAGTATTTCAGAAGCTTTCTTGTTCTTTTCAGCTTCCAGAGATCCCAAAGGACTCCATCCAATGCCTCTGAGCCACTGCAGATCTGACTTATACAGGTTCTGTTAAGGATGAAAATCAAAACCACAGCAGATTATTTCGGTGTTCATTGATAAAACCCAATGAAAAGTCTAACTGGCAGTTTCGCTCCAATCCGATCTATACTGATATCAAAAGCGAGTCATCAAAGATACTTTCCAACCAGCAGTGATTATTTTACATGGAAATAAGGGAATTAAACCCAGAGGGAGCTTACATCACTCTGCAGCTCGTTGACCCTCTTTGCCTCGGCGACATCGACCTGGTCTGGCAGACAAGTCCAGCGGTGCAGTATCCGTTTGTAGTCCACGTCACTGACCAGCTCCTGACACTTCTTAGCCAGAAGGAAGCCCAGCATATCCACGGGCATATTGAACTTGGTCTTCCACTTTTCAAAGTCTTTCTTGTACTCCCTCTCACTCTGCATTTTAGCTACTTGCATGGACCACAGCATCTTGGGGTCATCCTGCAAGCTGCGGAAGCCGATGTGATGTCCCTGCTGCTTGCGGTACCCTTCTTTGTACTTGAACTGCAATGGCAAAGGAAGTACCACTCAAATCACAGCGACAAACGTCTAAGGGTAAAATATACAAGCAAAACACCAATATATTCCCTTCATCTTAATGTTCCTCATGAAATTACCCCTGGGAGTGTCCAAAGCCAGGCTGGATGGGGCTTGGAGCAACCTGGGATAGTGGAGTGTGGCCTCACCCACAGAAAAGGCGGAACCATCCCTTCCAACCCAAATAATTTTGTGATTCTATGATTCTATAAAAAAGCAACTTGTTATGGCAACTTGTAAAGTTTTAGCAGCCCCTTGACTGATGTGCATGACTTGGTGCCAGTGAATGCTCTCCCTGGGAAAGAAAGAGTCTCTGGAAAGGAAGAGAGCATGGCAACAGGAATGGTTTCCTGTGCCACCTGATTCACACGCTCACTCTGCTCAGAACTCCCTAATATTGACACACTGAAATATTCTGATGAATAACATCGTCAAGAATGAAAAATTATGAAATACAAAGATACTTAATCTCAGGAGACATTTCCTAATGATTAATAAAATCTCTTCCACAAATGCAGGAGTTGTATTTGTACCAAGTTATGGTAACAGCAGCCCATGCGTCACCACATCCGTTTCAGAGTTGTAATGAGGATTTCTCTGGGCTCAGCCAATTGGACCATATTTGCTGCTGCTCTGAAAATGAAGCAGCCAAAAGAGCATAAAACTGCTCCCTTTTTATGACCAGCAGTGTCATGAATGGACCAAACTTTGGACTTGTTAAGATGCCAGAGAAACCCTTGTTAAATTGGACAAAAACAGCTCAGGAAGGAGTTTGGTCAGCAATGTTGGCTTTGACTCCAAGAAACAGCTTAGCAGAGAGGTGTATTCCAATTTACTGTGACTCTGTAGGTCATAACAACCAGATCAATGCGTGGCACACTGAGGTAAAAATGCTGCTTACATCACTTGCAATGTCCCTCGAAGCTTTGGCAGCCTTCACTGACATGGCTTCAGGTGTGAGGTCATAGCCTTTCTTTATCATTTCCTCCCAGCCAAGCTTGTAGAGTTTCTAAAATTAAAAACAATATTAATTAAAAGCAGTAATACGTATGTCACCTGCTATTTAGATACACTAATGATCCAAATTCTGGTCACCTCACGGGCTTCAGTTATGAGAGAAGGGCTGCTAGAATGGGAACTGAAAAATGGGAAACTGATAAACAAGGAATGCTGCTCTTCCAAGGCTTAGGACATGGACTAAATAGTTGTTCACTATTTAGCAGCTTCCTACTATAGCTTACCTTTATTTGAAACACATCTGGAGAATTTGAAACACATACATCTGAGATAACTGAACACTTTTTGATTGGCTTAACAGATTTTAATAAGATTTGCATGAAGCCATTCAACAGTCAATCAGTTTGTGCTCAGTTGACTTTAAGTACAGGCTTTCTTAAGTCAAAGATTTGCCCCTAAGCAATGATGCAAAGCAAAACCTGAGTGTTTTCCACTGGCATAATTGTTAATTTCTCCTACCTGAAAGCTGAGAGAAAAGCTGGAATCACCATATCTACTTTTTCCCATAGGTTAGGTTAAAAATATACACAATTAACTTGTAATTTTATAGCAAGGAATTTTTAACATGGCTTAATTCTATGCTAAGCATAGAGTACAGACTGTGCCCTTCTGGACTTCAAAAGCAGGACTTATATTTTCCATACATTATAATGCAATTTAGTCTGTTACCTTGCTAGCCTGAAGCTGGTATTTATTTTACTCTGAAAATATTACCCACGTGAAATTCTTGCCTGTGTTCTAAATCTCCAGTAGATATTAATTTAAAATATAGATAGGATGTATCAAAATACTCTACCTGACTGTAGTTTGTCTTGTTCTGTTTGGCCTGTAGAATGTCTGGTGTGTCTGGCATCACGTGGACCTGTGTTTTATCCTTCTCCCAGGCTTGGGTATAAGCATGCTGTGGACAGAAAGTTACATCAGATGTGTTAATATAAATGACAAAGAAAGTTTTTTCCAGGGTTTTCACCTTTCCATTTGGATATGGATGAGTAACAAGGTGAAGGTGCTGACTCAGACTTATTTTACTGCGTAATGATCTAATCCAGAATCAGCTGAATTACTGCCCAGTGTTGCTTCTAATCAAACCAAACTATCAAGATTTTCAGGACCAGTAATTTCTATATTAGAATGGGATGAATACAGGTTGCAGAAGAATGAGAAGAGATTTCTTTAACCAGTGCTGTTTATCAAGAACAGTTTCAGTGAGAAAAAAAAAAAAAAATTAAAAAAGAGGAGCCCGTGAAAGTTGTTTTTCCCAGGGGAACACTGCCACATAAAGGTGTGACAGAGATTTACAGAGTGGTCATTGGAATGGATGATACGTGAATGCCTGCCTGGCTTTTCCCCTAAATACTCACTTTGTTCATGATGTTTGCATTCTGCTTTGCAAGGACCAGGTCCATGGCATCGTTCTGTTTGGTGAAGGGGAACGTGCTGGGGTGCTGCCGGTACTTCCGATCGCTCGCAATCTCCGTGGCTTTCTTTGATTTCTCCACGTCCAGAGAACCAATGGGACTCCAACCAATCCCCCTGAACCACTCCTTGTAATCCTGCTTGTACTCATTCTGCCAAACAGGAGACAAAAGCAAAGTTTACCATGCACAAACAGCTCATGCAGATTAATCCAGTTCTTTCCGAAACACAGCCATGACGGAGAAACGAAAGCCACAAAAAGAAGGACAGCTCGTAAAAAATAATCCCGCTCTTTCCAAACTGCAGCCACGATGTAAAAACAGAGGCCGCAAAAAGAAAACTTACATCGCTTTGGATCTGATTCATGTTCCTGTACAGCTCCAAACTCATGGCATCTGGCAGGAGCATGTACTGGTGGATCAGGCGTTTGTAGCCGGTGTTGGTGACACGGTCCTGGGCCTCCTTGGCTGCCACCACGCTGAGGGCATCAGAAGGTGTCTGGTAGTGAGTCTTGCTCGTCTCATAGGCCTTCTTGTACTCCCTGTCCGACTGCATCTTGGCCACTTGCATGCAATGGACAAGTTTGGGATCATCCTGGAGGCTGCGGAAGCCGACGAGTTTCCCCTTGTCCTGTTCGTACCCTAATTTGTATTTATACTGGAAAAGAACAGAAACAGAGACTTGAATTCATTTAGATTTGAAATTAAGGAAAAAATTCTCCCCTGTGAGGGTGCTGAGGCCCTAACACACATTGCCCAGAGCAGCTGTGGCTGCCCCTGGATTCCTGGAAGTGTCCAAGGCCAGGCTGGAGCACCCTGGGACAGCAGAAGCTGTCTCTGCCCACATTTTCTCCCAAGAACTTACATCACTTGCAATATCCCTGGAAGCTTTGGCAGCTTTGACAGGAATAGCATCAGCCCTGAGATCATATCCTTTCTTCCTGGTTTCTTCAAATGAAGATCTGTACATTTTCTGCAAAAGGAAAAAGAAACATCTTTTAAAAACCCAAAAATTTACACGTATTTCACATGCACAAATATCAGTGAAAAGTTACATCTGTAAGGATGTCAACTTAAAAAAATAAAGAGAATAAAATATTTATTTCTGCCCACATTTCAGGTGTGCTTAATCACAAGCAATACTTTATTTAGCATATGCAGATTTAAAAATTGGCCACCAAAACCCGTCTATAATGTCATCTTTTACCAAAAAGCCAGGTGCTACCTGCATTTTGAACCCTGTACAAAACCCTGCGAATGGGGAAATAAAAAAATCAATAATAAAATAATAAATACAGTAGCAAACATGAACAGTACTCAAAGCCTACTGTATTTTGTTAATAACTGTTATATTCTAACGGTCTTCATGAACAGTTCACAACCTGACTATAAACATGGCTTTTCATTGGCAATTCTGGGTATCTAATTTCGGGGAAGGAAGCAGGGAAAAGGAAAATTAGTAGGTTTTGTGAAATTACTACAGGTTAGCAAGGTGAGACCTTTGCATGCTCTCATCTCACTTACTCCTAATCAAAAAATAAGAGCAAGATCATGGCCTTACAAACAATACTCACTTCACTTAAATTGAATGCATTTGCTTTTGCTAAAACAATCTGTGGAATATCTGGAGTGATGTGAATTTTCTTTTTGTCTTCTTCCCAGGCTTCTTTGTACTTGTGCTGGAAGGATTAAAAAAAAATAGATACCTCAAAATCTGATATTATTAAGTAAAACAATTTAAAATACCGTTTGCCACTTGAAATCCAAACTGCCTTGACAATGATGTGCTACTACCACGGGAGGAACATTTATCTTTTTATTTTAGCACTTAAAGCACATTCATTTGCTACAAAATTAAATCACGTTTTCTAAAGCACTGCATACCATAGGGTCGACTATTAAATCAGATGTAGATTGTTGCCCACTTCTGCAAGCTTAAACGAATTCTGATGAGCAATTTCTTACCTCATCCATGATTTTGGCATTATTTAAAGCCAAGACCATGTTCATGGAATCCATAGGAACAGAGTACTTCAACTTGTCTGGATGCTGGCGATACTTCTTCTCACTCACAATTTCCATGGCTTTTTTGTTCTTCTCAGCTTCCAGGGAGCCCAGTGGGACCCACCCAACACCCTTCATAGTTTCATCATACTCTGCTTTGTATTGATTCTGCAGGCAGAAAGTAGATAAAAACCAATATGAAGAATAAAATAGTTCATAAATTTGGAAGTACAAGACAAAATGCATTAAGGAAAAGTGAAGTTTTTCCTGTCTTGGTCTGCACGTAACTGTTGCTCCTGAAGATCCAGATGGGACATGTAAGGACTAAATATTTATAAAATTGCTTATTTCTAAGCTCAAGGATATTAATTTAATATTTCAGAGTCTAGGAAAAATAAAACGCCTGTAATTGTTGAAAAACTTGTATAATTTACTACACTTTTGTGGACACCTGACCTAATTTCACTACGAAAATAATGCTATTTATCTTACAGAGTTTTTCATAAACTAAGCAGCTCAGCATCCACAGTTCAAAGGCTGAAGAACCTCTTACTTACATCACTTTGCAACTGCATCATGTTTTTGGCCAATTCAATGCTCATAGCATCGGGCAGGACGTTGTAGGTGTGGATTAAGTTCTTGTAGTTTGCATTGGTGGCCACTTCCTGAGCTTTCTTGGCTGCCACCACGCTGACCATGTCAACTGGAGTGTGGAAATTAGTCTTGGCCTTCTCATAATCCTTTTTGTACTCCCTGTCAGACTGCATCTTGGCCACCTGCATGAAGTGCACCAGCTTGGGGTCGTCCTCCAGGCTGCGGAAGCCGATGTGCTTCCCTTTGGCCTTCTCGTAGGCCTGCTTGTATTTATACTGGGAGCAGGAAAGAGAAAGAACAGCAAAAAACTCAGCGGAAAAAAATGCATTGTTAAGCTCTGTTTTATCACTGAAAAAATAGATCACAAGATCTCAGCTTTAGTCAATTAATTGAAATAAAGTCACGGAATGGTTTCACAAAACCAGACTCACGTCGCTCGCGATGTCTCTGGAGCTTTTGGCTGCTTTTATGGGAATTGCATCTGGCTGCAAGTCGTAACCCTTCTTCTTGTCCTCCTCCCATCCAGCTTTGTAAAGTTTCTAAGTTCAGATGTGAAAGAGAGCAGGTGTCACGAAGGCAGAACCCTGAAGTTAAACGCTTTCACACAAGGCATTGAAATGGCAGCGGGGCACTGAACGCCCACCGCCAGCACAGCGACTCACGTCACTCATTGTCATCTGGTTCACTTTGCACTGCAGGATCTCTGGGGTGTCTGGCATCACATGAATGCTGGTCTTCTCTTTGTTCCATTTATCTGTGTACAGCCTCTGCAATTACAAAGGAATTTTTAGCATTGAAAAGGTACTGAACTCATAAAATAAGAGTTTGCTTTTGTTCTGCTCATTTGCAATAAATAATATTTCCTCGGAATGTTATTAGCACCAGAAATAACCTTCACAGAGCTGCTGAGGAACAACATTATCTTCCTCTTTTCTTTAGTATTGTGAGAAATATGCAAAGTATGTTTTGATAATTAATAAATATTGAAGCAGGAAGTTTCCAACCTGTGTTCTTCCCTGCATTAATGGAAAGCAAAATTTATTTTCACAAACATTCTTTCCATGGAAAACAAGAAATAAGGATTAGTGGTATCCTGGATAACTAGAGGCAAGTGTAAAGAACACCATTTTCCAGTAAACTTGTACAAAACTGACAGAATTCCAGGTTTTCTGTAGTTCACTTATTGTGAATACATCCTACAGAAAAAGGAGTATCAAAGTATTATAAATCTGGAGAAGAAATCTTTAGAAACAGAAAAAGAAACTCCTTTAATTACGAGCAGTCAGAGGCTTACCATGATCTCTCAGTGTCCAGTCTTAACCAAGGAACCACCACACCCATTGGAAATTCTAATAATTCCAGTGGGAATGCACCTTGCCCCACAGCTTTGCGAGACAAAGGCCCAAACTTTGGGTCAATCCAACAACTCCCCACCTTGTTCATGGTCTTGGCATTTTGCTTGGCCAGCACTTGTTCCATGGCATCCATGGGGATGGAGAACTTGAGCTGGTCGGGATGCTGGCGGTACTTCTTCTCACTGAGAATATCCGTGGCTTTCTTGGCCTTTTCTACATCCAGTGACTGAATTGGGACCCAGCCAACTCCTCTCAGCCAGTTGTTGAAGTCAGATTTGTACAGATTCTTTCCAAAAACAAACAAGAAAAACACAGTGAGGCAAGAAAAATTAGCGTCTATATATATATATATAAAACAGGTAAAGCATAAAAACTTATCCTGGTCCTTCACTTTGGAGAGGCAATTTAGATTTAATTAAAATTTAAGTATGATAGAGTCATTATTTAGGAGAAATAAAACTGCAATAATTAAAATCTGACGACAAAGATACGCTAATTAGTAAACTATGCTCATTTCTTGGGAATATGCCAAATAGGGAGAGACATAAAAAAGTTGTTACTTGCTAGATAAGTTTCCTAGAACTTAATAGTTGCACATAATTCTGATAACGTTTGAAAAATAAATGGTTCCAGACCAATCACTTACATCCCAAGCTACTGTTAATCCTATACAATATATATTGGATTATATAGACTAATTTTTTAGCCTTAAAAGACTAATGATGTCACACAGTCCTGATGAGAATTAAAAACGGAGCTGATTATCGATGACATACATCACTCTGAAGCTGCATCACGTTTCTGGACAGCTCCAGGTTCATGGAATCAGGCAGGAGGGTGTAATTGTGGATTGGCTGCTTATAGCCAGCGTTTGTCACCACTTCCTGGGCTTTCTTGGCAGCTGTCACGCTGAACATATCCAGAGGAGTGTGATATTTGGTCTTGGTAACTTCATAATCCTTCTTGTATTCCCGATCCGACTGGAGTTTGGCCACGTTCATGTAGTGAACAAGTTTGGGGTCGTCCTGCAGGCTCCGGTACCCGACCTGTTTGCCTTTGTCTTTCTCGTAGGATTCCTTGTATTTGTACTAGAGACAAAGGAAAAACAGCTTTACCCACTTGGGGAAGAGAAAACACACTTTGGATGGGTTTAAAACACTGAGTTCCAAAGCACTAATGCTGCAGTTCACTCTACAACCTCATAAATGTTTTTTATGACAGCACAGGATTATTTAGGTCAAAAAAAGAAGAGGATTATTGGATTTTTCAGCTTGTCTTGACACCTGGTACATATCTCAACCCACATTTGTAGCTAAAAGCCCTCCCTCACCATTGTCATTGATGCAGGCCTGCAACTCCCAGGGACATTCAGCTTTTAATTAAGACTATAATAATAATAATAAATTACTGAACAGCCTCAGTAAACACTTCAATACACAAATATTTACCTGGAGATGTTTAAGAGAGGAATGAGGAGTCACTTTTAACCTTTTGCTAAAGAAGGAATAGAGGTCTCCAGCACAGGTAAATAATAATAAATAACAAAATGCAGGAGGGGTATGTGTTCCACTGGATGTAAATCCTACTTACATCGCTTGCAATATTCCGAGAAGCTTTAGCGGCAATAATTGGAATGGCATCTGGTTTCAGATCATAGCCTTTGGCAAGGGTTTTCTTCCAGTCTGCTTTGTAGTTAGCCTTGGAGGCAAAAAAGGGAAGAGTTTGCAGTGTCAGGAATAGCAATTCTAATAAAGAGTTTAAGCCCATCTTTTTGTTATAGGAGATTTTATTACAGGAATTAAAATATCCAGTTTAGTTCATGTAATCTCAAGGAAAAAATGTTAACCTGTACACAAACTACAGTTCTATTATAATACATAAATCTACTTCAAAGATAATCACGAATTCCACAAGAATTTTTGCACTTTTTATTTAGAACAACTCTATCAGGGGCATTCTTGCCCATTCTTATGAGAAACTCTTTTTCACTTGATTGAACTTCCCGGATTTTTTTTCCTGTTAGCTTCTAGACTCAGGCTTTGTGCTCTAAAGGGACTGGAAAAGCAGCCTGGCTGATATTTTTTATCAGCCTGGCCAGACTATTAAAATTCCAAGGCTGTTAAGGGAGATGTCAGTTTTTATCTCATTCCTGGATAATGCCTGATAATAAAGGCTGATAAAGGCATAAAGGCTGATAATGCCTCCGAAAAGTTTAATATCACAAAGGCAATAAAATTGATACCATCACTGGAGAGCTTCACGGTGCCGAAATTCAAAATATACTCACATCACTGATGTTGTAGGCATTAACTCTAGCCTGGATGAACTGGGGCACATCAGGAGGGAGGTGGTACTTGTGAATAATTTCTTCCCCTTTGGATTTATACAATATCTACAAAGAAAAATAAAGGAAGATATTTAGCAGCCCAATTTATAGACCGCAAATTGAAAAACTATTTTTAAAAATCCGATATCCAGGTGATGTCCTGCTGGAATAAAATTGTGAATGCACACAGTCACCTACACAATTATTTCAGGAGTGCTCTTAAAGCTGGAGGACGAAGTGAAGGTGGGCACAGGGCAGAAATTGGGAATGTCAGAGTGTTCCCAACGTTTACTTACATCACTCAGCTGCTTGCTGTTGATCTCTGCTTGCTTCTGTACTGGAGAGTCAGTCACTGAAGTGAATTTGGTTTGATCAGGATGCTTTTTGTAGGTGTACTGAAAGAAGATTAAAAAACATTTGTAGAAAACGCATATAAAGTATTTTTCCAAGTGTTGATAAAATAAATAAATTAACTTAATTACTTTTAAAGTATTAATTTAAAAAAAAATATTGATTTAATCAGGTGAATGCTGGAGGTTCATTTTGGTACTACTGTTCTCATTTTATGGGTTGTTAAAAAAAGGATTGTGCTATAACTGTTTTGATCACTAGATGTCACAAAAGGCCTGAAATACAGATGAAGATAGTTTTGTTTGGTTTTTTTTTTAAAGTCACATATGGCAGTGAGGCCAAACTCAGAATCACTGATGTTCTCAGGGAACACTCAGTGAATTTTTCTGTGGTGAACAACTGCTGTCCTGTACTCACATCTTTACATTGCTCCAACTTCTTGATCGCTTCATACTCTTGAGTTATGGTCTGAGGGAAGTAGCACTTTGTCTTTTCCTCCTCATAATCTGCTTTGTAATTTTTCTAGGAACAAGAGCAACATTCAGTAAGGAACCACAACTGAGCTTTGTCTAAGCTGCCAGAGTGATGGGGAAAACAGAACCATTGCCACACTCACATCACTCTTCATGGCTTCAACCTTCATGCAGTGGATCTGATGTGGGTCCTCAAAGCTGCCCAAGTAGTGCCCCAGAATATTCTTCTGATATGCATCTTTATATTTTACCTGCCAATATAACCGCGAGTTGAGAAGCAAAAGCAATCAAGAGGGTCGGTACTGAAGGATAAACCCCAAGAGAAATACCTACATCACTAAAGTTCTTCAGAGCAGCATCAGTCTGGAACTTGGGTGTCTCACAGTAATTCATCCTGTTTCCTTTGGACTGTTCATAGGCTTCTTTGTATAATTTCTGCAAATGAAATAAAACCAGATCACGCAGGAGATTTCACTGCAAGTCACCCCCGCGATGTTAAAAATGACAAGAGTAAAACAGAGAAACGTTTCCAAAGAAAAGCTTTCCCACAGGATTGAGAAACAGATGGCACTGTTTTCCCAATGGTCTTTCAAAATAACTTTTTTTAGGTGTGTAAGGGAAGATAGAAAGGTCTGACTAATGGGTTTTGAACTTCTGACACTGAGAAATATTCCATCACTTCACATACAAATGAAAGAGGAATTAAGAGCATTACAGAGAATAACCAAAATATAATATAAAAATATGTAAAAGCACCACATATATTATCATTATCAGCTGAAATTCCTTAATACAGTAAGGGAAGAACTGTCCTCTCGTGATTCATTATCCACAAGAATCTAAATGAACTGCCCACTAATTAGCCATCCATGTGCCACTGCTGCTGCTACACTTATCTGTGGAGAATTCATCCTTTACCTGAATTGCTCTGGCTGATGCTATCTCATGACAAACATGTGTCTACAAAACTAAAAATACTACAAGAGGCAAAGGAGAAGCCTTGGGAAGAAATGGTGAGTGTGGTTTCTGGTACATGACTGAAAATGACATAGCTGCACATTGATAATACTCACATCACTCAGAATATTTCCTGCAGTTTTTAATTGCTTCAGCAGTGGGTTCTCCGTAGCAGGGAGCACATTATAATCTGCAATAGCTTTTTTCTTTTCATAGTCTGCTCTGTATTTGAACTTAAAAGAATAAAAAAAAAAGAGGTTTTATAACTCAGTATTAAAAGCCAAATGCTCACTAACCTGTGTGATTGCCCAGAGAAGGAAGCTGTGGCTGCCCCTGGGTCCCTGGAAATGCTCAGAGCTGGGTTGGATGGGACCTGGAGCACCCTGGGATAGTGGAAGGTGTCCCTGCCCATGGCAGGGGTGGCACTGGGTGATCTTGAGGGTCCCTTCCCACCCAAACCCTTTTGTGATATGAATCTGTTCTATGATATAATCTTCAACATCCCAGGAGAAAATGCCCCTGTTATTCAACTTATGGAGGCAAAGCACCGTGAAAGGTCTTGCCAAAGCAATTTCAGCACAAACTCGTGTGAGCTCAGAGCTGCTCCCAAGCTGAAGAGGTGGCACACGGCTCCCTCACCTTGCTGACGTTTTCTGAAGCTCGTTTGTTGGCTTCATATTCTGGAGTTTCAGTCTGCATGAAGTAGATTTGGTCTTTCATGTTTTCAAAGTCTTCCTGGTATTTCCTCTGTTAGGAATAGAGACAGACAGAAAACAACACATCATCTAATTGTAAAGTAGACATCCACAACAGGGATTATCTAGGAAATAAGCAATGCCACAAATGGGGACTTAGTATTTTCCAAATGAACACAAACAGGGATAAAGCTGCTGAAGAATTTCTGCAGGATTCACTCACCATACTTAGATTTTCTGCGTTCATTTTTGCAACTGCCACGTCATAGCACGGAGTTTGACTCCACTTGCCTTTGATTTTGTTTTTATAGTCTTCATGGTAAATAACCTAAAAGGAAACAAAACAATAAAATTGAATCCCCAAGACACAGCTCCATTTTCACTTGACAGATTCATTTTTCAAAGCTGTCTTTTTAAAGCTGCTTCATACTTGACACCTGCCTTATAACTATTTTAGGAGTTATGGTCAAAGACACCTTAAATATGATTTGGCCAAACCATTTCAGTGTCATTTCTCTTAGTACCTTCCATGACCTAAAAAGGATAAATAAATCACCTCTAACATATTCCTTTAGTTCTGTTTTCTCCCTGGTCACATAATACTAGGATATTGCCCATTAAGTAAGAATTTACTGGTATTACTGCTGAAACTGGTTATAAGAAAACCCTTTTATCACCTGCTATTTGTGATTTCTATTATTTATTCATTCAAGCTCACAGAAATCAAGTATTAAAAGTTTAAAGAGTTCTTCTAACAACAGAACACCTGCCTGAGTTCTGACTCAGTGTTCCAGGTGCATTTTCAGCCACAGTAGCATTATTTACCATAAAAAATAAAACTCCCCCAAAGCTTTTTTAACATTGCTAAAGAATTTGTATGCCAAGAATAATCTTTAAAAAAAAATCTCTATTTTATAGTTTTGGAGATACCTACAAAGCTTATTACTTTATTCATTTCAAAGAATTATGGTGCTGAACCTTCTTTTACATGTTACAAAATTTTCTTGATGACAATTTAGCTTTTAAGCAGTGGAAATATACGATTAGAGAAATTTTCTCAGAATTAATTATTTTACCTTACGAACAGGTTCAGTGCAGTTTTCTCAGTGGTTTCTCCACCATGAGCGAATACTGCAATTCTCTAATCTTAAAATGCAGATATTTTTCAATACACAATAAAATATTTTTTTTAAAAAAAAAGAATAATAGTTAAATTCTGAATGGAGCTAAACCCCTACTTCTGCATTACAAGATGATGCAACCTGGTCCCAATTTCTCCAGCTAAAGTTGGTCTTCCTGAGTGTTTCTCCTTTTCCTTCCCTTTCCTTAGGTGCCTTTTTGCCTCTGTGTCTGCAGGAGTGGGGTTTGGGCAGGGGTTCTACTCACATCACTCAGCTGCCGTGACACCTTCCTGGCCTGTTCCACTTCAGGGGGGTCTGGCAGAGAGGTGAATTTCGCTTTCCTTTCGTCGTGCCCCTTCTTGTAGACAATCTGAAAGGATGGAAGAAATAAACATTTGAGCATGACAGCATCAAACTCCTCTACCACCACATTAACAGATGAAGTTCTGCCCACAGCCCCTGAAGAAGGAATTCCTTAATCTGTGTACTACCAGGGAACTTCTGAACACCTGGAAAACTCACTGAAATCTTCAAGTGAGAGCTGAAACCCCCTGTTGAGGAGTTCTGTGTATCTAAATATCAGCAAATCCCAGTCCCACCAATCCCTGACTTTCCTTATCACTGTTTTAGAGGCAGTGGCTTTGCAGACCCACAAGAGTGAACTGGACTTGGAGACAACCCTGAGAGCTTCTGCACCTGGGGAGATACTCGAGGTCTTCTTACCCCCTTAATACATTAATTATTTCACTCATTCCTAATCCAGCATCAAATTGCCCATGGATTTATACTCCAATATTGCTCTACTTTGTACTCTAACATCATGTACACATTGTTCTATGAAATGCCACTACTATCAGAGCTTACTTAACACACTTTTATTTTCTGTTCCATTGTGAAGCTTTTATACCTAACCAAAGTCCATGGAATGTCCCAGGTTACACCACAACCCAACAGCCCTTGGAACCTGCATGCAAATCCCTGCTTTGATACTCACATCACTCAGAGTCTTCTGAGCCTGTGCCACCCTTCTGAGCTCGGGACTGTCGTTGTAGGGATAAAACAATGTTTTGTCAGCATCCCACTCCTCAGTGTAGAGTTTCTACAGGAAAAATGCCAGAATGCTCATTATTAATTAATTTCTGGCTTTGAAAGCTTATTTTACTTCAGCTGCTGAGATCTGTGGTTAGTTTTTGTTACCTTGCTGAACAATGCTGAGTTTTTTACTGCGTTCACAAGCTCTGGAGCATCAGGGGGAAGCAGGTACTTGTCCTTATTCTCCTCCCAGTTCTGTTTATATAATACCTGGAAGGAAAGATAAGCAAGTTGGTCACTCTATCATCAAGAAAAATATTTACCTCTGTGAATAAACTGCCGGCTTTAAAGATTTTTTTTCTGAAATCAAAGTCTCAGAGCAGTAACATCTGAAGAGAGCAACTGGAAATATTTAAGATTATATTTATATTTGCTTTACCAACTTCTCTGCTATCCCTCCCAGGGTTTCTAAACTGTTGCATAAACGTTGCTTTAGCACCCTGAGCTCAAAACTTTCTTCTTATCAGTAACCTCAGGATGCACCAGTGTTGGGAAAGTCAGAAGTTACCCACCTTGCTCACTTGCTGTGACACTTTCTTTGCATGTTCTATATCCTTGGCCTTTTCATCCACGTGGCAAATGGTTCTGGCAACTTGCCCAGCCATGCGGTATTTAACCTGGAACAGCGCACAAAATTCATTGATTCTACAGCAAAACTGACTGATTAAAAAACAACAAAAAAATCAGAATAATGACATTTTCACCCATCATATGAACATCCAGAACCTGGATGAACCTACAAATGAAGTGTTACCCACCTCACTAAGCTGGTCCTGCACTTTCTTGATCCTCCGGATTTCTGGGGTATCAATTGTGGAAGCATATGGCTTTCCTTTTTCTTTTCTAAATTTTTCTTTGTACTTGTTCTGGAAGAACGTAATGATAAAAATGATTAAGACATATCCCCGAGCCCTGGCAGAACTGTACTAGCAATTATTGCCATATTTATCTGGTTAGGACAGGAATTTGGGGCAGATTATTCAACAATACAAACTAAAATTATTCAACTACATTTGCATTTCTGCTTATTTTAGCCAACTGAGTTCATTCCATCTGACACAACAGGAAAAAATTCATCTCTAACTTGGATCACCTCTAATTTATTATATTCCCCCCACGAGCTTAGTATTGCTAAACCCAGTTATTTGCACTAAAACTATCAAGCAGTCCCTGCAAAACCTTTTTAAAGCTGGTGTTCCTCAAGAAATAAGAGGCACGGGACAACCTACCTCGCTGAATAGGTCCTTCATTTTATTGCTGTGTTCCAGGTAAGGCGTCAAAAACTTGGATGGGTCCACTTTTGTCCGGATTGTCCTCTTCCTGACGGGAGGAGCTGCATCCTCCCGGGAGGGTTGGGTGTGCTCAGCTGTGTACGTGGTGGTCGTGGTGGTCTGAGGTCGCGAGTAGTCCGTGCTGATGGTCTCAGTGATCTCAGTGACCACCTGGGGATTAAAATAATTCAAGAATCACTTGTTTTATAGCTGGAAAAGTTCATTATCATAAGTGTTTTTCACCGCCCTGAGCTGGGTGTGCTCAGGTCTGTGGGTGGTTGTGGTGGTCTGAGGGCCTGAGCAGTCCGTGCTGATGGTCTCAGTGATCTCAGTGACCACCTGGGGATTAAAATAATTCAAGAATCACTTGTTTTATAGCTAGAAAAGTTCATTATCATAAGTGTTTTTCACCGCCCTGAGCTGGGTGTGCTCAGGTCTGTGGGTGGTTGTGGTGGTCTCAGGGCCTGAGCAGTCCGTGCTGATGGTCTCAGTGATCTCAGTGACCACCTTGGGACTAAAATAATTCAGGAATCACTTGTTTTACAGCTGGAAAAGTTCATTAGGATAAGGGTTTGCACAGCCCTGAGCTGGTGAAAGCTGGCTCTGCTCTCATCCAGATCCACAATGAGACAGAAAATCAGGGACACTTTTCCTACTGGGGATACTGTTGTGCTCCCTGTATGTCACCCACCCTAAAAAAGCCCACAGGTAATGAACTCTGGCTGGTTCCAGCATCAAACTCATGGAATTATTCTCCAGAGGGTCTGGGAGAGTGGGGCTCCAGCTGCCTCTGCTCTACATGCTTTAATTTCCAATCAATTTAAATACCGTATACACTTGTTTATCAGCATGGTCATGCTGCAAGCAGTAATTTTAATACTAAGATTCCAAGGAGAAGCATTTAAAAATAATTATCACAACTAAAAAATGTGCTCCAAAGCCACCCAAATAAGTGTCAGGTTTTATTTCATATCAATTAGCTTTAGAAAAATTGCCTTTTAACTGAGAGTTATTTACATCAATGAGACAGAGCTGAAAATGCACCAAGAATTACACAATTAATAACTTCTGTTTATGCATAAGCCCGTGCCATAAAGAATAGTTCATGATAACACAGCAGAGAGTTGGGTTGCAGCTGTTTTAGAAGTAGAATTTCAAATTATGGCAGTCACTCCTTGGTGACCCAAACACTTGTTACCAGTGACACGATGAAAAATCTGCAAAACTGTAATTTTTCAGTGAAATTACACAAGGAACAGAACTGATACATGTAAACTGATCTTAGATCATCACGCAGCAGGGAATTGAAGCAAAAATAAAGTATTAAGCAGCAGTGGTTCACTGGTATTTGTGTGTTTAACGTGAAAAATTAAACCTCAGAATACAAAAAGCTGCTAATTTAGTGTTTCATGTTAATTACAGGCATTTATGTGCTACATTCAGCATAACAGGGACCTTTACCTCGTGTGGCTCACCCTCCTCAATAACTGTCTCCTCAATGTAGTACTTTGGAAAAAAAAAGAGAAAAAACATCATTGTTAGGTCAGATCAGCAAACTGTAGCTTCTGTGAAGCTGTTTTAAAACACATTTCTGGAGAAAGAGGATTTTAGTTCACAGGTGCTTATGGAGTCATTTGGGAACTCTGAATATCTGTTCACGTTTTTCATTAATGACTGGGTTTTTATTCCATACATTCCCCAACTAATAATCATCCAAATAATTAATGAAAGATTGTTAGCTAATTTTACCCACAAGAGGGAAGACATTGATGGCCACATTAAAAGAATCAGCATTTAAACCCTAGGATCTTCCTGGGTTTTATCTGGTGACACCCATGACTGTTGTCCTCAGGGCTGTTCCTACGAGGACACCAATAATTTCTGGCTGCCGGTTAAACTTTGTTGCTGATCACAACTCTGAGCCTGCCGATTTTTCACCCATTTTACTGCCCATTATCCCCCCACATCTCATAAATCTGGGGATAAAACTACAATGGGAGGTGTCCCTAAAGCAGACCACATACTCAACCTCCACTGGTCTCCCCTTGTCCACAGCAGCTGTGAACCCATTAAAAAAATTAATGAGGTTCATCAGCCATAGATTGCTCTTGATAACCCAGTGCTCACTTCTCCACATGACCTTCATGTATTTAAAAATAGCTTCTCAAAGGATTTGCTGCACAGCCCTCCCAAAGAACGAAGCAAGGTTGACCAGCCTGTAGCTCCCTGGATCTTCTTTCTTGAAGACCAAATCCAGCTGAACATTGCCCATGGCTGTAGGAATGGAGTTTGCGATGTTTTAAATCTTTACGTTTCTCCCAAGTTGTCTGCTCCTGCTTCCACCGTCAGTGTATTTATTTTTGTGTGTGTGTCATTTTCCTCAGCCAGGAGCTCTGTGTTCCTCCATTCCATCCTTCTGCCGTTTGATTCCCGCACTTTGGGCTGAGCTGTGTGCTCAGGGAAAATCATGCCGGAGGATCACCCAGCTACCCTGGGTGCCTTTGCTGGATTTTCCCTGAACATCCCCAATTCTGCTCCTCCAAAGTCTGGGATAATTCCGTTTGTTTTGCTCACTGTATCTTCAGCTCCATTGTCCCGTGGTGGTTGCAGCCCTTGATTTTTCCATTTTCCACCAGTTCTGGCTTGTTTGTGAGCACCGCGTCCAGAGAAGCATTTTTTCCAGCCGGGACTAAAGAGTTGGGAAAGGATGTGGAGGCCAGGAGCGCCTGAGGGAGCGGGGGAAGGAGCTCAACCCGGAGAAAAGGAGGCTCAGGGGGGAGCCTCTTTCTCTGCACAACTCCCTGACAGGAGGGACAGCCGGGTCGGGCTTTGCTCCCGGGGAATAATCGGCAGGACAACGGGAAACACCCTCGGGTTGTGCCGGGGGAGTTTGGTATTTTTAATCGGATTTCGAGGAAAATCTCTTTGCCGGCCGCCATCTCCCGGCCGCGGCCGCGCGGTGGCGCCGTCCCGCGAAAATGGCGGCCGCGCTGAGGGGAGCGCGGGGCCTCGGCCTCCGGCACCTGCCCCGCTCAGAAATAACGGGAAAAAAGCTTTTAAAGACCTTGCTGCGGGAACGGCACGCGCTGTGTGCGCGATGTGCTTCACCTGCACGGGGAGAAAATGGGAAAATGCGGGTTTCCTGTTGGAAAAATCTTCTCCGAGCCATAATTGCTTGGGGGTCGCCTGCCGCAGCTGCGGGAATGGAAAACTCTTCGAACCTAAAAAATTTCTCGTTAAAATTTAAGCCCGTTTCTGAGAGCTGTTCCTCAGAATTAGTTCACACAACCAAGTGGTATTTCCAAACCTGCAACATATTGGGCTGTTCTGAGGTGATTTCCATGCTGATTTCCACCTTTGACCTCACCTTCCAGAAACTTCCCACAAAACCTTCACCAGACTTTCCACAAAACCTTTCACAAGCTTTCTACAAAATCTTCCACAAAACCCTCTGCAAAATCTCCCACAAACTTTCCACAAAATCCCCCTGCAAAATCTTCCACAAAGTTTATACAAAACCTTCCAAAAAACCTCAAGTAACTCGGCAGCAAATGTTTGTGTCGCTCACTGCAGGTTTTTTGCACATCCCAGGACAGCTACAACATCAAGTAACGGCTCGTAATTCCAGAAAAAGTTTAAAAATAGCATCTTAAAATCTTTGGTGATGGCTCAGGCGCTCAATATTCAACGACGGTGTCCTTCTTTTCAGAAGATTAATTTCTGGTAGAACTCAGAGTTTCAAAATCATGGCCTAACATCAGAATTAAGAATATTCTGGAAAGGCCTGAAATTGTACCAGATGCTGTTGTTCCTCTTTTATTTAGCATCTCACCACGAGTATCCCAAGGGAAGCTGCTAAAGCAGTGCCTCCTCAGCCCAAGGGATGTGGTTACAGCAGGGCGGTCATTGAAAATCAAAAAACAAAGGATGGAATGGGGCTGTGGGAACAAAAAGCCCAAAATACCATAACTCCTGCTGGAATAAATAAACAATGGGAGCAAATAAATAGCCATTACAGAGAGCACACAATGCACAGGAAACAAGTTACAAGTAACTTGGGAATAAGAAATCTAATGAGGGGTTGGTGTCGTTTACTACCTATTTAGCTAGGTAGTAAAATGTCTTTAAAATCGACTTTATGAGTGGTGGCACCTATTTTGCAAAACGCATTTAACTACTCTGACTGGCAAATCATTTGGCTTCACTTCATTTATTATTTGAAATATATAAAGCTGGCAGTGCCCTCACACCATCTGAAGTCAACAGTCCACTGAACAGTGCGGTGGCAATGACTTGTAGGATGTTTACATTTATACTCTTGTTCTTTTCCTCAAACACCCAGTGATTTTTTTTTTTTTTTTAAACATGACTTTGTGTATTTCATAGCGCATAAGTCAATTTCAGAGTAGTAGCAATGCAACAAGTAAGACCACACTGTTAATTTCGTGTGCTGTTTCAATAACAAAGTCATTGAGGTGGCTCCAGCTCCTGGGGAATTTTTTATTCGGTTTCCCGAGACTAAATAATTCAGCATCTAACTGTGAGTTTAAATGACCTACTGGCAAATTAATCCATGAATGCCCCTCCATGGACATAGAATGACAGAATGCCCTGGGTTGGAAGGAGCCCTAAAGATCCTCTATTCCACCCCCTGCCATGGGCAGGGACACCTCCACTATCCCAGGTTGCTCCAGCCTGGCCTTGGACTCTTCCAGGGATCCAGCCACACCTTCTCTGGGCAACCTTGTGCCACGGCCTCCCCACCTTCCCAGGGAAGGAATTCTTCCTGACACCTAATTGAAATCTACCCTCTGTCCATTTCAGGTCCTTCCCCCTCGCCCTGGCACTTAAACCTGCCTCCATCTCTGCCATGACTCAGGTTAAATCAGTTTGTGATCCCCTGGTGGCACAAAGCTGCTGCATTTCTGCAGGGGCAGGGCTAGAAAGGGGCTCCCAAAGTCATCTTCTCCAGCATGGATTGGGTGACAGAGGGCAAGCCAGGAGGGAAAAGAGCTGGCCCAGTGCATCTATAATTACACAGGGAGTAACCAGAAAACCTCGCACTGTGAGTGTGGGATGGTTCCAGTTCTTATTTAAACTGAGAAACTATGACAGGAACCAGGGGACTTTGCTCCAGCGAGAGCAACTGTTGTTGTTGTTGTTGTTTTACTGATGAAGCCATTTAATAGATATCTAATCATCCCTAATCTTCAGAGAGCAAACAGCAACCTCTGCTCCTGAGCAGCATCTCAGTAAGGTGATTCATGTATTCAGCCACAAGGCAGGAAACAAACATTTCTACTCTCACATTTTCTCCTTACCTCCACAACTTCCTCATATTCTTCTTCCTCCATTCTGAGGGTTTGCTTCGGTCTCTCCCCCACTCACTGGTCACGCAGCAGGTGAAAATGTGAATAAACAGTATTAGCCCATGACTGAAAGTACTGTGAGAAGGCACAAGTCAAGCTCATAAAGCACTTGGGGTCATGGTTAGCAACTACTCAGACCCTAAATAAGGCTAGGATCTAGCATTACCTCGATTGTTAGGGAAAAACATTGGATTAAGTTTCAAATATACTGATATAAATTTTGGATTTATAATTTTCAAGCATACTGATATAAAATTTTGGAAAAATACCTCATTCCAATTATAACATCAACACTGGATCCAATGGAAATAAAATAAAAGAGATAAATAAAAGAGAAAATAAAAAAGAGATCTCTTGAAACACAATGTGATATTTTCATTACAACAGAATTATTGGAAGTGTTTTTCTTTTCTCTGTTACTGTTCTATGCTATTTCATTATACCATTCAAGCTCCTGTTTGAATGGGAGATTTATATTCTATTATACTATATTCATTCCTAAGTAAGAGCATAATGTAGAAAAATATTGTAAATATTTTTTTAAGTGACCTTAGGTTAATGAGGCAATTTCTGTCTTCCCAGCATCAGCCTACAGAGAAGCTCTGGGATTTTTTTTTTAAGCTCTTGTGGGTTTTTTCTCTCTATTTCTTCAGACCTGGAAAAGATGAGAATCCATAGAGCTGGCTGAAGTACAAAGCACAGATTAGTGTCAGAACCTTTGAACGAATTAATTAACACACTGATTTTGCTGTGAGGCAAAGCTACAATTTTCCACCAGAGTCTGCAGCCCTGTTTCTAATGCTGGGAAGGGATGAGGCTTTGGAACAGCTGCTCCTGAGTCCAGGGATATTTGCCGTGTAAGCTAATCCTGCCAACTGATGGGGCAGTTGGGTTGAGCTGGCTAAACTGCAATTCCTTCTGAGGCAAGGGAAGTCAAGTCATGCAGGTTAAATATAGGAACACAGAATACTGGACCTTTTTAGTGCCAACGGGCTGAGAAAAACGGCCGAAAAATTAATTGGGAAAACCGCCTTGTTAACTATTAAAATAAATAATAAAAAACTCAAATAGCGAGTGACAGGTCACGTGAAACAGTAGGCCGAGGTGTGTGAATGAACTCAAGAAGTGAGGTTTGCATATAAACACAATCTCTTCAGCCTGTCACTGCTACAGCCTCCAGCCTCACTTCCAAACCCCATTCCAGGTCTTTTCCTCCTCCTCCAATCTGCAGCCAGTTACTCAGACAGAAAACCTGACTTCCACTGGCAAAACACGAGTATTCCCAAAAAACTACACAGTGGGGAAACAGCCCAAGATCCTCTTGTAAGGAAAAGAAGTGAAATGCACTTAAAATGTTCTTACCAGCGACATCCAGTAAATATCCTTTGGAGCAAAGGCTCTCCAGTCTTCCCTCCTGAGCAGCACTGGGCGAGAGCGAGGGGCTTCGGCGGCTCCCGGTGACGCGTGTGGCCCACGCAGCCAATCTGGCTCCAGCCCGCTCGAGTTTCATCCCTAAATATACCCGGTGACCCCCAGGGAGGCCACCTGTTCTCAGCAGCATCAGGGGAAGGGAGCTGGGCACCTCCGAGCTCCTCAGGAAACCCAAAACACACCAGAGCTTGGCCGGAGCTCGCCAGGGCTCGGTGAGATGGAGCGCCAGGCAAACCCGAGGGAGTGCTCCAATGGAAAAATGTAAATATCAGAGTTGATAAGAACACTGAATTTCAGTTGATGGAGGCAATTTCATTCCTATAATGTGCCTGAATAAACACCATCCAAATTCTAGAATCTCTGAACTTCAGGAGTCTACACTGCAAACTAAATTTTAGTATAAATATGTCTTTAATTTCGCCCCATAAGTGTGCTCAAAGTGCTTTTTTCACCTTGATGCAAATGGTGCGTCAATATCTTTATCGCTTATGAAATGTTTCGTAGCTGAAGACGCAGACCCAGGAACATGTGAAAAGCGACTGTGTGCAAGGAAGGAACCCAACGAACAGCCAACACCCCTGGTGAAGGAAGCCCAAGAAGAGTTGATAAACAGATTAAGTGACAGGGGAGCAGCCCTGGTATTTTGGAAGGTCAGGAATGCTGTGATGTATGGAGCAGGACCAGGGTGATGATAACAGACATGACTTCTTAGGGGATCTCTCGATGACAAATAGCGTTGACTTTGGTTCTTCAAGGAGGTGCATCCAAAAGCCAGTATCAACAATGATCCCTTCCATGTGCTAGATCACATAATTCTATAAATGATTGTCAGGAGCCCTTGGGAGACATCTTTTTCCTTAACTCTTTCCAGAAGTTCATATTTATATCCAGATGAAATATCATATCTCATTCACTACTGCCAAGTACTTTAGACTCTGCCCAGAGCTGCAGACCCCTCCCTGTCTCCTTTGGCCGAGGCATTTTCAATTACTCTGCATTTTGCTTTACTAGGCAGCCTTTCCCCTTTTTAATCTGATTTCTGTTTATTTAACATTCTTAACATCTTTTGGAATCGTTCAGAAATTAACACAGCGTGTTGGTGGAGTCTCTGGAGAGCAACCTCAGCGTAACCTGCTGCTCTCTCATCCTGATGCTCCGTGTGTGCGTTCCAGAAATGCTCACAGCCCCCTTTTCCTCCCGAGGGCTGCCTCTCAGTAGATTGGAGGCAGAGCGGGACATCTTCATTATCCATAACAAACCTTAATGGAGCGAAGGGCCAGCTTTCCTTATTGAACACGTAATTCATTATTGTCATTCCAGCTCAGTCCTGGAAGTTCTTGCAGAGAACTTCTCCCTCAGCGATACACTGCAAGCCCTGTGCTACTGGAACATCACCTTCAGACCATTTTACACTGCTTGTTTGATGTCTTGTTTAGAAAGACACCAAACAAGGCTAAAATTACACTCAGGATGCCAGCACCTCTTTTTCTGCCTCTGAAATACAGGTGTCTATAGTGTGAAACATGACAGATCTTCAGCAGCACAGCTCAGGGCTGGAAAAAAGCATGGAATAACCCATGGAAATTACAGAAGGGGGCTAAGAACCAAAAGCTTTATTGGTGAAATGAAAATTAGGCTGAACATAAGATTTTTTTTGTTCTGGCATCAGAGCATGAAGAGGGGAGGAGGGTGCTCTTGGGTCACTTGAGAAAATATTTCAATTCCTGCGTTTTGCAGCTTTGCTCCGGCTCCAAAACTCAAGGAACAGCTCTGACAAAACTATTGCCATTGCATGGGCAAGGAGAATCCCAGGATCACTGAGGCTGGAAAAGTCCTCTCAGCCTATGGGGTCCCAGCTGTGCCTGATGTCCCCCTTGTCCCCAGAGCTCTGAGTGCCACCTCCAGGAATTCCTGGGACACCTCCAGGGATGGAGATTCCAAACATCCCTGTTCAAAACATGTATGAAGTAAAGGGACAACTAATGGTTAATATTCCTTTTTTCTTTTCCATGTTTTGTTGTGAAAATTTATGTCTGACTCTATTTCTGATGGAAGAGTCACAAAACCATAGAATCGTTATGGCTGGAAAAGACCTCCAAGATCATCAAGTCCAGCTTTTAACTTTGTTGTGAGAATATGAACTTGACTTTCTGGGGGACAAATATTTCAAAAGCATTAACTGTGCCCTAGCTTGAGCCTGGCAGCTCAGCCCCAGGTTAACACACCAGGCCAGATTTATCCACGGCACATAAATGAGCACGTGCTCAGCAGTTCTGAACTAAAGACAGAATGCTGCAAAACTGCTTAGGCAGAAGAAGATGTTGTTTTGCATTTCAATCACAACGATTTAAAGCAAAAAAAACAAAAAAAAAATTTGCTTGTACTTGATGTATTTAAATATTGAGTTGAATCAGTCCTGCTTATCCAACAGGAGCCACTCAGTGCATGATGGATAAATGTCCTGACACCCCAGGTGCTATATTTAACCTCCTGACGTACCTGGCCTTAACAAGCATTGTATCATTGGAAAAGGACATTTAAATACATATTTGTGCCACCGTGTCTATTTTTAACCCACCACCAGCGAGTTCCTTCTCATTCTTTTCACCGTTCCCCACAGTGAGGCTCCTCTGCCCCAGAACCTTTTGGTTTAACGTATGGAAATACTGCGGAGAGCATTTTCCCCCAAAATTAGGAAGGGCTTGGTTGGACAAATGCAAAGGTTTGTCTTCAAATTAAATATACATCTATTTCTCTGTCCCCTCCGTTTTTACAGCTGGCCAGTCTTTTTTCTTCTGGATGAAACCAGGCTGGGAGCACAGGCTTTGTCAGGGATCTGATCTCGGCTTACAAACCAAAAGGTTTTGAGGAAAGGACATGTGCTCTAACAAGAATTCCACTTTCACTTCAGTGCTGCTCATCCTCTTTCTCAAAGCATTATAGAAAGTAATAGATCATACCAAATAATACTCTTGGGGGCAGTGAATCCAAGTGCTGTGAGTAGATCACCTCCAGTGTGTTATCTTCAGGTTTATTTGTGTCATTGTGCTGCTGTGACTCAAAAAGACTTTGCTGGAAGAGGAGGAATAAAGGAATACTGATATGATTGATATGGAACCAAAAATCATTTTATGCTTCCCAGTGTTACTGGACAGAGAAAGAACTGTGGCCTCATCGATCAAATTGGGTATCGGTCCAAAATTTTAATATTGAAATTGTCCCACCAGAATATTTAAAGACTGAATCAAAAGATGATTCAAAGTGAGGAAAAAATCCAAGCAAACCCAAACTGAAAAGAAGAAGAAGAAGGTGCCCAGTATTGGTTAAATTTTCATGATAAGATTTGATAAAGCACAGAGAAATCGCATGAACAAACACCCCTCCAGCTGGTTGTAGACACTTAAAAATGAAGTTAATATTTAAAACCTCCAACACTGAGGATATAAAATCAGAGTGTAAAAGATCCTGTGCATCGACACAAGACATTCAGTGGGGCCACTGGCACGGGGAGAGTTCTCCTCACATGACAGCATCTGTCACAGCCTCCCCTGTTCTTTACTTAGGGCCTTTGAGAATCCTAAAAGAAAATATTTATCCACAAGATGATGTCAAACAGCCTAATTTATCTCCCCTGCTAATGCTCCCAAGACAGACACAAGGTCTGAGACACGGGTGCTCATCAGAAAGAAGATATAGCAAAGGCAAATGTCCTCAAGAATCCAAAGTCAGCTCTGAGTGTATTGATCAGATTTCCTAATGGGAGCTGCTGAGGGAAGCTGAGATAGAGCACCCAACTCAACATATCCAGATTCTGGAATATTAATATCAGTTACTATCAACTAGGAAAGGAAGGTTCTTCTCGAATCTTTTCTTCTTCCCGCTATTTATAAGACAAATAAACTTCTATATTTTTAGAACAGAGGTACAAATACCAGCTGCAAATGCCAATGAAAAGCCCTGATGGGCAGCCAGAGCTTCAGCTCATACCCTGCCTCCCACACTTGTCCCTTTGGACAAGCCTCTGCCTCACTACTCCGCAATAAAAGAACACAGCTCTTTTATCTTTTAAAGACAAACCTTTTCATTATTATCACCATTTTGCGAATCATTACAGTAACTACGGTGAGGATTGCTACTGTAGAAGCAGATTGATCTGTTTAGGACTGTCCCATCCACGGGAGTGGCCAGGCCAGGTTGGATGGGGCTGGGAGCAGCCTGGTCACTGCACCTGCTGCACTGATGGTGCTTTCCCCTCCCCAGGGTGGGTTATTGCTGAGGAAATACAATTCCTTCTTGGAATGTTCCTTCTCGGTGCTCTCCCTCAGGTGCCCACACACGACCGTCCCACCCCAGCAGCCCAAGTGCTGCTGCCATGAGGACACGTCCCAGTTTTCTCACAACGTGCCAGCCTCGAATTTCACCTCAGGTTTTCAAACCTACTGGTTTCCATATCCTTCCTCCTTCCCCTGGCTCCTCACTGAGCCCCTTGCAGTGAATTTAGAGCAGAGTTGTTTCTTACAGAACCGAGTTGAAACACTTTATGCAGTAACCATAACCCAGAGCACACTCAGATCGTTTCATAAGTCTTCACATTTCTACCAAAGCTCGGCAGCAGGAAGGTTTCACGTGGGGTTGTACAGCCCTGCCAACTTTCCACATGACCCCAAGAGCCACCAACAAAGGCACGGATTAACAGAGCTACGACACAGAGGCATTCCATGCTGTAAATCCCCTGGGATGGAGGGACGGAGCTGCACGCTTCCTCTGACACCGTGAGCAGAGCATCACCTTCATTCTGCAATTCCCTCTGCTGCTTTTGCAGTTCAACCATTGCCCTGATACTGCTGAAAGCTGTTCGTGCCCTGTGTGAGAACAGAAGGAGGAAATCCAGTATTTGCTCCCTAGGCCTCCACACCTTTTTTCATGCTTTCATTCCAAGAGGGAACAAACTCTGAATGCAAAAGGCGTGATTGGGGTAAAATTGTGACTGAGTCCTTCTCACCTTTTTTCTCCTTGGGCAAAAGGAGGAAAAATGTTAATATCACTGTTCCCCATTCCGAGGGTTTTCCAATTAGCACAGATTCATTTGTGAAATGGCCTCATGATCCTCCCTGCCTCTGGATCCCTCTCCCTCCAAGCCCCTCTGACTCCCCTACACTGCAGAGCAGTTCCCACAGTCTGTGGAAAATCAGTTCATGGGCTGTGACAAGAGTTGTCCACAGATCACAGAAGCTGCTGCAAAAGAAGGTCAAGATTCAGATCAGAGCTCAATGAATCTACTCAAGGAGTCCCAGAATAACCAGATCTTCCAGTGACGGACAATCCACGCACCTTCAGCCTCCTCACCCTGAAGGATGCTGAACCAGAGCCCACATGTCCGACATCACGGCTTCTAGCAAACTGCAACCTGTGTCTGAGACTGACTTTTGAAATATTCTGTCTCACTCTGCTGATTTAAAAGGAACATATTTATATGAAAGGTTCAAACACCTCTGACTGTAAAACGAGGGGGGAAAAGGCAACGTGCTTCACATTCCTGACTGGCATTGCTGGGCTGGTATCTCATACCCTGAAATACAACCTGCAGTACTCCATGAAATATTAAGACTGCTCGCTGGCCGTGGCCAGGAATACTCTGCAGCAGCAGTTCCCAGGGGCAGAATGCGCTGTGAAAGGTCACTAACACAGCACTGAGGTCACCAGCACAACAGCCACCAGGAGTAATTCTTCTCTGCACTATTATTAACAGCGCTGAGCAGCCACAAGGAATCTGCTGGGCTCCCACCGCTCTGCAACGGCTCCAGAGCATAAAACCCAGAAAATAAAACTTCATTACTGTGCCAAGAAAGGGACATTTAATCACTTTAAGGAATGATAACATCACAAATTACCTCCCCTCATCACTTGGCACCGGGCCGTGCTCTCCTAGGGGACACCTCCTCGGTGGGGTAACCTGCAGGAGCTCCTGAGCCAGCAGGAACCTCTGAACTGAACTGACCCCACTGGTGTCCCACCAGCGACACGAATGGGGATCCTACCTGGATAACTCACACCAGGGACAGCTGGAGCCGGGCTGGGAGAGCTGGGAATGTTCCCCTGGAGAAGGGAAGGATCCAAGCAGAGCTCAGAGCCCCTGGAGGGGCTCCAGGAGAGCTGGAGAGGGGCTAGGGACAAGGGCTGGAGGGACAGGACACAGGGAATGGCTCCCACTGCCAGAGGGCAGGGATGGGTGGGAGATTGGGAATTGGGAATTCCTGGCTGGGATGGAATTCCCAGAGCAGCTGTGGCTGCCCCTGGATCCCTGGGAGTGCCCAAGGCCAGGCTGGAGCAGCCTGGGATATGGGAGATGTCCCTGCCTGTGGATGATCAATCTGGACATCTCTGGGTCCCTTTGAACCCAAACCATTCTGCGATCCCGTGATTCTGAGATTAACTCTAGACCTTTGCCAAGGAAAGCTGTGGTCCTGCCCTCACCCCAGAGAGGCTGGAGGTGCCCCCCAGCCCCCCACACCTCTGTGCACGCCTCACCCAGTGCCACACACAGAGCTTTTCACCTTTGTCTCCCTCCTTCAGCTGTCCAAAATCATCCAGGCTTCTTAACGCACTTTTTCTCTGCAGTGAGGGATCGAGGGGGAAGAAAGCTTTCTTCCTTAAACACTTTTCACTTCCAAGAGTCTGGCAGACTTTCAGCTCTTTGAAAACCATTCCACGGGATGCTGAACTCCTGATGACTTCATGGGGCTTTTTATAAAGCGAGATAATGACAGTGGAGGGACAGAAGCAGCTGCACAATTCCCTGGCTGTGGCAGAGATGGCCCAAGCACCGCAGCCTTCAGCAAATCCATCACCCCACGGACGCCAGGAACGAGGCGCTCACGGACAAGCAGGTTTCCAGGGAAGGAGGGAATGTCCTGTGACAGATCTCGAGCACATCCTCGCTCTCTGCTCATCAGGGCTGCTGAAGATGGGATGGTTTCATGCAATAATTCCCTTCACAGCCTGAAAGTTCAGTGTTGATCTAACACCACGCTGAACCTTTTCAGTGCTGGAGATTCCCCGGCAGGAAGATCTTGGCTGAAAAGCACAGTAAAGATTAAAAACCCGACCTGACTCTTGCAGAAGTGGTGTTAATCCACAGATTTCTGAGCAACAAACATGGAACAAATATTTCTGTGTACTGAATATTTTTTTGGCTGCGAAGCTGCAAATCAAGTAAATAATTTTCAGGTTTGAATGGAATTGTTCCTACAATGACACAGTTTTCCTGCTGTTGACAGCCAACAAAACGTTCTGTGTAAAAACAACCCATCCCTTCGCCATGGAGAAAGAGCAGAAAACACAAAAATGTCAGATTTACTGAAGGAGCATTTTTTTAAAAAAGCAGAAACAGGATAGACTAAGGCAAGACTAAAGCTAGGCTTGGTCTGAGGAGCCCGGTGAAACAGCATGAAATTGCTGTGACTGTGATAAAAGCTCATCCTAAAAGATAAAAACTAAATTTAGCGGTTTCCTGGTCTGTGAAACAGATCATTAAATGACTCAAGCTTGCCAGGGGCAGGTCAGGCTGGATATCAGGGAAAATTCCTTCATGGATAGGGCTGTCCAGCCCAGGCAGCACAATCCCCACCCCTGGGGGGATTCCACAGCCCTGTGGATGTGGCACTTGGGGACACGGGGCACTGCTGGCCTGGGCAGTGCTGGGCAGGGTTGGACTCTGCGATCTTGGAGGGTTTTTCCCAGCCCCAGTGATTCTGCGGTTCCTTGTTCCACACACAAAGTTTTCCCTTGTTTGCCTTGTGCAACAGCAGTTCTATGACAATTATTTCCCCAAGCTCCACCCAAGTGATTGTGGTACTGCAGGGAGGGAGGGGGGCAGGGGATTTCTTTTGGTGGCTGCACTGGCCTGAAGAATTTCATTCCCTCAGATATAGCAAAATAAAACTCTTCACTTGAAGTATTTGCTAATAAAAAGGAGGATCCTGCCCCCGTCTGGCCTCCCTGGAAGGGAGCAGCCTGAGGGGGAGCTGGAGCAAGAAATCCCAGATTCAGAGAGCTTCAGATCCTGCTTTGGAAGGGACTCACAGGGATCATCAAATCCAGCTCCTGGCCCTGCACAGGACAGCCACCAGAACCCTTCCCAGCATCTCTGGGAGCGCTGGCAGGATGGGAGCACTGACTGCCCAGCCTCTCTCTGTGCTCAGAAACAGACTTATTCCAGGTTTGGACGCAGGGTGGGGGGCAGGGAAGTGGAGCGAATTACACCCTTCCTGGAGCAGCTCCAGTCCTGCCTGACTGGGATGCAGATGGCTCCGCCTGTGCCCTGGGAACATCGGCCCTGCCATCTGCCAGGGCATGGGAAGGGACCACAGTGCCCTCAGCAAAGCTGTGCCCACCACCAGGAAACACACCGACAGTGGTTTCATTCCCTTCGCCTCCCTAAATCCCTGCCACACCAGATTCCGTGTCACTGCCAGGCTGAGACACCTTCTGACAAAACGACCCAGCCTCAGAGCTGGCCTGTCTCTTCCCCAGGGCTGGGAGGAGGAAAGGGGAGGAAAAAACCCCAATGGTCAAAATCCTGAGGGGTTCTTCTTGCTTTCAGAAAAGCAGAAATAAGGTTTCATTTCAAATCTCCAAGTAGCTGAAGCCCAGAAATCCTCCAAGCCCTTCCCCCTCTCCCTGCTCCAGCCACCCTGTCATTCCTTCGCTGGGCTCAGCATGGAACAGTGGCTGCTGCTGCTCCTGGCAGGAAAATCCTGCAAGAGTGGGATTTACCCATCTTATCTCAGTTAAAAGAGTTAAGGTGGGAACTTACCAATATGCACAGTTTAGGCATTATCCCAGTGCTCTCTGAAAACCGCCAGGAATGGTCTCAACAGGTGGTGGAAAACTTGTGCTTGGATTCAGGCTGCCCTTGTCCACAGGACGGCAAAGAGGGGCTGTTTGTCCCTGTTCCTGTCCCCCCGGGGAACAGTCCACACTGAGGAACTCTGCCAGCGCTCCGGGATTTTATCCTGGAGAAAAGGAAGCTCAGGGGACACCTTATTTTTATCTACAACTTACCTGAGAGGAGGGTGCAGCCAGCTGGGGCTCAGGATCTGCTCCCAGGGAGCAAGGGACAGGATGAGAGGGAACGGCCTCCAGCTGTGCCAGGGGAGGGTTAAACGGATATTAGGGAAAAATTGCGCCTGGAAAGGGCTGCCCAGGCAGTGGGGGAGTGCCCATCCCTGTAGGACAATTCAGACACTGGGATTTCCCAGGAAGATTTGCACATCAACCAAACTTCAGGATTTTCCTCCACTCATCACCTAAACCTGTTCACTGCAGCACCTTTGGCATCCCAGGCACAGTGGATCTCCAAGAAATTCCCCGGCCAGCTCCACGCAGACAGTTTGGTTTATTTGCTGCTTACACAGCTCTGATTTCCACTCATTAACTCAGGTTTCAAAGCCAAACTCGCGGGAAACGACACAACGTCTGTGAGGATCCCACAGCAGATGGCCCTCCCTCAGAACTCTCCAACATTTACACTAAATCTTTTTTTCTGTACAAAACTTTGGACAGTTTTCACTGTTCCCAAGGAAATTTGCCCGACCTTTTTGCATGACCTCTTTACATGACCCCACGAGTTGCCTACACATATATACACACACACACATATGTATTTGAAAAAGGAAAAAACCCTTCCAGTTCTGAAGAGTGAAGGTAAAAACTATCAGAACTGAAAAATTAATGACTGGAATTAACTGTCTTTATTGTCAATACTGTTGACTGTTCTGTAGCTTTACACGTATTTCATCCCCATGTTATGATAAAAACATATTCTGAATAACTCAATACAGACCGTGCAACGAGAGTAGCGACAGTAATTTAAAAAGCGGTAATGGCATCAAGAAAGTATTGATTATTAAATTAATTTTAAATGTATTCTTTTAAAAACAACAATGAAGGAGAACTCAGCAGTCTTAGCTTTTACGCACTCAAGAAAAAGAGCCAAAAAAGTAACATTTTCTGTAAAAAAGCCTATTCACATTTCCATACACCGGGTGCAAAGGCCTGAGGAATGCACAGCTGAGCTATACCAGACAAAAATAATGTGTGAGAATGGTGGCTTCTCTTTTAATCACCTAATACTTAACTGGATTCCAAGGAAAACTATCAGCGGTATCCAGAAGTTACGTCACGGTCAAGGAATCATGGAGTTAAGAGGAACAGGACCTGGCTTTAAGGCAGCTCAGCATTGCTTCACCAATGTCCCAGGGGAATCACGGAATCCCAGACTCGTTGGGGCTGGAAGGGACCTTAAAGATCATTTAATTCCAACTCCTTGCCACGGGCAGGGACATCTCCCCCATCCCAGGCTGCTCCAAGCCCTGTCCAGCCTGGCCTGGGACACTGCCAGGGGTCCAGGGGCAGCCACAGCCGCTCCGGGCAGCGGAGCAGCAGCACCGGGCAGGAACTGGAGGCAGAGCCCACCCTGCTGGGAAAAGCGCGTCCCAAAGGAAGCAGCTCCAGGCAGCACGGCTAAAAGCGGAGGTGGAAGGATAAGGAATGTGGAAAGGCATTTTGCCATCTCCTACACCATCCTAACGGGGGGAGGGGTTGCTGCAATTCCTCATTCCTCAGAACTGCGAGAACTCCGTTTGTCTGTGCGTTATTTACATTGAGGTTATTCCATGGGATCACCCCATGGATAGAGCTCCTGCAGCTGGAAGGGACCCAAGGAGGTTATTCCATGGGATCACCCCATGGATACAGCTCCTGCAGCTGGAAGGGACCCATGGAGCCCCAGATCCCAGGGCTGGTGTGGCTGCAGAGCCGGACAGGAACAGCCTTTACACAACCCTGGGATCACCACGGCTGGAAAATCCCCCCAAGGTCACCCAGTCCAACCTGTGCCCGACCCCCCTTGGCACCCAGACCCGAGCACCGAGTGCCACATCCAGCCCATGAATACAAAACTGGGGGTTTGATCTCCTCAGCCAGCTCTGGCTCCATCTCTTGTGCTGCTGGAGAAGTTTCCTGCAGCGCCCCAGCACTCACGGGTACCTGTGTGTGTGATGTGTGGCTGTGGAAGAGGGGCACATCCCTGGGATTCAGCATTTCTGACAGGAAAACAACATTTCACGCTCATTTTAATTCCCGCTCCTGACACCAGCCAGCACAGACTTATCACCAAACTCACCCCGAACAAAGCTCCCCAAACAAACCCCCCATCACAGGCTGGGCAGAACAGCCCATTTCACCCCAAAACAGCTGAACAGCCCCAAAACCCAGGTCAGAAATCACATATCTGCATGAAAACTCTCACTGCAACTCCCACACACAAAGTTTAATGCAAACAGGCACATTTTGACAAGTGTTTTCAACTTCAAATCATAAATACTGGTAGGTTTTAAAGAATCAGCAATTGACATCATCTACAAACGCATAAAAATGATGGTACAGAGCTCCCCAGCCCAAATTTGTATTTGCTCCACTTCAACAAGAATTAAGAGAAAGGAACCAGTTCCCTTCAGCTGCGTGAAAACCAGAGTTTGAAAGACAGAAAGCGGCAAAGGGGGAACAATTCAAGGAATGCTCTGATCGAATTTCAGGGGGGGGAAAAAACGTTGCTTAATAGAATCCCATTTTCCTTTACCGTAATAAACAGCTGTATAAAATATTTTGGCTAAATGACTTTAATACCCACGCGTGAGTGCAGGCACAGGAGCGCTCCAGCTGGGAGCTGCCAGCCCTCCCAAGGCCGGGGGTTAATCTGAAGCCATCGTTTTATACATTCTGAAATGCAATTTTCTCGCACTTAGCCACGTCCTGGCCGCGTTTGGTTGGTGTTTTTTGTTTTTTTTTTGTTTTTTTTCCGGGAAGATGACAAAGTCTGGAGAGAGAGAGAAGTACAAAGGATCAAAGGAAACCTGAGCCCGCTGCGGGGATCGCTGCGAACACCAGGCGGGACACGGAGCAGCAGCCGGAGTTTAGCAGCAGCCAAGGACTGCAGGGGAGCGCTCCGACCCTGCGGCGGCCACTGCGACACCGGGGCTGTCCCCATCCCTCGCTCACACCCCAGTCCCACCCACGGGCCCCCCCAGCCTGAGCTGGGTTTATTTTTTAAATTCTCCAAAGAATCCAGCTTTTCTTGGCGCCCTCCCCAGCTAGACAAGGAGAACGCTGAGCTGAAGATGTCCAAGGAAGGATTCCCAGCCTCCCAGGTAAAGCAGCATTTTCTGGCTTCATCCAGTCTCAGCTGAGTGTTGTACATTTACAAATAGGAAATGCTTAAAAACCCCACCCAGCTCTGTCCTTACCCAAAATCTGGCTTAAAAGGCTCAGGGTGGTAAAGTGACGCCACTGTGGATAAAGCTGCAATAGAAAAACTCACTGCTAAGGCCCTCTTAAGGCAAGGAGAGAGCTCCTGCTCGTGATTCCCACACATGGAATAAAAAGATACAGCAGCAGCCCCTGGGAATTCATCATTTTTGGCCACTTCATGCACTCACCACAAGGTTATAAAGTCACATCTGGATTGATAACCTGGCCACATCTGGAGCATCACACGAGGGCAAAGACATTTCCCCTCCTCGGTGCCACTCTTGGTGCCACTCACGGGATCATCGCTGCCCTGCCCAGGGCTGCTCAGCACATCCATCTCAATTAGCTGAAAACGACTTTTCAGCCCTAATTAATCTGACAGTGACAAGCCCCGTGTTCCACCAGCCAGCGAGGAGGAGGGAGCCGCTGCCACCAGGAGCTTTCCAAGGCCAAGGATTCCTGGATTGAGCTATCGAAACGGTCCCTTGACAGGAATTCCAGCCAACCACCCTGACACAAGGACAAATTCGGTATTTCCTGTCCCAAAGCAAACGCAGTGGTGCCCGATAAATGGAAAAGTGCCTGGAATGGCAGGGATAGGAGAACTGTAACAAATGTATCACTAATCCTGTTAAAACTTGGGCGTGGGGAGGGGAAAACCCACTCATTTCCACACACTGGGAGGCTTTTATAGATAGATATCTCTATTTTAAGGGAGTGGGAATCGTAGCATAGGAAATAAAGCTGATTATGGAATTAGTTTTAGGCACTTGAGCTGCAGAGTTGTGGAAGGTGCATTTACCATTCACACACCTACACAATGCTCAGCAGAGCAGCTACTCAGCCTCCCAAAAAGAAAAGAAAAAAAACCTAAAAAATGAAGCTGTTCACACTCCCCAAGTTTATTTTCCACCTCTCCTCACAATTAAAGACCTGTACAATTCCCAGATGCCAGAAGCAGCATATTCCAGAGATGATTCCCCAAAGTGATCATCTTCTAAACAGAAAGAAACGTTTGATTATTGAAATATGACTCTTTTTTTTTTTTTTTTGCTACTAAAATGCCATTTTGCAGCATTACTTCAATAACCGTTTTTAAGGCCCCTCCCTTTTCCTAAGAATGAATTTCATGTAGAACAAAGGCAAAGCTTGAGCTTCAGCTGGAAGCCAAGGCAGCAGAATCCCAAGGGTGAAACAACAGCATCACACCCCAAGGTCATGGCTCAGGGTAAAACAATCCCTGCCCAACAATCCCCGAGTGGAGCAGCACTGATGCAAAGTTCCCTGGCTTCTCTGATGACAGAACTGGGAGAAAAACGGGAATTCCCCTGCAGGGAAAAAAGCTGTCAACAAGGAGCACTTGCACAAAACACAAAAGGGTCTAGAGATCAAAAGTTTGGCTGCTCTTCTCAGTGACATGAATTTAAAACATTCCTAAGCTCACACACGTGCACTTCAAAGCACCATCACAGCAAATACTCCAGGTGAGAGTCTGGAAATGATCACAGAGCCTGGAATTGATCACAGCAAATACTCCAGGTGAGAGTCTGGAAATGATCAGAGTCTGGAATTGATTACAGCAAATACTCCAGGTGAGAGTGTGGAAATGATCAGAGTCTGGAATTGATCACAGCAAATACTCCAGGTCAGAGTCTGGAATTGATCAGTCTGGAAATGATCACAGAGTCTGGAACTGATCACAGCAAATACTCCAGGTGAGAGTCTGGAATTGATCAGAGTCTGGAATTGCTCACAGCAACCATTCCAGGTGAGTCTGGAACTGTCACCTCTGCTGACAAACCCCACCATCCCCACAGACTGAAACTCAGCATTTAAACCCCCAAAGCCCTGGACAGCAGCACAATGTGTCAGGAAACATCAGCCACCACTGAATTCTGGCTACGTCTGCCCTCAGAAATGCAGAATACACAGAAAGCTCACAGTGAGCCATGCCACGTTTGCAGTCAGGTTAACACTGGCCTGCTCACTGACCAACACACAGAAAACAACTGAATGTTTGCACTGCAAACCTTTCCTCAGGGCACAGAAACCCCTGTCTGACAGCCGGTCCTGAGGTGTGCAGTCACTCCCAGCCCTGCTGGGCTCTCTGGGCACCGGGGAAACCAAGACAAGGTGAACCTCAGAGGCCACAGCAAGGGGAAGTGGCACGGGGAGGAAAGAGTAAAACCAACTGAAGTGATGTGTAAACACGGAGTATCTGCTTACATCACAACCCGCACCTGCAGCCACCACCACACCTGCACCCTCTGACAGAGAGTTCCTACAAATGCACGACCGAAAAAGCAGCAGAAATCCCAACACTGCTCCACCACCAACAGCAACAACTCCTTTTCTTACCAACCGACCCCCAGCTCACCCAGCCTGTGTGGATTCAGCCCAGGGAAGACATAAGACTCAAAAACCAAACACTGGGGTTTAGAAGCAAGTCTGCTTTTTCTTTTGTTTTTTTTTTAGACTAGAAAATGTACAATTCCATTTCAAATGCAAGTGTGCACAGAGCTCGTTGCTTGTAGATACTGTCAGAGAAACCGAGAGAGTCTTTGCATTAAATTGTTAATTCTTCAAACATTGATACATTTTGCAATACACCAGTTAAATACCAAGATCTATGTGCATGCACTAGAGATATATGCATGTACACCTTAATGTTTAACAAAGACAGCAGATCCCCCAGCCAGGGAGAGCCTCGGAGATACCAAAAATAGATTAAAAAGTTAAATTCTTTACCTGCCTTTGTTAAATACAGACTTTGAGATCGCCTCCCCTCCTTTTCCCCAGGATTCCCGTGCTCCCAGGGAGGCAGGTGGGCAGGAAGGCAGGAGCTGACCAGATTATCCCAGAACCAAAGAGAAGCACCTTAAAAAGTTCAAACTAAGCTTTAAAATGTCTTTAAAATGCCTTTTCCATCCTTACCAGACACGGGGGGGGGGGGGGCTCAGAAAGGGAAGAAGGTTTCAGACGGTTTTGTTTCCTTTTGCCCAGCTCCCAGCGCATCTCCCACAGAGCAGCCTGACATTTCCAACCACCCCCTGCCTTCCCAACTGCCTGGATGCTCTGAAGTGGCGGCTGTGACCCCCCCCCTGCCCGGGACAGCCATCCCAGCAGGGGCTGCAGCAGGGAAAGCTGATCCCAGGTGTTCTCACACCGCCTGGGGACCACGCCAGGGAGTTCTGCTCTCGAGCAGCTCTGCCCTGGAACTCGTGGGGGTCACCTGGAGCTTTTCAAGTAGTGTCATCTGCTTTGTCCCCCCCTAGGCCCCTCCACTGCATATTGATACATCTGCACATTTTCGTATCTGCACGTTTTCTGTGGCACAGAGAGGGTTCTCCTCTGAAAAACGCTTCATTAGAGTCTGACTTGTACAACAATGACGCTTTCAAACATACTTTTGTGCCTCTTCTTTGGTTAAGAAAAAAAAAGATACTTTTCCCTTTTTGACAGCTAAAGGTACTTCTGCCAGACCTGAATCAACCAGCAGAGCAGAGAAGGAGAGCAGTGGGCAGGACCTGCAGCATCACCCGATCCAATGATGACCACGATAAAAGAGGAAAATCCGTTTCATTTGAACCTCTCTGGCAAATCTGTTCTGTTTGCCAACGCTGGAATTCGAAGCTCAATCCGCGTGCCTCGATCCATTCCAGCCTCCTCCCTAATCAAAAAAAAATCACGTGGCAAACCAAGCAATGGGCCGAAGAGAGAGTTTGTTTGTTTGTTTGTTTGTCAGGTTGTGTGATTGACGTTACAGCGTTCGGACAGAGGGACGGGACCGGCGACACGAGCCGTGTCACAGATTAGTGCTACTGCCAGCAGACTGATTCAGCTTCACACTGCTCCGAGCAGATTGCAATTAACCTAGGACTGAGGTATAAATATACACAAATATGTACAGTACACATACAGGAAAAGAGTTCTGCGTTTGTAACGCGGGCAGCCTTCGGAATACTGGAGAGCCGATAACGCGCGCCGGCGATTCGCTCGCCGATTTACCGGAATAACGAAGCCAACAACTTCCACTAGAGAGGGCTACAGTGGGACTATAAAACTCGAAATTAAAAGCTCCCTCCTCTCTCTCCATCCTCCCCACGCCCAAGGCCGGACTGTTGCGAGGGGCAGCTTGAAAAGAAGGTTGGTCACAGCTTTGAACGCGTCCTCCGAGGAACCCGAACCAAAGTGGAGGCCAAAGCGCTCCTCTGCTCTTGTGCCTGCTCCCGATTCCCGTCCGTGTGTTTGTGTGTGTGTGTGTGCAGCTACGTAGAAAATACAGTTGCCATCAGTTCGGTATAAATACATCCACCCCACCGATCTGCCACCGGAACAGCTCTGCTGCAGCAATGTCTGTGCAAAGAGGGCATTAACAATCATCTGATCTTCAGCCGGGACATCATCCACTCCAGTCCTTGGCACAGTCTGGGAACACAAGAGAGGACATTCAGGGAATGCAGTTATCCTGGGGTAACTCCAGAGGTGACTCCACAGCATCAATTTCAATTCCTCCCAAGAACTCGAAATCGTTTCTGGAAACTCTTCACTCCCTGCACGGCACTTCCTAGATCTTATTATGTCATCTATGCTGAGAGAGTTCAGATCCCAGCTCTTCAAGACATGAAGTTCTCTCTAATTAGGATCATTCTTAATAAACCAGATTTCTGTTTGCCCTCACCCCACCCTCCTTAAGGCCAAGTGGTATCAAATCTCATCCCTGAGGTGACACGGTGGGTTTGATGCAAAGCTGGTGTTCTGAGCCCAAAAATCTTGTAAGTATTGAGATTATGAAGCGATGAGGCCCTGGCACAGGGGGCCCAGAGAAGCTGTGGCTGCCCCTGGCAGTGCCCCAGGCCAGGTTGGACAGGGCTTGGAACACCCTGGGAAGGTGGAAGGTGTCCCTGCCATGGCAGGGGTGGGATGGGATGATTTAAGGTCCTTTCCAACCCAAACCATTCTGGGATTCTGTCACTCTTATGGACAGGGGAGGAATGTGCGTTAAACCCAAATACCACAATAAAACCCCCGAGTAATTCCAGATTCCATGGACACAATCCCTCTTACCCCTCCCCAGTGAGAGCACAGCAGGCCTGAATGTGCCACTGGTGATCCTTAATTGAAGTCAGCTTCAGGAACTGGGAGATCTCAGCTACTGTCATGCACTCCTTCACATCCTGCTTGTTAGCAAAGATCAGCAATCCTGCCTTCTTCAAGTCCTAGGGAGAAAGGAGAGGAGATAACGACAGAGCAGCCCTCGGAGGCAAAGGATGGGACACCAAAGCAGGGAGGCCAGAGCCCCAGCCAACAATCCTGCAGAACAAAGTGCTGCAGGCTGACAGGAACTGCAGGAAATCCTCTGATCCTGACACCAAACAGCCAATTCCCGCCATGGATGAGGAGTAAAAAACTCCTGACAACGTTCTGCTGACGGATCTGCAGGAAATCCTCTGATCCTGCACACCAAACAGCCAATTCCCGCCATGGATGAGGAGTAAAAAACTCAGGACAACGTTCTGCTGACGGATCTGCAGGAAATCCTCTGATCCTGACACCAAACAGCCAATTCCCGCCATGGATGAGGAGTAAAAAACTCAGGACAACGTTCTGCTGTGCTCCACGAGGATCAGAGCCCTGTGTACCCCTGTACCTGAGCAGCACTGACAATTTGGGGACACTGACTCCAGGGATAAGCTTTTTTTACCTGAAATTGCTTGGAACTCCCTCAGGGCAGGGGTGTACTGTTGAGAATCTCTCCCTTGGAAAGCAAGAAGGCGTTCCCAGGAAGCACTGAGCTGCCCATCAGCTGCCCATCCCGTTCACAAGCAGCAAAATTAATTCCCAAACAAATCAACTGCTCCAGAAAGCAGCTGGAACTGAGCTGCACGAGTCAACTCTGCCTTAACAGCAACTCCATGGAACCGGTTAGGAGAAAGAAAAGATTTTTCAAGGAGCAAAGAAAAGCGATTTAAAATCAATATTTGACTTTCATTGCTGCTCTCTCCCGACGTCACAGCCACGTCTGGAGAGGGAGCCTGGGAACATCCTGCCGGGCAACAAAGGGCACATTCACTGCGAGGTGGCTCCCAAATCGCCTCCATTCTGCCTGGAATTCCAGACTTTCCCTGCGGCAAAATCAGCTCGTTAACAACTTCATCTTCCTTTAGAGACCAGGAAACAGAAGATTCGGGTTTTTTGCAACAGCCTGGAGAGCCCAGCTCTGAAATCCTAATCCTGGGGGAGCAGCACCGAACCCCTCCGTGCCACATTTCACACTGCACAGCCTGACCTGCTCTATTAGAATTTACTTGGTTAAACGTTATTTAAATTACACATCAAAAATTCAAAAAATAATCTTTTTTTTTAAAAAATTAAAACTCCGGAGATCCTATGCAAAGCCCTTGTTTTTCCTCAAAGGAAATCCAGAGGCAGGCTGTGCCCCTCCTGCAGGCTCCCAGACTGTGGCTATGGGTTAAATGTAGGTGTCATATTTTAGGCTGTCATGCCATCATTTTTATGCACATTTTTTTTTTTTTTATCCTGACACTTAAATTTGGAAGCTCGGTGTCAGCTCACACACCCTGATCCAGTTTGCATTCAGGTCGTGCCACAGCTCAGGTTTAGGCCTGACCCAGGGCTCAGGTTTAAGGAGAGTCTTTTACAATTTAGCAACTTCCACTCTGGAATTCCAAACACCCACAGGGCAGTGGCTGCTGCAGCCACGGGAGGAAGTTCCTTCGGTTTTAGAGCTGGGTGCTCTGACACACATTGTAAAGGTTGTAAAACCTCAGGCAGCCATGAAGACATCAATAATTATTAAATTATTGCAGGAAACCGTGGGGTTTTAAAGGCTCTAATTCAGATATTAAAATGGATTGAAGTCTAAAACCCACAGATGTCTCTGACAGGTCCCAACTGCTCTTTCACTGGAGCACTCTGACAGGCTACTTCTGTAATTCAGTATTAATTAACAGCTTTACTGGGAGGTTCACAGAAGACAGTGCAGCAGGGACAAGGCAGTTCAGGGTGTAAATCTGCTTCCCTTGGCGTGTATCAGCCAGATCATTAAAATAAAGATTAAAGAAGACACAGGGTGCACTCACCTCGTGTGCTAACATTTTATAGAGCTCTTCTTTAGTCACAGAAATTCTCTCTCTGTCTGTGCTGTCCACCACAACTATCACAAACTGCAAAAAGGGAGAGTTATTAGGCAGAGAAGCTCCTGCAGTTCCCACTCCCACCCCGTTATCCAGCTGGATCATCAGACACCGTCCCGTTCCCAAACCCTCCCTCCAGCCCCAGGCATGCCACAGGCCTGGGGTTATTCCCATTCCTGCTGTGCTTTGGGTGCAAAGGCAGCTCCGACACAACCCTTCACTTTCTGTTCCCCACTTTTCAGTGAAAAACTCATACTGAAAGCCAGGAAATCCTCTGCAGACCCAGATCTGGTTCTGTTCTTTGCTTGGTGTAACTGAGGCACCGCACAGATCCCTCAAATTATTTGTTGCAGCCTTTAAAACAAAGTGCATCAGCTTTCTCTGTCTAGGTCAAGAGCTGACATGCAAATGGATATTTGCAGGGGATTAAAAAAGTGCTGAAGCTCCAAACTCCAAGAGCACACTCCCAGCTTCATTTAGGCTGGAAAAGATTTAAGGAATCACAGCACCTCATAGGGATGAGCTAGAGAACAAAGAAAATTATTGTGACAGTTGTATTAAACAACGTAAAACGTGATATATATATAATATAAACAACTGTATTTAAATTGTATTTGATAACACATAGGAAACCTTGGTAAGGTTTAAAGCATTAGTAAGATTTAAAATAATAAATTAAGATTATTTTTATGAAGTGGAGTGCTTGGTAAAATTTATATACATATACATATTTTATATACATATGCAGGTATATATTTTTATATACATGTGTGTGTGCACGGCAACTGCACCTCTAAAGAGTTCTGAAAACTCTTGGGGGAGTTTAAGCTGGTGATGACAGGAGCCTGTGGGACAGAGCTGCTGAGGTTTTGGAGGAAAACCTTTGGGCTGTCAGGCAGGTTTTGGCAAGAGGGAGACAGCAAGGGGGGAATCTGCAATTCCCAGGTGAGGTGAGAGTGACAAAGGCCAGCCCCAAACGCGGAGCAGAGCGGCCCCGAACGCGGAGCAGAGCGGCCCCGAACGCGGAGCAGAGCGGCCCCGAACGCGGAGCAGAGCGGCCCCGAACGCCGAGCAGAGCGGCCCCAAACACCAACCAGAGCGGCCCCAAACACCAACCAGAGCGGCCCCGAACGCGGAGCAGAGCGGCCCCGAACGCGGAGCAGAGCGGCCCCGAACGCGGAGCAGAGCGGCCCCGAACGCCGAGCAGAGCGGCCCCGAACGCCGAGCAGAGCGGCCCCGAACGCCGAGCAGAGCGGCCCCGAACGCCGAGCAGAGCGGCCCCGAACGCCGAGCAGAGCGGCCCCGAACGCCGAGCAGAGCGGCCCCAAACGCCGAGCAGAGCGGCCCCGAACGCGGAGCAGAGCGGCCCCGAACGCGGAGCAGAGCGGCCCCGAACGCGGAGCAGAGCGGCCCCGAACGCGGAGCAGAGCGGCCCCGAACGCGGAGCAGAGCGGCCCCGAACGCCGAGCAGAGCGGCCCCAAACGCGGAGCAGAGCGGCCCCAAACGCCGAGCAGAGCGGCCCCAAACGCGGAGCAGAGCGGCCCCAAACGCCGAGCAGAGCGGCCCCGAACGCGGAGCAGAGCGGCCCCGAACGTGAGCAGAGCGGCCCCGAACGCCGAGCAGAGCGGCCCCGAACGCCGAGCAGAGCGGCCCCGAACGCGGAGCAGAGCGGCCCCGAACGCCGAGCAGAGCGGCCCCAAACGCGGAGCAGAGCGGCCCCAAACGCCGAGCAGAGCGGCCCCAAACGCGGAGCAGAGCGGCCCCAAACGCCGAGCAGAGCGGCCCCAAACGCGGAGCAGAGCGGCCACAAACGCCGAGCAGAGCGGCCCCAAACGCCGAGCAGAGCGGCCCCGAACGCGGGGCAGAGCGGCCCCAAACGCCAACCAGAGCGGCCCCAAACGCCGAGCAGAGCGGCCCCAAACGCCAACCAGAGCGGCCCCAAACGCCGAGCAGAGCGGCCCCAAACGCCGAGCAGAGCGGCCCCAAACGCCGAGCAGAGCGGCCCCAAACGCCGAGCAGAGCGGCCCCAAACGCCGAGCAGAGCGGCCCCAGCCCCCTGCCAAGGCTCTCACCTCGGTGTTGGTGTAGTAGGTGTTCCAGGAGGAGCGCAGGGACTCCTGGCCGCCGATGTCCCACATCAGGAAGCGCGTGTTGTTCACCACGATCTCCTCCACGTTGCTGCCGATGGTGGGAGAGGTGTGAACCACCTCGTTCATGGAGCTGCGCGAGGAACAGGGACAGGGAGGTCACCCAGGGGCGGCCAGGAGACTGCACCTCAGGGTGCTCCCATCAAACACCCTCGGCAAATTCCCCCCGGGCAGCCAAGACCAGGTCTGATGGTGGAAGGTGCAGAAACGTAAACAAAAACAGCAATAAAAAGGACTCGGTGAACTATGTAATCATCAAATTACAGAGCTGAGAGAGCACTCGTGAACAAAATGTGTTGTAATTAATTAAATCACGGAGCTGAGAGAATTTTTGCTTCAGAAGCTGTTGGGAGCACTCAGCTCCTCTTTCTCCAGGCCCGTTTTGGCTCGCATGGGACAGAGCAGTTGTTTTGCTTCAAGAATGCGGTTAAGCCACAGGATTTCCAAGGTTTCAGGAAAACAACAACTCATCCTCCAGCTCCACCAGAAACGCTTCACCCGCTCCATCCCAGGGCAGGCCACTAAAACCAGATTTTCTTCCCCATGCTTTATGTCCTGACTTCCTCCTCTTCTCCCCTCAGCACAGCCCAATACACAACTTTTTGGAGACAACTGCAGCCGTTAAATATTTCAAATGTATTGTTTGGAGATAACTGAGCGTGACTTTGTCTCTAAGAACACCACTTTCACATCAAACACCCAAACGTGTGCTCTGGAGTCTCCTAAAGTTCAGCCTATTTAAGCTCTGCTGCAACAGGCAAAAAAATTAAGAGCAGCTCCAAGGCAAACCGTCTGTGTTCAAAAGAACTTTATTTTTTTATTCTTCTGATCATCTTGATATAGCTTTTCATTTTGTATGAACCTTTTTGAAGTTCCAGCAGAGCTTTTAGTTACAGTGACAGCAATTTGAGACTTGTAATGGTGCCGGAATATCTCCTGAAGAGGATACAGAGAGCCAAGGAGATAAAGGGATGGTGCAGTGCTCTGAAAAGCAATCCCAGTTACCCTGGGCCAGTGCAAGGAGGGCTGGGCATGAGAATGAGAGAAAAGGAACCGTCTGGAAGAGGAAAAATGGGGTAGGGCCAAGGAGAAGTAAAGCAGGAGAAGAAGAGGGCTGGGAAAGTCCTGTGGAGTTAAAGTGGACACAAAGAAAAAGGAGACAGAAGGAAAACACTGAAACTGCAGAAATAAGGGGAAGAACTGCGAGACATTTGCAGAGGAAGTGGAATACAAAGCACCAAGGATGGCCCTCGGCCGCAGCAGTTCCCAGTCTTAAGAAATACCCTTCATTCTGTTTGTGCTTTCAAACACCTCTCACTCCTTCCACAAACCACCATCACCTTCACCCCTTCACTCTCCCTGCAGCGCGGCAGGGCCCGAGCAGCCAGAAATGCTCTGGAAAAGGCAAAGCAGGTCGGAATGTGACAAACCCCAACCGCTTGCAGAAAGCCAGTCTTAAATGTGGGATTGGAGCAGCACAGCCACATGGATTAACAGGAATTATTCCTGACTCAGGAACGCTCCCCGGTGCCACAGCCCCGCACGTGGGAAAGGGCCAATCTGTGCCCAGCACAAACAGACCTTGAGCTGCTTGTGCCACCCCGCAGCTCCCAAGCCTGTGGACAGATCGGGGTCCTCTTATCAAACTGCAGCTGAGGAACTGAGATAGGGAGCTCGTTCCAGCTCCATGTAAACCAGGAGCAAGGTTAATGCAAGGCAAACACAAATCAATGCTGCTGTTGAAGGCAGGAGGCGCAGGACAGCAGGGAGATGTCCCGGGTTTGTGCTGCTATCAGCCTTCCTCCTTCACCCCATCCCATAAACGGCACCCAATCCATCTCGGCACTGGGGCGCAAGGCAGGGCAGGCAGAGGTGCTCTGCCACTCACAGAACGATCAGTGTGCAGTTTAAATCTGTGGCGTGGATCAGTTCTGCACCAGGGTCCCGTGGCCAGCACTCACTACAATCACATTTCACAGGGCTGGCAAAGAGCCGAGGCCGCGGCACCGAGGGCGGCCGGGAGCGCGTGGTCACAGCAGGTGATGCCATCCCAAACCCTCTGAACAAAACCTCATTCATCCAGCAGGCACAGCAGAGCCCTTTCCAAACCCGCAAAGCTGGGAGCGAAGCCACCCAGGGCCACGTAACACACCTGGAAATGCCCCCCGCCTCCCCGCGGGTCCTACTTACAATTGGTACAGAATGGTCGTTTTCCCTGCATTGTCCAGGCCCACAATGATCACTTTGTGCTCTGCAATGAGAACAGCATTGGTAAGTCACAGCTGCGGGTCTGCATCAAGGTTAGTGCCACGTCTGCCGCCGGTTCCCCGAGCCAGCAGTGCCCAGCTCCAGGTGCCGTGGCCAGGTGTGCTCGTGGGCCAGCCCAGGAAGTTTGTGTGGGCAGCTGCTGCTCGGGGCAGGGAAGGGACTGGCAATTTCTGCCCATTCCTGAGAGATTTCAGAAGGATGTTTTCCGTCTCTGACTGCCAGTGTCGCTCTGGGATCCTCTCCCAAGCTCCTGCCTGTACCAAACTCCATCCCTCCGGCCAGGACAGCTCTCAGCTCCACTTTCCCTTCAGCCAGGCAGTTTCTTGACGTCTTTGCAAAGAAGGGGTAAAACCCCACCCAGGCTGGTCTGCAGTGTGATCCCTGTGCCCTGCTTTCCTCCTGGGGAGCAGGACATGTTCCTCGAACACTTCACAGGACACATGCACCCAGCTTGGCGTCGGACCAGCCACCAGGTGCTCCACAACCCTCTTCTGACATTCTGGGGCTCAACGCCCCAATCAATTCTTGCTTCCCTTCAGCAGCTCCTCCTCTCCTGTGCATCACAAAAGTCACTGGGAGCTCTTCAACCGGTGGTGCCAAGCACACCCAAATGCACGATTTCCAGTTTGGGTGAGCACAGCCAGCTCTCAGCTCTCTTACACAACTTCCACTTGCACAACCGAGCAGGACCAGTCACGTAAAAGCTTGGGGAGAAGGGGGTTTCTCCCCTCCTTCCCCGTGTTCCTCAAGGGCAGCTAAAAGCCATTAAAAACATCAGACACTGAGATCAACCCCTGCCAGCAAGCTGCACTCACACTGATTGATCCCAGAGGAGAGGGAGGGGACGGGGGTCAGGTAAGTGGGAGTTTCTCAGGTCTGATTTTATCAATATTGTGTGGTTTTGCTGAGTTGTCTTTTATGCTGTCCGACAGAAATTCCAGCTTTAGTAACTCTGCATAACTGCACAATATTGTAAAAGTGTCTGCTTACCTGACCCCACATTAACTAGGAACTTTTGTTTCAGGTGGGATGCTGCCAGCATAGTGGATGTTAGGAAATCGGTTGGAACAGAAGGTCTGAGGTGGGGCTGGATGCTACAAGACAAAAACCTTTTGTTGTATTTGCACTCTGTATTAAAGGGGACATAACTGGGACACTCAACGAGCAGGTGTGAGAGTACTGAGGTTCACTCAAAATCGAATTCCACGGACTTCAGAAACACAGAAAGAGCATCAGCAGGTGTTTTGCAGCTAAAGTTACAACTCCCATGAACACCTTGCTGCAAGGAGAGAGGTGCTAAAAATCCCAGAATCCCGGAATGGTTTGGGTTGGAAGAGAAATTAAGGATCATCCAGTGCCACCGCCCTGCCACGGGCAGGGACACCTTCCACTGTCCCAGGGTGCCGCAAGCCCCAGTGTCCAACCTGGCCTTGGGCACTTCCAGGGATCCAGGGGAAGCCACAACCGAAGCTATAAATAACATTTGCTCCATGAACGAGCCAGATATCGAGGTTTGCCACCTAAACCCACGCTCTGCCTACAGCGAGACGAGCCCACCCGCCACGCCGCGCCACGGCCGTGCTCCTCCGGCACACGTTAATAATTTAACAGGCGGCTGTCAGGAAACGAGCACTCCAGTAATTGAAAGAAGGGAAAAAAAAAAAAAAAAAAAAAAAAAGGTTGAAGCCCCGACTTCCAGGAGCCCGCGCGGCCGCCCCGGAGCGGGTGTGGGTCCCTCCCGGCTCGCCCCCGGGCCTCACCCTGGTGGTTGAAGAGCCTCCATATCCTGGTGAAGAGGATCCCCATCCTCGGCCGGGCGCTCCGGGCCTCGCCGGCCGCGGCTCTGCGGGGCCGCGGGCGCTCAGGGCCCGGCGCAGCGCCCCGAGTGCCGGCTGGGGCCGCGCCGGGGCCGCTGCCGCTCGGACATCGCCGCGGGGTCGGGACGGGGCTCGGGACGGGGCTCGGGAGCGGTACCGGGGCGGCGGCAGCAGCGGCGGCGGCGGCGGGAGCGGAGCAGCGCCCGCGGCCCGCCTCACGGACGGGCCGGGCCGGGCCGGGCGCGCTGCGCTGACGCGCGGGGGCGGCACCGCGGCCGCCATTACACGGCGCCGCCTCAGCGCGCCCGGCTGCGCGGGCCGCCCGCCCCGCGGAGCCCCGACCGCCCAGGGCTTTGGGCACGGGGGAGCCCCGAGCCATCGAGGGCTTTGGGCACGGGGGAGCCCCGAGCCACCGAGGGCTTTGGGCACGGGGGAGCCCCGAGCCACCGAGGGCTTTGGGCACGAGGGAGCCCGGAGCCATCGAGGGCTTTGGGCACGGGGGAACCCCGAGCCACAGAGTTTTGGGCATGAGGGAGCCTGGAGCCCCCCAGGGCTTTAGGCATGAGGGACTCCCGAGCCCCCCGAGGGCTTTGGGCGTGAGGGACTCCTGAGCCATCGAGGGCTCTGGGCACGGGGGAGCCCGGAGCCCCCGAGGGCTTTAGGCATGAGGGACTCCCGAGCCCCCGCGGACCTTGGCATGAGGGACTCCCGAGCCCCCGCGGACCTTGGCATGAGGGACTCCCGAGCCTCCGCGGGCTTTCGGCATGAGGGACTCCCGAGCCCCCCGAGGGCTTTGGGCGTGAGGGAGCCCGGAGCCCATCCCGCCCCACCCCGCTGCCACGGGCGCCTCCCGCCTCACAGCTGCTCCCGGTAACAGTGCCGGGGCATCTCCGCCCTCACAGCGAGGGATTTCTCCCCAGCGCCGCATCGAGATCACCCCCTCCCCTCAGGTTTAAACCGTTCCTCCATGTGCTGTCTCTCCATCCCTTGTCCCCAGTCCCCCTCCAGCTCTCCTGGAGCCCCTTTAGGCACTGGAAGGTTTTCCCCGGAGCCTTCTCTTCCCCAGGTGAACACCCCGAGCCCTCCCAGCCTGGCTGCAGTTTATGAGGAAACTACGGTCACTTTGCCCTACTAAAACTTGGTGCTCTGAGGAAAACTTGGGAATAACGTGGGTGAAGTTGTTCCCCAGTAGCTGGGGGTGAGTTTGCACAAGAGCACTTCTGGCACTCTAAGATTTGCCCAGAGCCTTCTCCAAGATAAATTTCTCTGTCCAAACCCTCCAATGAGTTTAAATCCTCAGAGATTTGAAATTCCCAGGCAATAATTAGGTTGTGCACAGCTGTGTTACTGCCTGAGACAACTCAGGTGGTATTTGCCCTCTCATTTGTCCTGTCCTGACACCTAATTCCTTCCCCTGCCATGGCAGGGACACCTTCCACTGTGCCAGGGTGCTCCAAGCCCCGTCCAGCCTGGCCTGGGACACTGCCAGGGAAGGGACATGAAATCTCCTTTCTCATTCCAGAGGTTTTTCATCTTTCCCTCAAGCAGCTTTTATTCCCACAGCAGCGTCTTGCATTTAATTTTCCCTGCTGGTCCAAAACCAAAGCAGCAAGGCCAGAGTAATCTGCGATTTTCTGTGTCCGGAGACTTTTGTGTTTCCTGTCGTTCTGGAGGGGAATTTATGGCCCTGAACAGTTAAAGAAGAGAAATATCCTGATGTAATCCACTGTGCCGGTCCAGCCCTGGGACCGCGTGTAACCCGCAGGGAAACGAAGCAGCTCCTCCGGTGTTAAAACCTTCCCCAAGTTCAGCATCCAGCCTGCAGTGGCATTAATTATTCATCAGCTGTCAATTATCCCCCTTCCTGCCGGTCCTCAGCTTGGAATTTCAGAAGCACTCGGGGTTCTTTTCTGTTCTCAGCTCTCTTGGGCTCGGGGCAGGGTTCGGTGGCTGCACAGCTGTGGGAGAGCTACCAGAGTTCAACAAAACCATTTATTTTGATTATTTAAATTTTAAAAACAGCCTCTGCGGTTTCCCCCCGTGTCATTTTTGTTCGCGTTTTTTTTTTTCCTGCGGCAGCCTGGTTGAACCTGGACCGTACTGCTGGTTTCTATGGGCTAAGCTGGGCTTCCCAGTGCTGCTGGAAGCTTTCTAGGGAAGCGTTCCAGTGGGCAGGGCCGGGCACAGCCTCGCAATTCCCTCCTGGAAATCTGGGAGGGCTTTTCCAGGTCGTGTTTTGTTCCAGGCAGCTGTAACACAGGCAGGGTCAGGGAGGCTGCGCTGGGGAAGTGCTTCGGATGCCGAGGGAAGGATTGCACCACGGAAATGCTTCTGTGCAGGGAAAGAAAAACAGCAGAGAGACTATGGGATGGCTTAGGTTGGAAAAGGCTCCAAGATATTTGAGTCCAGCCATTTCCCACGTCCCCAAGCGCCACATCCACTTTGGAATCCCTGCAGGGGTGGGGATTCACCTGGGCACCTTTTCCATGAAGGAATTGTTCCCAAAATCCACCCTGAGCTCCCCTGGCCCAGCCTGAGGCCGTTCCCTCTCCTCCTGTCCCTGTTCCCTGGAGCAGATCCCAAATCCCCCCGGCTGTCCCCTCCTGTCAGGGAATTGCAGAGAGGGAAAAGATCCCTCTGCATCCTCCTTTTCTCCAGGCTGAGCCCCTTCCCAGCTCCCTCAGGAATTCTCCAGCCCCTTCCCAGCTCCCTCAGGAATTCTCCAGCCCCTTCCCAGCTCCCTCAGGAATTCTCCAGCCCCTTCCCAGCTCCCTCAGGAATTCTCCAGCCCCTTCCCAGCTCCCTCAGGAATTCTCCAGCCCCTTCCCCAGGATGCAGACAACTTAAGCAGCTTAAGAAACTTTAATCCCTAGGATCATGTGAAAACACTTTTTTTTTTTTTTTTTTTTTTTTTGACCACACAGCCAAGAAAATCGCATGAAGCAGAATTTCAGGGGCTTTGGATCTGCCTGAGGGGTGCAAATGCAGGGAGCAGCTCACCCGGCCCATGTGCTCCTGTCCCTCCAAGGCAGGCTGCTGGCTCCTGTTACGCATTTCTGGGGAGAGGAGGCTGGAACTCTCTGCCAGAGGCAGCATCTTCCAGTGCTTTCAGTTTTCCAAGGTACCAAAAATGGCTGGAGGTGGCACTCAGGGCTCTGGGCTGGGGACAAGCTGGGGATCAGTCACAGTTGGACTCGATGGCCTTGGAGGTCTTTTCTGACCTTCATTATTCTGTGATAAACCTTTAATTATCTTTTATTAATATAATCCTTTATCCCCCCCACCCTGATTCTGCTCCTTGTTCCTGCCTAGGAACCAATTCTAACCGAGTGGGAGATCCCACCAAGGACCAGCTCCAAACCCCTGAACATCCCCAAGAATCCTTCAAAGGAGCAGTTGGCTGCAAGTACCTCATTCCCTGCTGGATCAGAAGGAATTATCTGTATTTTTGTACTTCTGGGTCGCAGCTATTTAAGCTCGTTACAAAAATAAACATAATTTATTTCGCAGACCAGATGCATCTCCTTCTTCAGAACCTCATTAAATTTCCCTAAAAATGTAACACGTGAGGCTGCTGCCAAAAACCATTGGCAAACAACAAAAATGCCACAGGACTCCAGGCTTCTCCCGACTGTCTCGAGCATTTTCCCAATCTTAGTGCGGGACACGAAGAGACTGGACAGACTTTTAAACGCTTGGTAGTTTTGTTCATTTATTGTAGAAAAGTTATTGTAATGCAGTTCATCTTTGTACATCTAAATTCCAGAAAAACGAATCCATAGAAATGAGGATACTATGGGCATGCAGTCTGCATGATCCTGGTCACAAAAATAACACCACTTTCTTTTTTTTTTTTTCCTTTTTTTTTTTTTCCCCTTTTTTGTTTTGTTTTTTTTTTTTTTTTATTTTTGTCGTTTTCTTTGAAAGCCACTAAAAGCAGAGGAGAGCAGAGCATGCACCACTGTACACATTGCATAGTATATGGTACCCACATGCCTGGTCGGGTGCTACACACACAGGGTCTAGAGGGCCAAACGAAGGGAAAATGGGCAGAAAACACAAATTTGGGGTGGCTCTGTCCCAGTAAAGGCAGCAAAGTCTTCACCAGCGTGGCTCTGAGCCGGCTCCCAGCCAGGCAGCGCTGCCAGGCTCTCCCTGGGCACCAGCTGGGCTGAGGAGCAGAGACTCTCCGGGATGTGAGAAGCCCAGGGCTGATCCCCGCGTCCTCCCCGCTCTGCTCGCACACAGCCTGCGCTTGGGTTTCCCGCTCTCCCTGTCTGCACCAGGAGGGAACGGCTCAGCTGTGTCCCCATCCCAGACGCACCTGGGCCCACGCACGCGTTCCTGAAGCTCGCCTCCCTTCGGGTTTGCAGTTCTTGGGAATCCGGGGCACTGTGCCTCTTCCCTCTCCCACCTCCAAGCTCTGGATCCCCACAAACATTTACTGGGAGCGTTTCATTCCCGACCTTGGGCTGCTGATGGATTCACCAGTCACGTCCCAGATCTAGGCACTGGCCAAAATTAAAGTGAGTCGTGTGATTTCAGCTTCCAGGGGGAAATCAGCAGAAATGAATGCAGCGGGCTTTGTGATTTGAAAAGGTTCTTTTTGCTGCCATTCATTAATTAATACGGAAGGGATACAGGTTATTGAAAGATCGATCCCATGTGCAAAATGCCAGAATCAACTGCTGAAGTAGCAGGCAGCGAGTAAACAGATCAAAAACGCAATAAATCCACTGATGCTGGGTCAGGAATCTCCCCCTCGGTTCCAAAAGCACGACGCCGGCCGCAGGAGTGGAATTATTGTCAGTTTGTGCTCTTACAAATGTGCTTCTTTTCCCTTGCTCTGTTTCCACACCGCTGGCAAGAGAGGGAGTTTTGAGCTCTGTGGATCCCACGCTGCAGAGCAGATTTAACAGAAAATCGCAGCTTGCTTTTCAGGAAATATTGATAAGGCAGGGGCTGATCTGGGGGTGCCGTTCTTGAGCAGACCTTGTCTTGGGCAAGACAGGAGTTGTGTCACTGCCAAGGAATCTGGTTTCCCAAATTCCTGAGGCAGGCCCACAAATCATCCTGAGACCAAGCCAAGGCTGCTCCCAGCTTTGAGGGAATAAAGGAGTGACGCTCGTCAGCATTTGAAATGATTTCCTCCTCCTCCCCAAATCCTCTGGACGGATTTAATCACAATATTCCTCCTGACTCCTTGAGTGGATTCCACGCACAATGGAAGAAATCTGAAATTTCACTCCGAAGTAGCATCGTCACCTCTTTCTCCGAGTTAATTCCTTACATAATATTTTACAATTTGATTAAAATGTCGTCCCCCCCCCCCCCCTTTTTTTTTTTTTTTTAAAGGATATGCCTTTATTTTTTCTATATAAAATAAACTGGGCTCGGTAACAACCTCACCAAGGTCATTCAGATGCCTCTTAAAATGACACCACACTCTCTTTTAGGATCATTTTAACTCCATTTCCCCAGAGTTAAGCTTGGCTGCATGACAGGGTCCTTTGTAGGACTAATATTTGAGGGAACGAGAGGCAACTCCAACAAAATACACGGCAGCAGAATCCCATGGATCCAGACCTGGACTGGCACCAACAGGGGGAACAGAACTTGATTTTAAAATGCACATTTTTAGGGGCAAACCCAGGTTTGTAAAAATGGCATTTTATCAAATATGCATCTGATTTTGCCATGTGTAGTCTCCAATTATTTTCTCTTTAAAAAAAAAAATCAGGAATGTGGGATCAAGGAGAAGTTTCAGAAGCACTGAACTCGTGAAAGAAAAGCAGCAGAGGACACATTTAATGGGTTATTAAAGGAAAAAGGAGTGTCAGAACCCCTGACTTACCCAAATCACTGTGCTGTGAACAACAGGAATAACAACATTATTTTGGAGCGGTGAAGTCAGTAAAGACAGGGGAGTCTGGATGCTCCAGGGGATTCTGTGGTGTTGAGACCAAACTGAATTCAGGAAGATCTGGCATCCAGCTGAAGTTACAAACATCAGCAGCTGTGAGTTGCACGTCCCATGGGAGAAATGTTTGGCATCGGGAGAACAATCTGCACGTGTTAAATACAACTCCAGGGAGAGAGCGTTTGAAATTCAAAGGTTAACAATTAAAGTCATCGATTCCCAGACATAAGAATGTGCTGAATTTTCTCTTTAGAGTTATTGTTATCACCTTGATTGGTTAAATCCTCGTTAATCCCAAAGTGTCCCGAATGAGAAACTTGGATAACAACAAAACTTGTAAAAATCCCTGTTTTATAAGCATTTCTAAACCCTCTGTCTCTGCCAGAGCTCAGAACAGAGCTCTGGTCTTTAGTATTATTTTACCAACAAGAAGTGATGTGAGGACTGGAGAATGAGGCTGGATTGCTTCGGTCAGGAACACACGAACTCCACAATTTCATCTAAACCACAAGAGAGCTGCTCAGCGGTGCTGGGATCCCGCCGGGAATTGCCAATCCCGATCCCCAGCACGGCTTTCACTCCTGACTGTGTCCTCAGCAGAAATCCCTTTTCCAAACAGTAGTTTGGAATACTCTGCCCATAGTATCTGCAGTAAATGAAGAGTCTCCCAGCAGGGTTGGTGTATCTGTACTTGAAGAGGATCTCTGTTCAAAGAATTTAACACCCCAGCAAGGCGGGAGACCTGCAGGGCCCCTGGTTCCTTCTGTTACCGTGGGATGGGCTCTGGGAGAAACTCAGGACACGCAGGAGTCAAGGCAGCTCAAGCCCATGGAATGCAGGACCTCTGGCCCATCCCTGACTTCCCTCAGAGGTTTGTTTTTGTCCAGCCCAAGTGGTTTTGGCACTTGAGACCTTCGGGTGATGGGCTGTGGCGGCTGGGGATCCTTCCCCGGCCCCGGGTGACCTGGAAGACTTCAAACAAGGCTCTAGGAAATCTCTGTGCTTTGCAGCGACTGCAGATATGCAAATATGCAAATCTCCTCAAGCAGTGAATGAGCTGATCCCTAACCTAGTGCGGAATAAAGAGAAGCAGCTGCTGCCCAGGGTTCCACAGCTCCCCTGCCATCAGGACAAGGAAAGCTCCGAGAATGAGGGGTCGCCCAAGGCCTCCTTTCTCATGCAGGTCTGTGCGCTGTACATGGAAAAAGGGCTGGAAAACTTCCTGGAGGATGCTCCACTGTGCTGCAGCACGGAATCCCGGAGGAGCTGCCGGTCCCAGGCCAGGTCCTGCCGCGTCCCCTCAGCCTCAGAGCCCCTCTGGCATCCGCAGCCAGAGGAAATGGGGCAGGATCAGGTCTGGCAGATCCACCCAGAACTCTGGGACCGCAGTGGATGCACAGATTTCCACATCTTCCTTGGTAACTGGTCCATTGGGATCACCCAGCGGTGCTGGAGCTGCCTGTTAGGCAGTGGGGGGTCATTAAAATGATTAATTAGTCAGGTGTCTGCCACCTTTTAATGGTGCTGGAGATGGGGGTGAGTTTGGGCGTCCCACAAAGGACATGGACTGCTTTTCCCAGTAACTTCAAGAGGATGATCGGACTCCAGGACGCTGGAAACACCAGTGGTCTTTGCCAACTGGTCCAGGAAGTGGAAGAAACTGGAATATTCCAGAAATTCCTTTAGTGCTACATGCTTTCAAAGCCTGGGTTCTGCAGGCTTTGGGAGGAAAACAAGCAAATAAAAGAAGTTCATGATCCTTATTTTGGGGAAAAAGAAACAGTACGTGCATAAACAAACGCCTGTTCAGCACAGTTGTGTCGATTCCGGGGGACGCGTGCGGTGGGGAATTTCGGGAGGCTCTGCTGGAAGATGTCAGTGGTTGTACAAAACGGGCAGTGAGGGTCAACTCGCAATCCCATGGGATCTAAGGCTTCACTGACGGTGTAAAACACAAGGTCCAACCACAGAAATTCATCTCCTGGAAGGAACTCAAGACTCGGTAGGTGAAAGAAATGATTGGAAGGAAGTAAGGCAGCAAAATCTCCAAGGATTCATCATAGCTCTTAGAATCCAAAGCTCGGAATCAGCTCCACGACTTTCCTGGGAGCAGATTTTCGTCTGGTGTTCCCTTTTTTATTGCAATTCTGACCGAGATGTTGTTTGAAATGTTCGCCACTGATGACGGCTCAAGCCCACTCCCTCCCCTGGGATTTCATGGCTGGAATGGATCTTCTGGAGAGTTCTTGTGCGCCGCTGGAATCGTCAGACATTCAGAGGTGCCTCTGGGAAGATGGAACACGTGGGCAGCTACTCGGGGTACTGGGGTGTAGGTACTCTGCGCACAGGAGGGGATTGCTTTCCATTTCAAAAGCAGGAGAAAAATGGGAGAAAAATCTGATGTCTCTATACTCCTGTTCTAGCTGTAGTCAGGTAAAAGAGTGGGGGAAAAAAAAAAATCCTATTCCCAACCTCCAAGCACACAAACGATGGAGTTTGTTCCTTTTCCTGTCCCCGTTTCCCGTCTCCTGTCGCAGTTCCTCCCTGCTGGTCCCGACAAAGCCGTCAGGACTGGCTGAACTCAAGAATCGTTTGGCTGCAACATTCATGCCAGGTCTAAAAATAATTCCAAACTGGAAAGTGTTTTGTAACTGCTGCAATAATTTGGGGTATTTGGCACTCTCGAGAGTTTACATTTGGTTTGTCTGAAAAAGCCATTCTGGAAAGAAATCATTAGAATAAATCCTTTTATTCTAACCTGAAATGGAAACTGAGCTCCCAGCAAACAAATACCGGAGCTGACTTTCTGACTTTCAGTGGTTTGTAATTTTCAGATTGTTCTTTGTATTTTTTGGTTTTGGTTTTTTTTTTCCCAACATGCTCACGTCGACTTTCCAGTCAATTCACCCAAATTCCAACAGGAATTGGTTTATAAATTGGTTCCAACTGGAACTGGTCATTTGGAATTTCCAGCACAGGAAATCATTTTATAAGTGCCTCGATAAGTACCCAAAATTACAAACGGATGTGTCTAATACCTAAGGACGAGAAAAAAATATGGCTATAAATGCAAATGCTGTATTAAACCCAAAAATAATCCCAAAAACAACCTCTATGATCGGGCAGAAACGGAAGGGCCGGGCTGGGTTTCGCTGCCCCCTAATTAAACATCAACGACAGCAGAGCGCGACCGCGGCGTCACCCGTCACACCCGCCAAATTAACATGATCTAATCGTTATTTCTAGCTACGTTATGGCCAGGTATCGACGGACGGATCCCGGTTTTCCCCAGTCCCCGGGCTCAGAGCCGGTGCCGCGAGTCGTGGCCGTATCCGCCGGGGGAGCCGCGGTTCCGGTGGGGTTTGTACAAGTCCTGGTAGGGGTCGGGGTATTCCTCTTCCACGAGGGGATAGTGGTCTCGGCTGTGCTGGGAACTGGAAGACAAGCGGTTCCTGCTCTTCCGAGCCCTCTCGCTGTGGTAATTCTCGTCGGAGGCGACGAGGCCGCGCCGCTCGACGGGAGAGTTCTCCGTGGAGTGGCCGCCGTGCCTCCCGCGCTGGCTCTGCGGGGGCCAAACAACGCCAGCGTTAATACCCGCGCCCGGGGGCCGCCCCGCCGCAGCTCCTGCCCAGCCCCGTGCGACGCCTTCCTGCAGCCTCGTGGCTCCCACTTCCCAGCCAAGCCCGGCTGCCGCAGCGCCGGGAGCGCGCCAGCTCTGGTTCCTGGAGCGGGAAGCTCGCCCTGCTGAATATTACATCGAGCATGAAAAGTGAGCTGATGTAGTCAGCATTTATCACTTTTCTCTGATCAGGAACAGAACATTCACGCTGCCACTCTGCTTAGGGAATTGTCTAAGTGTCCGTTTCTGTGGTTTTGGAAAACATCTGGAGATGTTCGGGTTGTTGTTAAAGGCGCGGTTCTGAGCCTTGGTTTAAACCCCTCCTATGGCCAAACCAATGAGGGGCTGCTCAGCAGGCAGCCGAGGGGGGGCCAAAATCAATGGATACTAAATTCTTTCAAGTGAAACATAGTATTTAAATATGCTGACAGGAAATCCCTTCCTAAGCTAACTCGTTAATTAGAAGCCTTTGCTCTCCTCACGTTCCCATGATGACAATGCCCATCATTTGTCACATGAACAAACTGAGTTCGTATTTTTTTGCCGGTTAACGGCAGGATGAGGAAATAGCCTAAAAGAAGTATTCTGTTTGCTTTCAGCACACATCAAACCTCTCGGGAGTATCAGCACCCATCTCTCAGGACAAACTTCGTGCTGGGGATATGAAACCTCCCTCCTGCAGCTACAGCCTCTGCCTGGCGACTGTCTTCCTGAATAATTTATATCCAAGGCTGGGGCAGGGCTGGAGCGGGGGGTGTGTGGTTACAGCTCCGGGTTGGTGCTGCCAGGGAGGCTCCTGGACAGGGCCCTGAACGAGGGGCCCCTCTGCAACCTCACCCCCAGAAACTGGGGAGAACTCCAGCCAGGGGATCCCCAGTTCTCCTCAGAGCACCAGGATTTAGTGGGGATTATGGCAAAGTGCTTCAGAAATTAAAGGCAGGCTGGGAGAGCTGGGGGTGTTCACCTGGAGAAGGCTCCAGGGAGAGTGAGAGCCTGGAGGGGCTCCAGGAGAGCTGGAGAGGGACTGGGGACAAGGAATGGAGGGACAGGACACAGGGAATGGCTCCCACTGCCAGAGGGCAGGGATGGGTGGGAGATTGGGAACTGGGAATTCCTGCCTAGGAAGGTGGAGAGGCCCTGGCACAGGGTGCCCAGAGCAGCTGTGGCTGCCCCTGGATCCCTGGCAGTGCCCAAGGCCAGGCTGGACACTGGGGCTTGGAGCACCCTGGGACAGTGGGAAGGTGTCCCTGCCCAAGGATGGGCTTTAAGGTCCCTTTGAACCCAAACCATTCTTGGCTTCCATGATTCCAAGATGAATTGTCCCAGTGTTTATCTGACACAAAGGCAGTGTGGATGTATAATCCCCTCATCAACTGCAGCTTTAACTCTGCTCACCCTCTGCCTTCCCTGTGCTAATTCACCTCTCAGGCTGCATCCTGCTGCTTCCCTAAAACCCTCCTGCTTTCCTGAAACTCTCCTGCTTTCCTGAAACCCTCCTGCTTTTCTGAAACCCTCCTGCTTTCCTGAAACCTTCCTGCTTTCCTGAAACCCTCCTGCTTTCCTGAAACTCTCCTGCTTTTCTGAAACCCTCCTGCTTTTCTGAAACCCTCCTGCTTTTCTGAAACCCTCCTGCTTTTCTGAAACCCTCCTGCTTTCATTAACCCTCCTGCTTTCCTGAAACCCTCCTGCTTTCCTGAAACCTTCCTGCTTTCCTGAAACCCTCCTGCTTTCCTGAAACCCTCCTGCTTCCCTGGGCTGTGCTCACCCCAGGGCTGGTGCTGAGCTCCCACGTGTCAGCATGGGACACACCTGTGGTTACACGTGGGATAACGGCCCAGGTAACTTTTGATCCTGCTGTGACTGGAATGACTATGTGCAGGAATGGACGTAAACCCCAATCCCCTGGAGGCCAAGGAACATCTCCCCAAAACCTGAGCTCTGGGATTTGAATCCATGCACTGAATTTAGGCTAGACTGTGTTCAGAGCTAGCCAGTCACAGAGGCAAACGGCCGGTTCTGAGGAGTTCGAGAATGCCAGGATGGTTTGGGTTAGAGGGAAATCAGGGATCACCTAATTCCTTCCCCTACCACGGGCAGGGACACCTCCCCCTATCCCCTGTCCAGCCTGGCTGGGGACACTCACAGGGATGGGACAGCCACAGCTGCTTGGAGCAATAAATATTTTTCTACACAAAGATGAATTTTACTCTTCCCCCTCAGCTCGGCATCGGGCTCTTCCTTTAAGGAAGGCAATTCCCAAGGATCAGGTGTGGCAGACCCAGCAGTGCCACCTGTGCCCTCTCTGGATCTGTGCCACAGAATGTCACCCTCGTGACCTCTGTGAGTCAGGAGTTGAGTCAGAACTTTCAGTTCTCAGTAAACCAAAGTCCAGGCCACAGCCAGTTCAAAGTGGGAGCCTCCCAAATCTGGATTTGGTGAAGCAGGGACAGCCTGTCCCACGCTCACTGCTACGTGAGCCTCTGGGCTTTTGCTTCTCTGTCCCCGAGGTACCAAGGGCACAAGGAATAAACAATCTTCCTGCACCACGAGCACCTTTGCTAGTTTAATTAGCCTGAGTGCCTTTTAATTACCACACACATCGGAACAGTGAAAGCTGATGCAAATCCTTCAAAGGTTTTGAAGGAGTACAAAACCTCCTGGTGGATAACAGGGATGGTGGAAGATCTTACTGTGAGACACCCACGGAAAACACCAGGGCCTTGAACCCTCCTGGCACGGAAAACCTGCAGCCTCTGGTTGGGCATCGATCACTCCAGGAGAAATTTACCCCTCTGCAGAGCACCAGCACCATTGATCCCACCGAAACCCTTTGGAATTCGGGTGAAGTGGGGATTAAGTGATGCATACCTTCAGCCAGCCCACTGCACAGGGGTGATTTTCATCTTCAGTGTGAGTTTTCCCTAAGTAAATGGAGCAACATTTCACAGTTATTGCTGGTGTCCATTGATCAGAGAGAAATAAATGCCTGAAAAAAATTCCGTGGATAGACCCAGTTCTCAAAATGAAACTGAAGAGGTGAAAGTTCTGCAGATGGTATTTTATTGGCATGAAGGGATGGAAAACTGAAATTTTAAGGCAAGTGGAAAATGGAAACAACAGTTTACATGTGCACGTTATCATTAGTAACAGAACAGTGCTTGTGCGTTCAGCCACTCGGGAGACAGTGACTTGCTGGTCCCAATAAAACCAAGCAGGGCTTTGGAAAGGTGAGTGCAGGAATTAAGCACCTTCAGGGAAGTGCAGCTCACTCAGAGCAAAACCAGCTGGATGTTAACTGAAAACACCAAACAGCAGTCATGTCCTCCAAAGCTGTTACCTGCTTCCAGACACTCCACAAGCAGAGCAGACGTTACGTTTGTCAGGTGAATTATTCATTAAGTGTCATTTGTTGGGTTCTATTTCTGCCGTACATTAGCAAGTGACACTCCTGGAGTCCCACACGCACTGAAACTCGCAGGGTTTAAAGCTCCCTGCAATCCTGAGCCCCTCAAGCATTCCCAGCCATTAGCCCCAAACATTTCTGGTTTCAAACTTAATAAAGCACGTACTTCTCATTAAGGACTATTTACATGCCACGATTGAGGTGTCAAAGTTCAGCCGAGTCTGAGCTATCCCTGTGGAAAAAAAGGGTCACAATTTTTTTTTTTCTCCGATGGATTAGAAAAAAAAAAAACCCAAAAAAAAGTCTTTTATTCACACTCAAAGAACAAGCTTTTTCCACCCAAAAGGGAACGTTCGGTGACGTTACGAGAATAAAAGGGATCCTGACAGAAGCTGGCTCCTGGCTAGGAAACTGAGGGGTTATTTTACTTCCCGCTAAAGGCAGAGCATTCCCAGTTTTCGGCACCGGGCCGCTCCCAGCCCCGGGCTGCCATGGGCAGCGGCGGCGCCTCACGAGCGCGGCCCCGGCAGAGCGCAGGGCCCCGGCCGCTCCGCTCTGCCCGCGCCTCCGGGGGCTTTTCCTACCTGCAGGCCCGAGATGGCGGCGGGGTACGGGGACAGGGCGCTGGATCCCAGGTTCCTGCCCAGCAGCGGGGTCACGGGCGCGGCGCTGGACGCGTGCGTGGCTCTCCAGTAGGCCTCCAGGTACTCGGCCAGGTGCTCGCAGGCGTCCTCCAGCTGGTTCTCGTCCAGGATCACGTCGAACATGTCCTGGGCACGGGGACACGGGGCGGTCACGGCCGTGCGGCGACGCGCGGCCGGCGGACACGGCGCCTCGGAATCGCGCGAGGAACGGGAACCCGAGCGGGGAGAGGGGATTCCTACGACGGCGTGGAGTGCCGGGGGACGGATTCGCACTGAAACACGGCACAGATGGGAATTTGGGAAGGAATTCCTGGCTGGGAGGGAGGGGAGGCCCTGGCACAGAGTGCCCAGAGAAGCTGTGGCTGCCCCTGGATCCCTGAAGTGTCCAGGTTGGACACTGGGCTTGGAGCAGCCTGGCACACCTTCCCTGCCACGGCAGGGCTGGCACTGCCTGAGGTTTGAGGTCCCTTCCAACCCAAACCGTTCCATGATTCTGTGGCTGGAAAGGAAAATGGTAGAGGTGGGTTCAGAGGGTCACCAAGAGCCAGAGGCCTCAGGAGTCACTGGACATTGTCCCTGGGTGTTGCATGAGCCCTGTTTTGTTCCTGGATACAAAACTCTTCAATTTATTTCTTTCTTTCCAGTGCTGATGGCCCTAAAACCATTCCCACAGCAGTGAAGGCAGCAGGCAATCCTGACAGCAGCAGCATTCCTGCCTCAGGGAATTCTCCAGACACCACCTCCATCCCTGCCTGTCCTGCAGCCTGCCAGAACCAGCAGAGCCCCTCGAGACAAACACAACCCTGTTCTCAGCAGTTCAACTTCCTATCTCATCTCTAATCTTAACTTTGCAAAACACTGCGAGAACAGCACAGGAAATGGAAAATAAGTGCAGGTGCTGTGGGGGTAAAGGGCAACCAACACCAACCACAGGCTGCTCTCTTCCACCTGTTTTTACAGCTCTCAGAATAAGATTTAAAATAATAAAGCGTGTTTTTTCTTTTTTTAATTTATTCTCTCTTCTCAGCAAGGCAGAGAAGAGTTTCTCCTCTGCCAGCAAGGAGGAGTTTCCTCCTAATCAGAATATTTCTCCTCTGCCAGCAAGGAGGAGTTTCCTCCTAATCAGAATATTCGTAATGCTGCATCCCTGGGTCCAGTTCAGTGTTCACTGCTCTTCTTTTGCTCCTCTCTTTAATTTACTGCTTTTACTCTTCTGCTATTCACCCAGATGTTGATGCACCACACATTCCAGTCTTATCACTCACTTGTGGAAGAAGTTCTCAATTAAAACACAGTTAAATTAGAAAATAAAAGAATGTGGTTTGCTTACACACGCTGTGCTTTGGAAAAGATTGAAATTAAACACTTGGGAGCGTAACATGTTTTCTTAAATAAGAATTAAACTGGATTTAGGACCCTTTACCAATGGTCACCCTTTGGGGAGCCTCTCAGGCTGTGCCTGGAGCTCACCTGCAGGGTCTGACACTGACAATAAACGACAGAGAATAAAACACTCAGGTTTTCTCTTGCATTGAAGAGCTCTGCTCATCCCTCAGCTGGGTTTGTTCTGTTTCCATGTATTTGGCAGAAAATCCTCCTTCAGGGGTCATGGAGTAAAGCAGAGAATCTGCACGATTTTCTCTCTCTCACAGAAGTTACCAAGGAGCATTCCCAGCTCCTGGTGACTCTCTAGTGATACAAGGGGCCTTTCCTGAGGAGTACACCAGTGCCCACTGTCCTCTGTTACTTCTTTTGGTTTGCTGTAGGACCACTGTGCACCTGAGAGGAGGAAGAATTCCAACTTGTAGATGTTACCCTGGCTTTTCTGAGTTTTTTATAGCCTTTTGAATTTTCATAAATGGAGTCAGATTTTTAGTTACTGCATGATATTAAGAGCAGTTTTCTAACTTTTCCCACAGATGTAATATAAACAAATCCTTTGTTTTTCATTCTCTGTCCTTTGTTTGCATATTTCTAACCTGAAAACAATTGTAACTGACGGCTGGTCTGGCCAGTTGGCTTGAGAGGTGAAAACTCTAAAAGCCAATCTTCTGCTAGACCCACAAACGTATAAAAAGTAAGAAATAAAACAAAGAGGCTCTCTCTCCGCCCTGTCTCAGCTTTGAGCTGGATCGGAGAAGGACCTCTGCTCTGCGAAAATCTCTTGTCTCGTGTGACTGCTTTGTGTATGTAGAGATAGCCTAATTATATTTTAATTAACCAACGCACTTTAATTCTGCTGCAGCATAATTCTAGGTAACTTTTTAAGTTGTGTCAAACAGACCAGAGGGGTTTGTACCCTCTCTTAGCATGGACAAAGTTTTAAAAAATAACAACCATAATGAACTGTGGATTTAAGGATGTGCAGTTTGTGTTTCCTTGAGCTCTGTTGTGTTCCTGCAGTGGAGTTCCTGGAGCCCTGCATTATTCCTGGGGTCCTGCAATAATCCTGGAGCCCTGCAATATTCCTGGAGCCCTGCAATATTCCTGGGGTCCTGCAATAATCCTGGGGCCCTGCAATACTCCTGGAGCCCTGCAATATTCCTGGGGTCCTGCAATACTCCTGGGGCCCTGCAATATTCCTGGAAGCCCTGCAATATTCCTGGAGCCCTGCAATATTCCTGGGGCCCTGCAATATTCCTGGGGCCCTGCAATACTCCTGGGGCCCTGCAATATTCCTAGAGCCCTGCAATATTCCTGGAGCCCTGCAATATTCCTAGAGCCCTGCAATATTCCTGGAGCCCTGCAATATTCCTAGAGCCCTGCAATATTCCTGGAGCCCTGCAATATTCCTAGAGCCCTGCAATATTCCTGGAGCCCTGCAATATTCCTGGGGCCCTGCAATATTCCTGGGGCCCTGCAATATTCCTGGGGCCCTGCAATATTCCTGGAGCCCTGCAATATTCCCAGAAGCCCTGCAATACTCCTGGGGCCCTGCAATATTCCTGGAGCCCTGCAATATTCCTGGAGTCCTGCAATATTCCTGGAGCCCTGCAATACTCCTGGGGCCCTGCCAATATTCCTGGAGCCCTGCAATATTCCTGGAGCCTTGCAATATTCCTGGAGCCCTGCAATATTCCTGGAGCCCTGCATTATTCCTGGAGCCCTGCAATATTCCTGGGGCCCTGCAATATTCCTGGAGCCCTGCAATATTCCTGGGGCCCTGCAATATTCCTGGAGCCCTGCAATACTCCTGGGGCCCTGCCAATATTCCTGGAGCCCTGCAATATTCCTGGAGCCCTGCAATATTCCTGGAGCCCTGCAATATTCCTGGGGTCCTGCAATATTCCTGGAAGCCCTGCAATATTCCTGGGGCCCTGCAATATTCCTGGAGCCCTGCAATACTCCTGGGGCCCTGCAATATTCCTGGAAGCCCTGCAATATTCCTGGAGCCCTGCAATATTCCTGGAAGCCCTGCAATATTCCTGGGGTCCTGCAATACTCCTGGAGCCCTGCAATATTCCTGGAGCCCTGCAATACTCCTGGACCCCTGCAATATTCCTGGGGCCCTGCAATATTCCTGGAGCCCTGCAATACTCCTGGAGCCCTGCAGTATTCCTGGGGTCCTGCAATACTCCTGGAGCCCTGCAATATTCCTGGAGCCTTGCAATATTCCTGGAGCCCTGCAATATTCCTGGAGCCCTGCAATATTCCTGGAGCCCTGCAATACTCCTGGACCCCTGCAATATTCCTGGGGCCCTGCAATATTCCTGGAGCCCTGCAATATTCCTGGAGCCCTGCAATACTCCTGGACCCCTGCAATATTCCTGGGGCCCTGCAATATTCCTGGAGCCCTGCAATACTCCTGGACCCCTGCAATATTCCTGGAACACTGCAATATTCCTGGGGTCCTGCAATATTCCTGGAAGCCCTGCAATATTCCTGGAGCCCTGCAATATTCCTGGGGCCCTGCAATATTCCTGGAGCCCTGCAATATTCCTGGGGCCCTGCAATATTCCTGGAGCCCTGCAATATTCCTGGGGCCCTGCATTATTCCTGGGGCCCTGCAATATTCCTGGGGCCCTGCAATATTCCTGGAGCCCTGCAATAATCCTGGGGCCCTGCAATATTCCTGGAGCCCTGCAATATTCCTGGAGCCCTGCAATATTCCTGGAGCCCTGCAATAATCCTGGAGCCCTGCAATATTCCCAGAAGCCCTGCAATATTCCTGGAGCCCTGCAATATTCCTGGGGCCCTGCATTATTCCTGGGCTCCTGCAGTGCCCAACGCCGGCTGGAGCAGTGTCAGGGGCAGATCAGCAAGGAATTAATAATGAAAGCAGTTCCTGAGCTCAGATATGCCCAAAGAGAGCTATTTTTACAGTGTCTAGACATGCAGCACAGCTCATTCCTGATGGCTGGGCTCTCTCTCAGCAAAGGAACCCAGTGAGGATTGCACCCTTCGCAAGGACCTTCCCTTCAAACACCCCAAATTCTCCTCCTGCAGGAATCTGAGCTGCAAAAGGGATGAGGCAGGAGAGAGGGAGCAGTGCCTCTGCTCTTAGCAATGTACTTTTAGTTAACAAAATCATGGGCCAGCTTTAATTTCGAGCCAAGCCAGACCGTCAGCTCCCTGGGAGAGCTTGAGGGCAGCAATCACTTCCTTCCCATCACCAGTGCAAAGTGCTGAGCTGCTCTGTGAGCAGCTCCTGGGCAGGGCAGGGTAGGTTCAAGGCTGAAACCTGGGACTCTGACATTTGGAGAGGCTTTTCTGATCCAGCCTTCAGCACTGCAATGCAATTCCAGGACTGGCTGTTGAGGCAGAGTTTAGTAAAGCTGGGGCTGTCACAATGCACCCAACGAGCAGCGGCAGCACACGGATCATTCCATGGAATCTGGGAATCCCCACGGGCTGGAAGGGACCTAAACCATCTCATCCACCCCCTGCCATGGGCAGGAACACCTTCCAGTGTCCCAGAGTGCTCCAAGCCCTGTCCAGCCTGGCCTGGGACACTGCAGAGGCAGCCACAGCTGCTCTGGTGACTGCTCTCATTTCAGCTGATGTGAGCACAGTGGAGCTGAGTAAGAGGAACTCACCGTACAAAGAGCACAGCAAGGCTGTGAAACTGCCCAGGGCTCTGTGTGCAGGTGCCAGAGGAAACACCTTTCACACAGGACACTGTGCAGAGGGCTGTTCCGTGCGTGAGCTCGGGGCAAACACCACCAACCACCCCAAGAGGGGCAGCTGCAGCGCCAGCGCCTCGGCTCACACCCACCGGGAGCTGGGATGTGTTTTAGGGGGATCAGTTTGTTCTCCGGGACAGTTACAGTTCTGGAGGGGTTAGTGGGACCTGGATGGCTCACAGGAATAACCCATCAGCGTTTTAAGAGATGACAGCTCAGTAAAAAAATCCATGTGAGAGGTGTAACACAGCTGAGCTCTCCAGAACAGAGAAGCTGTCCCTGCCCCGGTACCCAGAGGGGTCTCTGCACTCCCATCCCAATATCCCACTCAGATCCGACACAAAGCCACAGCCAAGTCCATTTCCTCTGCCTCTGTCCCACAAACCCGGTGTGGCTTTCTGAACTAAAATTTGAGCTGCCCTGTCCAAACCCCTGCAGAGCCTCTCCCACAGCCCTGGCCATGAGCCCTGCAGACCTCTGCTCTGCCAGCAGCACTCAGGATTCCAGGAAAGGGGCAGGATCGTTGATCAGGAGGTGGGAGAGCAGCGCTGTGCTGTGCTGAGGTGGCTGGGATGGATCAGGATCAGGATCAGGATCAGGATCAGGATCAGGATCAGGATCAGGGCTCACATGCCTGCTCACACCCATTTCCCTTTCCCCTTCCCTGTGCAGTGAGGGGAGGCCTCTGCAGCCTCCTCTCCTAACTCAGACTTTGTCCCTCTGGGACCTGGAGCTGCACAAATTACATAACTTGCAAATGAAGAGATCTGTTGTCCCCTCCACGTCACTCCTGCCCTGTCACCCTGCCAAAGACCAAAACAAACCCGGGCCAGGAGATAACCAGGATGAAAGTCTGCAGCACTGCGTGTCTCACGAGTGCGGGGCTGCGTGAGCAGCAGGGAGCGATAATGGATGGACCCAGCCCTGCACAGGGATCAGCACAGCAGGAATCATCACAATTCCACAAAGCAGCAGCTCTTCAGCCTCTCCTCTGTACTTACTGGTGGGCATTGTGCAAGTTTATCAGCTGCCACCAACTGGACATTCAAGTGTTTGCTTTGCGACTTCCCTCTGGACTTGATCAGTCGCTGCAAAACCTGACAGGAGGAAAGGGTAAAAGGTGAGTTTGAGGATTATTTATCCCCCTAAAGCTCAGCCTGACATCGCCCTGAGGGATTACCAAGGGCAGAAGCTCTCCATGAAATATTGCCCTTGAATATCCCAAACCTTTCTGATAACTCCTCTGAGAACTGGGTACATTTCCCTCTGGATCACGTTTGATCCCTTGAAAAATTTCAAATGCGTTTTTGCTTTATCCTGCTTTAAGTCCTGAGTTATTTCTGATAACAGAGAAGCACAAAAATTATATTTATACAGAATTATGTGGATTGCTGGATGCACTGTAGCACACCAGCAGTACATTATGTCACTCTTTCCCCTCTCCAGGTGCAGATTCCACGCTGCCCATTCCCACCCTGCCCTCCAGGACCCTCCTGGATTCTCAGGTGAGGGATTACCTTTGGAGAGGACACCTTGACATGGACAATAATTGGTGCTAGAGATGTCTTGATAAGCTGTGCAGGGTGGTTTATAGTGTCTGCATCCAGGACAACCAGCTGTAAGGACCTGGCCAGCTCAAAGATTCTTTCAATCTCACTCTGCACTTCGGCTGCAAAGGAAAACAAAGCCGGTGAAAGCACTGAACCCCAGGGCACTGGGATAAAAACATCCTCACCCACTTTCTGTCACAGCAAACACATGTGAACTGATGGCGCTGCCACCAAACAACCTGTTACCTGTGCCTCTAGTGCAGGCAGTCAGGATGGCACAGATTTGGAATTTGGGGTTGTTTTTTAACCAAACCCAGCTCCTCTTAGTTCCTGGGATGGTGTCCCAGAGAGCAGGATATTGGGATGCACGTGATACACACAAATTTCCACCCTTGTGCAAGAAAGAATCACACCATCACAGAACCACCAAGGCTGGAAAAGACCTCCAAGATCGTGGAGTCCAAATAAAAATTCTTCAGGCCACTGTTCCCCAGGAGTGCTGACACTGAGGAGAGGGGCAGGACCCAAAGTCTCACAGCCAGACAGCAAAATTCAGCTGTAACTGCTCAACATGAAACACAAAACCGGTCCCAGGGTCAGCAATGACATTTCCTTGGCCGTACAAGTGAAAGCTCTTCGGCTCCTTGTGACGTGGAATGAAAAGCACAGGGCTGGGGAGGAGGAGGAGCACTCGGGATTCTGCAGTAAAATGCTGTGGACACATGTAAATCTGCACAACTGATGTGATCCTGGGAATGGCTGGAGCTGTGCCAGGGCAGGGTCAGCGTGGATTTCAGGGAAAGGTTCTCCCCCCAGAGGGTGCGGGGAATGGTGACATTCCCGAGGCTGCCAGAGCTCCAGGAGCGTTTGGACAGCGCTGCCAGGGATGCCAGGGAGGGATTTTGGGGTGTCTGTGCGGGGCCAGGAGCTGGATCCGTGCTCCTGTGGGCCCCTTCCAGCTCAGACTCCAGGATGTGGAAGGCTGGAACCGTGTCCCTTTCCTGCGTGCGCACAGCCCGCGTTCCAGCGCGCCTCACCTAGGCTGGACCTGGTGTTGGAGCGCTCGATGATGGCCCTCTTGCTGGGGTTGTTGAGCACAGACCTCTTGGCCAGGGAGATGTCAGCTGTCACCCTGGTTATGGATATCCTGGGAGGAGAGCACAGCACACACACACAGCAGTGGGATTTCCAGCCACAGCCCATTCCAAAGGGCACACACGCTCAGACGCGTTTCCGGATGAGCGATGGCATCATTAAAGAACAACTGAAGAGAAGTGCTGGGTAACTGGGAAGCACTTCCTATTCCCTGAGCTCTGGGACGGAGTTCCTGCTATTCCCCTTCGTGCTTTAATGAACTTTTCTCCTTCCCAGCTCGCTCGTCTCCTGCACGGATTTACACAGTGCCAGAAACGCGAGGCTTTGGGGCACTCAGAACAAGGAGCTGCAGTGTAGCAGCACCTCCTCTCCCCTCAGAGTTCCAGCAGAGTAAACCCAGCCCAGCTGACAGGGAGCTGTGCCAGGGGCTGGGACGAGCAGCAGAGAAGGAAGTGGAGCTCTCTGGGCTGCTTGAACTCAAGTTTAATTTCACTGCACCTCTTTAACTTAAGGCAGGTGATTTATTTACTTCGTCCGTCAGCGAGTTAGAAAGACACCAAATGTTAACGAAGCAAAGACCACACAATCCCTTGGTGTGAAATCCACTGAGGAGGCCTGGGATGAGCCAAGGAGCCAGGAAAAAGTGGAAAGAAAGCGAGGTGGGAGTGATCAGCAGCTTTAGCACAGAACTTGAGAGTTACGCAGCTCTAAGTGGCATTTTCAGCTGCAGGGTTAACAAGAAGGGCAGTTATTTTTCTGTATAATTCATAAATAAATGCATTGCCAGCAAATACAGTAGAGGCCAAAAGTAAAAATAAGTTTGAAATAGAAATGAACGGATTGTGGGTCTTTGGCTCACTGGCCAGCAGGGGAAGTTGCAGTTACAAAGGAAGGAGCTGGAACTCAGGCAGGGAAGGAGTCAGGTCTCTCTGATGCCTTTGGAAAGGCTCTTCCCTGGACACCCAGCTCCTTTCTTGGGAACGTGGGCCTCTCCCAGAACTGCAGAAAGGATGGGAAGAAAGAAAGAAAAAAGAAAAGGGAGGGAGGAGAGGGACCACAAAGCCACGAAAGTTGGCAGAAGGACCAAGAAGCAGCTTTTTCCTGAGCTCCTCAGAGCTAAAATCAATGGTCTCAGGCAGCTGGTGGCACCGAGCTCCCCAGTGCTGGAATTTCATACTCCCACCTGATCCAGCTGCCGGCACTGCTGATGGAATTGGCATTTCCAGAAAATCACTTGAGCTGGGCAGCTCAGAACAGGGCAGCAGAGGAGATACTTTGCACAGAGGTTGATCATTAAATGTTCTCTCTGAGCTGCTTAGGGATCAGCTCAGCACTGCCACCTCCTCACTCCTAAAATCCATAACTCCTCCAGCTCTTCTACAGAACATCATTTTCCCTGCCCCGCTGCCCTTGCTTTGGGTATTTCAAACCTGACTTGGTGTGGAGCATTACAGAACAGCTTCTTTTCCCAGCTGGAGTATCCTGAACGAACTGGGGAGGGCAGAACATCCCTAAGATGCAGCAGACACCTCCAGGACTGAGGTGCTGCCATGGACCAAGGCAATGCTCCTCGCAAGGAAATCCAAATTATCCTCCACAGCTCACCAGGAAACGCTCCAGCTGAGCTCCAGCCCTCCTTACAATTCTTTTTCTGTGTTTCATTCCTCAGCGTTTCCTTTTTCCAACCAACCTTTTCAGTATTTCTGCCTACTTAAGGCAGTCAAAATAAAATCTTACATAAGGAATATTTGAGAGGTGATTTTTTCTTAGGTGTTGGGAGGACACTGAGACAGAATTCTTGTGTTAAACTAAGAAATCCTAGCCCAGCCATGGCAGAAATGCAGACATGTGCACCCCTAGTAACACATGAGCCGTGTCCCACCCTTCAGTGGTGACACAAAGCCAGAAAATCAGCTTGGATCATGCAGCAAACCCTCTGGCATTAAAAAAAAGAAATAAAATAAAATAAAATAAAATAATTCACTGAAATGTTAGTAACACATGGGCAAAGCAGCATGAGAAGGACAGAGTTTCTCACCTCCCATCAAACCTGTGCTTCAGGAAGTCAAAGAGAGCTTTCTGCATCATGTCTGTCACCTTGGCAGAGGGGAGAGGATTGAGCAGGGGGATGGACAGGGAGAGAAAGAAGCCAAAAGGAAGGAGAGGTGAGTAGAAGGCAGGGACACAGCCAAGAACCAACACCCTTGCTGGGCAGAAGCCTCCCAGTGCTCAGTAACAAATCCATGGGGGTTTCCTGACTCGCTGCTCCGAGTGCAGAGCTGTCAGTGTGTGTGCTCCTGTCCTGACCTGCACTGAGCATTCCTCACCCCTTCCACACCCAGCACCATTCCCAGAGCTCCCCAACACGCCACAGCCACGGGGGGTTTGTTGGGCAGATCACCTGGGCTTTTCTACTCAGCCCTGTTACAGCGGGGTTCAGACTGCAGGGGTGAGCTCTGTCGTGCTGGGGGACTGCTCTCAGAGAGAGAGAACTGCACAGAAATGGGATGTTCCCACTGCTGGACATGGGAACACACCCCAAGAGCTGTCACCTCTGCCATCTGATTTATTGAGCAGCTCCCTGTCCTGTCCAGGACAACTCAGGCTGACAATTGTTATCTGCCAGGTCAGGCAGGAGCTTCATCAAACCTCCCCCAGGCCTCTCTGCCAGTTGATTTCTCTCCTTCCAACCGATTCCTCCAGCTTTTAGCCAGAAAAAAAATAGTCAAAATAATTCCCCCCAAGTAAGATGAGGCATTTTGGTTATTGAAATGAATGTTCTGTGTTACCATTTCCACACATTTGTATGTTCAAGGTGCTGTGTTTAGCGTAGTTTTCTTTAAAAGAAAGAGACAGGGTGGCAGACTTGGAGAGGTTTTTATGGACAAACAGCCTCTCGCCCCTCCAAACTCGAGAGGTGAATTATCTGTGGTGCAGCACAGAGGGAATTTACTCCTGTCCAAAAACTTCTCCATCAAATGAAAAGGCAGGGAGCAGAACATGAAGCACCTGCTCTGCTGAGCTGCACCTTCAGTCACTCTCACAGAGCAACAACACTGCATTATGCCAAAAAGAACCACTCCAATATGCTTAATAATATCCTGTAAATGACTGACAACGTTAATTAAGCTTAATGAAGTGTATCTTTGATTTCCTGTTCGTTTAGTTCCCGGTTCAGCACTTCCCAGATGGCTGAGCTCCACAAACTGCCCTGCTAAAAGTCAATGTTCACTTGAACCTGCAGCAGCCTAAAAAAGGCTGTCCTGGATATCTGGGCACGTCATCCTGCCCTCTTCCACCTCTTTCAGGAGGGTTAAAGGTTTCTTTGCAAAAAAAATTGAATTTATTAATGAAGCGAAACAAGGAGAACAACTAGGAAGCTCCTTCAGATGTTTTGCTAATTAAGTTCAAAGCACGGGCTGGTTTGATGAATGTTTTTCATGTGTGGAGCCTAGCTCGTTAATTTGACTGCTTGTAGCAGACACAAATTCCCTTTTTTACTTGATTTAATCAGGAGTGAGTGCACTGAAAAGAACGGATTTGCACTGTGCTTAAGACAGTTTGAGTTTGGAAGTAACTCTAAGCTCTTACAGAACATTTTGGTAATTATTTAAGCTAAATCACTTGAAATCATCATAAGCCAGTTGCACTGAGCCACACGGGGAATTACTGAGGATGATCAGAGATAATAAAAGCTGAATTAATTGCAAACACCTCAGTCCATACCTCATAGCCTTTGAGTGATGGGCCCACCAACACCACAGGCCTCATGGACGGCACCACATCATAGGGGGGAATATGTTCTGTCTAGAGGGGAAAAAAACAACCCTTGAGATCATCACTCAACCAACACCCACAGGGAAATCCTGGGAATCAGGAATCAGAAGGAACGAGCATGGCAACAAAAGCATTACTTACCACCTTCTGTTTCTGTTTTGCTAGAAGACCAAATGAGAACTTGGTTAAAACACACCCAGGCAACCAGAAATCCCTCGGCCAAAGCACTTCGATTTCTCTCTGTGCACCTCCCTCTGCTCAGGCCTGACTAAACTGGGCATTCTGTGCATTAAACTGGGCATTCTGTACATAAAACCGGACATTCTATACATTAAAATGGACATTCTATGCATTAAACTGGGCATTTTATACAATCAACTGGGCATTTTATACAATCAGCTGGGCATTCTGTACATAAAACTGGACATTCTAGACACTAAACTGGGCATTTTATACATTAAACTGGGCATTTTATACATTAAACTGGGCATTCTGTGCATTAAACTGGGCAATCTGTACCTAAAACTGGACATCCATTAAACTGGGCATTCTGGGGCAGCTGCCACTGTTCCCAAGGTTTTTTCCCAGCCTTTAGCAACTCCTGCATGGCTGGACATGGATGTTCTCCTGCCCTGCGCAGGCAGACGCTGCTGGAAAACATCGCAGGAGCTCAGCAAAGGGGGAAAGCTGCGTTCCTCACGTGGGGTCTTTAAACAATTCTTAGCAAGGGTTTCCTTCAATCAGTGCTGTCTCACCTGTGGCTGTAGGTGTGGCTCGAAATGTGCCAGAAACCATCTCTCCAAGGCTTGAAGAGGAGTTGCCACTGGATTTCCTAGGGCAGCAGAAAGAGCCCCATGAGCACCAGGCACCCCAAAATGTGTGAGGTTTTGGGGAGGATTTGTTCCATGGGGAATCACAAGGTCATCCAAACATGAATGACTGTAACTAACAAAGCCAAGAATTAACTGGTTTATCATTATGATATGGAATTTTATCATACAAATCCAGGAGCATCTCACTGAACTCGGTCATTTCTCTGTAGACTGAGACCCACTGGCTGCCTCTGAGGCTGTGTCAAAAAAAATTTTAGAGGAAATTTGGATGCTGTTCAACCATTCTGAAAGCATTTCCCAGGTTTATCTCCCAGACCTTTCTCCAGGGATTGGCAATCTCCAGGTCTGGCAGGGTGGAGACTCAGAAACCTCAGGCTGGGAGACGAAGAATAAAGGGTGACAAAGCTGATCTTACAAAGTTTGACAAGTCTGGTTTGGGCCGAAATGGAGAGAAAAGAAAAAAGGGAAGGAAAAAAACCCCACAACCTAAGAAAAGCTGGGCAAAACCCTAGAGACTCTGAGCACCAAGTTGACTTTAAGGCCACACAAAACTCTCAGGAATTCCTGTCATTATCCCTCACTGCTCTTTCCTGAAATCAAACACATTTTTCGTTTCTCATCGCCCGCTCTCCGCAAATCCGTCCTTCCACTGGGGAATCCCGACTCCAGCCCCGTGAACGCCCCGCGATAAAAGCAGCAGCAGCAGGTGACCTTTGCAGCTACTGCCCGGCCTGAGGAGGGATTTGCAGAGATTTGCAAAGCTCAGGGCGCGCTCACCCTCCGTGGAAGCGGCCCCTCTTCTGCTCCTGCTGGATGCGGATGTTCTCCAGGCGCAGCGGGCTGGGGATGAAGCCGATCTCGCAGCCCTCCTTCACCAGCCTCCCTATCCACCAGTCGTTGTTGTATTTCTGCAACACAGGAGGGTTCCTGGCTCTGCAGCTCCCAAATCCCCTCCCTCTGTCACCCACGTGCGAGCCCGGAGCGCCGAGGCCGTTTCCCCTCGTCCTGGCCCTTGCTGATTTCATTTCAAGGTTGATTTGATGAGCAGAACTAGTTTCTTTGAGCTGAGGCCACCAAGCTGCCTCCCACCAGCAAACATAAAAATAACACCTTCAGCTTCCCATCAAATATTGCTCGTCAGATTTAATGGTCTAGAGGAAATATCACCACATTCCCTTCCTCCTTCCCAGGTTATCTGTAGGGATGTTATTAACAGGTTGTGACAGATTAAGAAAGATTCACCTTTAGGAAGAAACTTTAATATATACCTGAAGCATAGCATTTTATCATTGACCTTTAGTAACACGTATTCTTCTGCTTTATTGAAAGTCTGGCCTGTCCCTAATGATGGCAAGATGGAAAGCAGGATCCGGGTGGATATTGGAGTGGAAAAGGATTTGTTGTAGCTGCTGCCAGCAGAGCTTTTGAAGAAAAGTATCTGAAAAGCCTCTCCTCTGTTCTGCTTCATTAGGCAGCTCAGCGTTCAAAAGAAACATTGCTTTTCACAACTGCCTCTGGAGTCATTAGGAGCAGCACGAGTGAATGGGTTTTGTTTGCCTGCCTCGAGGAAAAAGCCATCACAGAGATCCCATCTTCGGGATCATCCCTGCTCCACATTTGCACTTAAGCTCCTGCAGGAACACAGGAACACCGAGTCCCTGCTGTCAAAGGTGCAGCAGTGCCTGGTGATGACTCTGAAACACAGAGCCGCACCGCTGAAACACGAATGGGATTTTATCAACCCAGATATTTGAACATCGAGCCAATCTTAAATACTAACGTATAATAAAAGGGAATGCAATCCTCATACCCTGAAAAACCACTTTATCCTCTTTTATATATTTAGGCAAGAGGTTCCTTTATTTTATCATTCCTACTAAGTGTTTATTCCTCCTGCTGTTCCGACCTTGATTCAGACAATGGCGGTGAGCAAAGCTTTATTTGAAGTGTGTTAAATTACAGAACTACTTCCAGCCTGTGAACCAGACAAATCCTTCAGGAATCAGCCCCCTGCTGTTGGGAATGAGTGAACTGAGAGGCTGTGTGGTCCCTGTCCCTGGCAGTGTCCCAGGCCAGGCTGGACAGGGCCTGGAGCACTCTGGGACAGTGGGAGCTGTCCCTGTGGCTCTGGATGGGCTTTAAGGTCCCTCCCAACCCAAACCAGCCTGACTCTACAAAACCAATCCCTGCAAAACCTGAGTTCCAAGGGCACTGCCTGCTCCATTGCAGCTCTAAAGGTCCAGCCTGACCATGGGAATGTTTCTTCATGGAGCTCTGGGCGATGCCTGTAGACATGGGATCAGAACCACTCTGGGGAGGGTCTGGGACAAGGGCTGGAGGGACAGGACACAGGGAGTGGCTTCCAGTGCCAGAGGGCAGGGCTGGATGGGAGACTGGGAGGGAATTGTCCCCTGGGAGGGTGGAGAGGCCCTGGCAGAGGCTCCCAGAGAAGCCGTGGCTGCCCCTGGATCCCTGGAAATGTCCCAGGCCAGGCTGGACAGGGCTCGGAGCAGCCTGGGACGGTGGAAATGTCCCTGTCCATTTAGGGTCCCTGCCATCCCAAACCAGTGTGGGCTCTGCTGAGAGGCTCTGAACACACAGCTGCCAAGGCTGCAGTGAGGAGCACAGATTGATCTGCATTAGGTCATTCCTCCCCCGTGTTACTGTGTGTGTGGGAGGAGCACACTCCCTCCCGTGGTTGCCATGCCCGTGGCTCCTTCTGCTCTGTCAGGAATCGTTGCCATTTCATCCTTTCAGCCAGCACACAATGTATGGTTTGGAGGAGACACACAGGACAGGGCCTCAAAACAGCAGCTCCTCACTCACTGCCAGAGGGTGCCCTGACTTTGTACCCAGCTTAGCAACATTCCAAAACCTGGAACCATTGTTCTGGTCCAGATCTCGGAACAACAAATCCCACAAAGCCTCTCTGCGGCATGGGGAGCCATTCCCCAAATCCTACTGAGTTACAGCTCCAGGCAGGCTGAGCTGACAAACACCAGTAAGCCAAATGCTTTACAGCTTAGTGGCAGTGTGATCCCGGGTTTTTAGACCTTGGGAGACAACTCATGGAATGCCAAGACATGGATTTGGGACACTTGTCTGGAAAAAAAGGTCCCAGGCAGCATGACAGGAGCTTAGAGGGTGTAACTCAATCAGTGCCCTGACAATAAAGGTGGCCACATCCAGGAAAACCGAGATTAAAAACTGGAAAAAGGGAATTGACTGCCTTTCCCTACCAGGGGAGGGGATGTGAAGCAACTCCCTGTTCCAGCACCAGAGGAGGGGCTGCAGCAGGTGTTTTCCTCCTGAATGTGCTCTGTCTAAGGGAGATCAGTGCTCTGGAGCGATGACGAACACGTGTTCAAAGAAAGGCACAGATGAGCACTGAACACCCCAAAATAAACCCAAAATGCAGAGATGAAAAAGTGCTTTTGCAAGCTGCAAGCCTCTGTACCAATCCACAGCACAACAGGGGGTTATGCAAATGTGGAGGGCTCACTTCAGATAAAAAATTGCAGAAAATATGCTCAGCATGCAATAAAATGCAATTTTCTCTACCAAAGCCATACTCAGGGCTCATTTATTCCCATTTTTTCCCTTATTTTGCATCTGTGCTCTTCAGGATTTTCTTTGCTTACTGTATTATCCTAAGTGTTACTTCCTCTCTGGAAGGGAGCCTATCTGGTGGTTTTTTGAAGACCTGGTGTGACCTGGTGCTGCTCCATGGAATCATTCCTCTGTGCTCCATGGGATCCCTTTCTACTGCACCATCTCTGATCCATCACAAACTCGTTCTGACGAGAGGGATCTGAACCCACCACTTTTAAGGGAATTGTTTCCTTCCCAACATGCTGGTGACACCTAAAGGGTGCAGGAGCTCCACGAGGGATGAAGAACCACCTCATCCTCACTGTGCCCTCCTGCCCCCTCTCAGCTGTTCAAATCAAAGCTCTTGGCCTGTAAAAAGATCCCCTTTTCCTTGCTTTTACCTCTTTGATGTGGAGGAAGTCCTTGGCATCGAAGGAGATGGCAGTGCTCGGGACAGGAACATCTTCATCCAGAGCCCCGCAGTAACTCACGTTGGTCTTGACAGCAAACGCCACTGGTTTGGACTACAGACAGGAAACCACATCAAAAACACTGGGAACACTTCATCCCTGAAAACTCAGCCCTAATCCTTCCACAGCCAGGCCAGCAGAGTTCAGCTGCCTGGAGAACATCCCCGTTTAGAGGAGAATACTGACACCAAATTCCCCCAACATTTCTGCAGATGCTCTGACTCGACCGCCCAAGTGTTTCAGAAGCAGGAGTGAATTTTAACAGCAGGCAGAAGGTAAAAGTGGCACATGGCAGTGACAGGAACACACCTTGGCCCTCTCAAGCTGGATGGCTGCTTGCTGCTCCCTTTCCTGGCGGATTGCTTCCCTGTCCTCTTCCAAAGAGACATCAGAGTCTGAGGGTCTGCTCGTGTACGAATCTGCTGAGCCCTGAAAGGAAATCCAGGTCACTAAGAAAACACAGGCAAGGAACAGAAATCCTGCCCCCAGTCAAATTTAAAAAACACTTTTAAAAACATTTATTTCTTCTTTGGTCTTTTTTTTTTTTTTTTTTTTTTTTTTTTTTGTGGGGTTTTCCAAAGACAAAAATCTCCTTCTCTTTGTTACTGACACGGTGAAATCCAGCTCAGCTGTGGGCACGGGCCAAAGGTCTTTATAATATTCATATCCTGTTTGACAAGCTCAGACTCAGGATTGTCAAGGGTTAGGTCACATCAAACATAATTAAGGAATTGTAAAGCTTGGTTTGAATCATCCCTCCCCGTGAACACGTTCCATTGTGTAAGGGCTTTGTTCCCGTGCACGCAGAGCTTTGTTCTGGGCTTCCAGGGGGGAAAAGTGGCAAAAAAATGACATTATTAAAGCTGCTCAACAGCTCTGTATTGATATGACACACGAAACCAGCACGTTCAGGCAGCAGCAGAGAGCATCAGCCTGTGAGGGAGGATAGAAGGCGCTGCCACAGTCGGATTTTTGGCCATTTTGGGGACATTTTTTCAGGATTCCAGGCAACCCCTGAAGTGTGCAGTGGCTTCTCTCTTTGCAGAGACCAGGCTGACACCAGCACCTCACACACCAGGTCTGTGTGTGTGTGGGGCCAGTGGAAAAACAGGGCTCTAACCTTGCACAAAGGGAATGCTGACTCCTGATCAATCTGTGACATAACTTTGTGTGCTTACTCTTATTTTGGTTTTCCTCACATTGATTTATACCCAGCAGCACAGGCACTGTCCAATCAGTATTCTTACTGTCCATGTAAAGTCACATATTCCTAAATATTGCTGGGAATACATGGCCATCCCTGTGGGTCCCTGGCCATCCCTGTGGATCCCTGTCCGTCCCTGTGGATCCACCTCCATCCCTGTGGGTCCCTGTCCATCCCTGTGGATCCACCTCCATCCCTGTGGATCCATCTCCATCCCTGTGGATCCCTGTCCATCCCTGTGGATCCACCTCCATCCCTGTGGATCCATCTCCATCCCTGTGGATCCCTGTCCGTCCCTGTGGATCCACCTCCATCCCTGTGGATCCATCTCCATCCCTGTGGATCCCTGTCCGTCCCTGTGGATCCACCTCCATCCCTGTGGATCCATCTCCATCCCTGTGGGTCCCTGTGGATCCCTGTCCATCCCTGTGTGTCCCTGTCCATCCCTGTGGATCCATCTCCATCCCTGTGGGTCCCTGTCCATCCCTGTGGGTCCCTGTCCATCCCTGTGGATCCACCTCCATCCCTGTGGATCCATCTCCATCCCTGTGGGTCCCTGTCCATCCCTGTGGATCCCTGTCCGTCCCTGTGGATCCACCTCCATCCCTGTGGATCCATCTCCATCCCTGTGGGTCCCTGTCCATCCCTGTGGATCCATCTCCATCCCTGTGGGTCCCTGTCCATCCCTGTGGATCCATCTCCATCCCTGTCCATCCCTGTGGATCCATCTCCATCCCCGTGGATCCATCACCATCCCTGTGGATCCCTGTGGATCCATCTCCATCAGAAGACTTCTGGCTCAGAACCACTGCTGGTCCAGTTCTCTTTCCCCGTCCCATGCTCCCGTCATTGTGAAAGGCAGACTTCCTCCAGGCCAAGAACAGATTTGCCAACAGGAGCTTCACCCACAGCTGTGATTTTAAACACACCAGAAAATTCCTTCCAGAATCTGTGGAGAGCTGGGAAGAGCTGGGAAGACACAGGAGCTCAGGGTGCTGAGCTGGAACACGTGGAGCACCCCCAGGCTGAACACTGGCATTGGAGGCTGGCAGCAGCTCAGCCTTTCCCAGCTGGGAGCTGCACATCCTGCTCTTCCTTCTGCTTCCTCTGGGATGGAGCAGAGCAGGGAACTCAGCACAGACACCCCTCAATGCCTGAGCTCCCTTTCCATGGGGAAATTCCTGCTGCTGCCCACCCTGAGCTCCCCTGGCCCAGCCTGAGGCCATTCCCTCTCCTCCTGTCCCTGTTCCCTGGAGCAGATCCCAAATCCCCCCGGCTGTCCCCTCCTGTCAGGGAATTGCAGAGAGGGAAAAGATCCCTCTGCATCCTCCTTTTCTCCAGGCTGAGCCCCTTCCCAGCTCCCTCAGGAATTCTCCAGCCCCTTCCCAGCTCCCTCAGGAATTCTCCAGCCCCTTCCCAGCTCCCTCAGGAATTCTCCAGCCCCTTCCCAGCTCCCTCAGGAATTCTCCAGCCCCTTCCCAGCTCCCTCAGGAATTCTCCAGCCCCTTTCCCAGGTCTCTCAGGAATTCTCCAGCCCTTTCCCAGCTCCCTCAGGAATTCTCCAGCCCCTTTCCCAGGTCTCTCAGGAATTCTCCAGCCCCTTTCCCAGGTCTCTCAGGAATTCTCCAGCCCCTTTCCCAGCTCCCTCAGGAATTCTCCAGCCCTTTCCCAGCTCCCTCAGGAATTCTCCAGCCCCTTCCCAGCTCCCTCAGGAATTCTCCAGCCCTTTCCCAGCTCCCTCAGGAATTCTCCAGCCCTTTCCCAGCTCCCTTCCCCTCCCTGGCCACGCTCCAGCCCCTCCGTGTCCCCTTGTCGCAGAGCTGTCCCCGGCGCTGGCGGTGCCCCGGCAGTGCCAGCACAGGGACGGGCCCTGCCTTGGGCTGTGTCACAGCGGGGCTGGCACAGCCCAGGGGCCTCTCGCCCACCTGGGCACCCCTGGGGCACTGCTGGTTGCTCATTCCCTCAGGTCTGATGCGATCCAGAGTAGCTCGGTGAGGGAATTCACCAGGAGCAGACCCACACAGCGCCCATACTGGTTTTTACTGGTGTGTGTTTGAACAGTGACTTATTTGCTGCTGTCAGAACGAGCCAGCCTGAGGCAGGGCAGCTGCTGTGCCAGGCTGAGCAGTGCCCGTGTGCCAAGCGACGGGGATTGGTACAATCACAGCCGCATGATCCCGGCTCTCCCAGGCCCTTCCCAACAGGCAGTGGCTTATCTGGAAGATGCAGCCCCAGGACTGTGACTCACGCGGCGCTGAGCTGCAGCATCACGCTGCAAACAGCAGCAAAAGGAGCCAGACTTGTGGGGAGTTTTGGGTTCTGCTTGAAATGTTTGATTGAAGATCAGAATTATGGCCAGAAATATTGTGGGATATTGACAGAATATTGCCCAACAATCCAGCACAAACACTGCTGTCTGCTCAGCACCAAGCGCAGTGAGCTCGGCTCTGACTGCTCCTGCTTGCTGAAACTGCAGTAGGGAGTGAGAGGAAAAGAAAGAGGAAAGTCATTGTCCACCTTTTTTTGTACACCAAGATGTTCCTAGAGGAAGAATTTCTTCCTGGAAAGGGTGGTCAGACACTGAAGGGGCTCCCCAGGGAATGGTGTCCAGGGAGGGACTGGATGTGACACTCAGTGCTCTGGGCTGGGGACAAGGGGAGGGTTTGGGTATAGCTTGGACTCGATCCTGGAGGGCTTTTCCAACCTTGGTGACCCTGGGATTCTGTAAAAAATCCCTTTAACTTCTTTATTTTCACACTGCTCAGAGCAGCAGCCTGGTCCTTTGGGATATCACCTGCACCCACGGTTTCACACATAATATTTGAGGACCATTTATCAACCCCCCCTTACCTAACCCCAATCCCACGACCCTCTGGGAGACAGAGGAACTTTGTCAAGTGGGGCTTCAGTGAGTTCAAGTGACACCAGCTCTGACAGTTTGAAAGAAACAGGCTTTTCTAGATAATGACATGACAGACTTGTTGCTTACTTCACAGCCTTTACACTTTGGGCTCCCGTGAATTCATTTTTTGTGCGATTTCTTATTTATTTTCTCCCTCTCCCATCAACTAATGTAACTCAGCTTAGCTAAAGACAGGGAGGTCTGAAGCAATCCCAAAACTGCCAGGGAGAAGGGTAAAGCAGAAAGAACAGGGGGTCTGTTTGTTTTTATTCTCCTGCTCCCTGACTGGGAGGACACAATATTCCTGGCAAATGGGGATGCTCCAGCATTTCAGGGAGGAAGAGGTGACGTGAATCCTCTTCCTGGACACTACCACGTCCAGCCTTTGTGTTTGCTGAAGGAATGATCAACCTTTAGCCATTATAGCTAAAAAATAACCCTATTGAGCTTGCAAATAATTTTTCCCCAAGTGCCATAAATCCACAGCTCCGGATTGCTCTGCCTCCATCCCTAAGGAATGCTCTGTCACTCTGCTCATGCAATTAAAGCAGCAATCCATTAGCAGCTCCAATCAGCCAGATGACAGGCAGCCTCTCCTGAAAAGATTTAGGGTGCTGAGGGGTCCATCCCGACCCAGAGAGGCTCTGGGAAAACATCTCTGCTGACAAAGAGCTGCTGCCTGCCCCGTTAGTGCCCCACGGCAGCACTCCTGTCCCCAGGATCACTCCTGCAGTGTCTGCCCCGTTAGTGCCCCATGGCAGCACTCCTGTCCCCAGGATCACTCCTGCAGTGTCTGCCCCGTTAGTGCCCCATGGCAGCACTCCTGTCCCCAGGATCACTGGGATCACTCCTGCAGTGTCTGCCCCGTTAGTGCCCCATGGCAGCACTCCTGTCCCCAGGATCACTGGGATCACTCCTGCAGTGCCTGCCCCGTTAGTGCCCCATGGCAGCACTCCTGTCCCCAGGATCACTGGGATCACTCCTGCAGTGTCTGCCCCGTTAGTGCCCCATGGCAGCACTCCTGTCCCCAGGATCACTGGGATCACTCCTGCAGTGCCTGCCCCGTTAGCGCCCCACGGCAGCACTCCTGTCCCCAGGATCACTGGGATCACTCCTGCAGTGCCTGCCCCGTTAGTGCCCCATGGCAGCACTCCTGTCCCCAGGATCACTGGGATCACTCCTGCAGTGTCTGCCCCGTTAGTGCCCCATGGCAGCACTCCTGTCCCCAGGATCACTGGGATCACTCCTGCAGTGCCTGCCCCGTTAGTGCCCCATGGCAGCACTCCTGTCCCCAGGATCACTGGGATCACTCCTGCAGTGTCTGCCCCGTTAGTGCCCCATGGCAGCACTCCTGTCCCCAGGATCACTGGGATCACTCCTGCAGTGCCTGCCCCGTTAGCGCCCCACGGCAGCACTCCTGTCCCCAGGATCACTGGGATCACTCCTGCAGTGTCTGCCCCGTTAGTGCCCCACGGCAGCACTCCTGTCCCCAGGATCACTGGGATCACTCCTGCAGTGTCTGCCCCGTTAGTGCCCCATGGCAGCACTCCTGTCCCCAGGATCACTCCTGCAGTGTCTGCCCCGTTAGTGCCCCATGGCAGCACTCCTGTCCCCAGGATCACTGGGATCACTCCTGCAGTGTCTGCCCCGTTAGTGCCCCATGGCAGCACTCCTGTCCCCAGGATCACTGGGATCACTCCTGCAGTGTCTGCCCCGTTAGTGCCCCATGGCAGCACTCCTGTCCCCAGGATCACTCCGGCAGTGCCTGCCCCGTTAGTGCCCCATGGCAGCACTCCTGTCCCCAGGATCACTCCGGCAGTGTCTGCCCCGTTAGTGCCCCACGGCAGCACTCCTGTCCCCAGGATCACTGGGATCACTCCTGCAGTGTCTGCCCCGTTAGTGCCCCATGGCAGCACTCCTGTCCCCAGGATCACTGGGATCACTCCTGCAGTGTCTGCCCCGTTAGTGCCCCACGGCAGCACTCCTGTCCCCAGGATCACTCCTGCAGTGTCTGCCCCGTTAGTGCCCCATGGCAGCACTCCTGTCCCCAGGATCACTGGGATCACTCCTGCAGTGTCTGCCCCGTTAGTGCCCCATGGCAGCACTCCTGTCCCCAGGATCACTGGGATCACTCCTGCAGTGTCTGCCCCGTTAGTGCCCCATGGCAGCACTCCTGTCCCCAGGATCACTGGGATCACTCCTGCAGTGTCTGCCCCGTTAGTGCCCCACGGCAGCACTCCTGTCCCCAGGATCACTCCTGCAGTGCCTGCCCCGTTAGTGCCCCATGGCAGCACTCCTGTCCCCAGGATCACTCCGGCAGTGTCTGCCCCGTTAGTGCCCCATGGCAGCACTCCTGTCCCCAGGATCACTCCGGCAGTGTCTGCCCCGTTAGTGCCCCATGGCAGCACTCCTGTCCCCAGGATCACTCCTGCAGTGTCTGCCCCGTTAGTGCCCATGGCAGCACTCCTGTCCCCAGGATCACTGGGATCACTCTGGCAGTGTCTGCCCCAATCCCACCTGGCACCTCCCAGCTTCCCAGCAGCTTTTGGGACACTCAAGGCAGTCTCATCCTGCAAGACACAGGGAGCCAAATTCCCAAAGATCCCAAGGTCTCCTGAACTTAGGAGACCAAAGACCTGAACCAGAGGTGGCTCCAATGCTTTTAAACTGGTCAGAAGCTCAACTGAACATATTTCAGACATGGAATCATGAAATCATGGAATCCCAGACTGGTTTGGGCTGGAAGGGACCTTACAGCTCATCTCCTTCCAGGCCAGGGACACCTTCCACAAGCCCAGGGTGCTCCAAGCCCCATCCAACCTGGCCTTGGACACTTCCAGGGATCCAGGGGCAGCCACAGCTTTGCTGGGAAACCTGTGCCAGGACCTCATCACCTTCGCAGAAAACAATTCCTTCCCAATCTCCCAGCCAAATCTCTTTCCCAGTGGAAGCATTCCCTGTGTCCTGTCCCTTGTCCCCAGTCCCTCTCCAGCTCTCCTGGAGCCCCTTCAGGCCCTGGAAGGTCTCTCCAGAGCCTTCTCTTCCTCGGGCTGAACCCCCCCAGCTCCCCCAGCCCTTTCACTGGCAGGAAGCTTCCACCAGCCCATCCTCCCTTTCCCCCAAGACAAACTCATCACAAACTGGAGCCTCAACTCGAAAAAAGCCCGAGTGTCCTCAGCAAGTTCCCGGGAGAATCGAGGCCACATCTCTCCCTGACGAGTTCCCAGAGCCCTGACAGAGCTCCTGACACAGCACAAGGAGAAAAAACAGGCACAGGCATGGCTGCAGGGCCATATGCTGCCATATGCCACCGGTGTTCCAGAAATCACTTTAAAAACCCCACAAAACCCACAGGAGAGTTGTTCCTCGGGGAAGCAGCTCACTCTGAGCCCCAACACCAAGATCTCCCAGGTCCAGGTGCACAAGAGCAGGTTTAACTCACAGGTTACTACTAGAAGTTTGTCATGGAGATGGGGGTCACAGAAAGTAAGCATTAACTCATTTTTACATGAAAACAAGAACCAGAAGCTGAGGATTTAAGAAACCCCCACGTTTTAAACACCAGTGGCCACCACAGTTGGTGCTCATCTCATCCCAGCACTGAGGGTGGGCAGCTAAATTTAATTACCGGGCAGGTGATGTAATTAATTAAAAGGCAAATACAAAACAGCGGGGATCTCTTGGTCTGGCGTGAAAAGCTCGCTGTGCTGCAATGGAAACCGGGGCCAGGAAAATCTGAGTGTGCCCAGTGAAATACCGCAGAGCCCTACCCCGCACCGGAGGGAGCATTCCATGGGAGCTGCAGGCAGGAGCAGCCCCCCCGTGCAGCAGGGAAAGCAATGCACTTATTCCCACGTGGAAAAGGTGCAGAGATGGCAGCACAGCCTCTAGTTTGATTCAACATCCTCTGGAATCATGAACACCCCCCTCAAATGACAAAAGCCATTCCAGCTACTGCAGTGTTAAATAGGGAGGTCCAGGAGCAAAGAGGTGCAGTGGGACTTTTCCCCAAATTCCCACTGGAAGCCCAACCAGGACAAGGCTCAGTTCCCAAATTTTCTTGCTGAATCCCCAACACACACAAGGCAGCTGCACAAGAGCTTGGCATTGAGTTGTGATTTCAGAATCCAATTCTCGGCACTTATTTCCTTCCATACGTTTGGTAAATTTAGTGAAGACAACTCATTAGGTGTCTCAGCAAATTGGGAATTACTAGGTAGTTAGAACATGTTTTTTTCTTTGGGAATACTAATTGTTGGAAAATAGGGCAATTCTTCCAACATTTCCCGATCTCTTTTATTTTTTTTTTTTACCCTGGATTTCAAATCTTGCAGTCTATCTCCTTTCTCCAGCTGCCTTCAGTTCAGCACAGATTGTGTTGCTACATTTAAGAAACAGAGTTTGAAAAAACTACTGGTAATATATATCTCTATTTACTGCCAAAATACTCCCATCTCTTTTGGTAATGTTCAAATGAACACGAGAGGCACAAGCTTTTGCTTAGCAGGCATTGCAGGTCCACACAAAGCCCGAGGGAGTGGTTAGAGAATAGATGAGCTGCTCTGAACTTTTCCTTTCCACAGGTTAAAAATTCAGATCTTTCTCCACAAAAGAACACCCAAAGCACTTTTCCTGCAGTCTCAGAGCCAGGGGAAAGGTGAGGATCACAAACAGAGGGATGGCGACAGGCTCGGGTGCTTTTCACCCAGCAGAGCGTTCAAAATTTCAACACACAAACCTTTCAAATTCCAGGTTTTTGCTCGGCCACAAAGCAGCAAAGATCTGCCCGGGAATGCTCTGATCTGTGCTTTATTCCAAATGCAGGTTGTGAGACCTGGGACTGAATCAACACCTCAACACCTCCAGCTGAATTTTGCTTCACCCTCTGCAGCTGGTCGCTCTTTTTCAGGAAAGCTATTCAGCAGTCCCAGGAGAGAAAAAAAAAAGGTGCTATTTTTCCATGATAAAAGGCACCAAACTAAAGCTGCAACGGCACAGAGACACTGCTTTATTTTTTCTAATTGCTTCAGCTCTTGAAAGCATTGAATGATCTTCCCAAGGCTCTGGGGAAGCTGCTGCTGTTGGGTTTGATGAAACCTGATAATAAAAGTGCACCTGGTGTCCTAAACGAGCTCTCCTGTGAGGAGGATGCTCTGTGCCTGTCCCACATAACACATTCTGAAGTCAAGAATGTTCCATAAATCTCCAGGAAAAAAAAAAATATTACAAACACTGCCCCCAAACTGAAGTTAATCATCCTCCCAACTACACAGGCATCTGTGGCTGCCATATGTGGTCTGCCACAGCATTCCCTCAGACGTGCAGGCTACAGCCAGGAAGTGCAGGAATAACGTGGTGTATTCCTAAACCACCCCCCAGTCACCCTCCTGTGCTGGGAAGGAGAGCTCCTGCTGACAGGGCTGGATCACCTTCAAAAAAAATAATCACACCTCCACCTAGCTCCTTGTTACTGCAACAGGGACAGTTAACTTGGGATCTGCAAGAGGATGAGCTCCCATTTCTCCTCTCATTTCACCCTGCTGCAGTTTATCCCGATTTCCCTTTGGGTTTCACGTAGCTTAGCTTGGTTTGCTCCCCATGGGTCACCTTTGGGAGAACCAGGCTGTGCCAAGCTGGGCCTGCTCATCTCCTGTCCTGGGACTGCTCTCAGACATCCCAGAATCCCAAAATGGTTTGGGAGGGACCTTAAATCCCATCCTGTGCCACCCCTGCCATGGCAGGGACACCTCCCACTGTCCCAGGGTGCCCCAGTGTCCAACCTTGGGCACTGCCAGGGATCCACAGCTGCTCTGGGAATTCCATCCCAGGCAGGAATTCCCAGTTCCCAGTCTCCCACCCATCCCTGCCCTCTGGCAGTGGGAGCCATTCCCTGTGTCCTGTCCCCAGTCCCTCTCCCTCCTCACTTTTATAATCCCCATCAGGGGACTGGAAGGCCACAGAGAGCTGTCCCCGAAGCCTTTTCTTCTCCAGGCTGAACAAAGGCAAAAAATCCGTTTATTTTCCTGGAGAGCTGTTCAGCAGCACCCATTCATTAGCTTAAATGATTTTTCAACTTCCCAACAAATAAAACCAGTCCATCTCTTTCAAACACACAGGGAACACTTCAGTGTGTGTTTATTGTATTGTTCAGTATATCCAATGCAGGGATGTGCAGTACAATAATTTTCAGGGTATTCCACGTGTGAGGAACAAAGTGGAATTTTCCTCAGTGTTGAGAAGATCCTTTCCAGATCCTGTCTGCCTTCACTGCGTGCTCTTCCTAATTCCAACAGCTAATTTAAAGAATACCCATCTTTTTTTTAAGGATTTTGATGATTACAGTGGCCTGATTTTCTTCTAGAGCGGTGTCACCACTTCCCACACCATCAGGCTTTACACAACCAAAATAACCCTGAATAGTTATTTTACTTTTTTTTTCAAGAGAACTGCTTTAGAATGTCACAGAATCCCAGAACCAGACTCCCATCTCCCCCAGCATTAGAGGAAAATCACTTTGTTTAAAATGTTCACGCTGGGTAGTGAATGGGAAGGAATTGTTGAAATGAATTTCACGCTGCTTAATTTAAGCCAAGCAACTGATGGAGTTTGGGCCTAGGCTGGTGATGTTGTGTTATGTTATGCTTTTAATTAGCTCCTTCCTTCCAAAAGCTTCCAAACCAGGAGCTTTAGAAGTTGCTTTAAACACTGATAAATGAGGCTTACAAACAGAGCATTTTCATTTTTATTTTTTTTTCCATTTTCTACTCTTTTTTTGTACTTTCTTTCTTTTTTTTTTTTTTTCCTCCGAGGAGCTGCCACGATCTCCGATTACTTTTCTTGCAGCAAACCCTGAAATCACCCGACTGCTGAACCTACCAGAAGCTCTTATGGACTGCCAGGAATATCTTAGGAAGAAAAAGCCCTAATTTTCCAAGTGCTGTTCTGGCTGTAAATAGCAACTCCTTCCCCCGAGCCCTTGCAATCGAAAAACTTGACGTGCTGAGAGCAAAATACAAGAGAAAAGAGATTTTGCTGGCACCTGCTGAGGTAATATTTGAGCGACACTTCATGGTCCTTAATTGCTGTAATTAACCAGGGAGCCCAAGGACTTTCTAGGACTTTGCTGCCCACTGGGAATTCACAGGGAAAGGGCTGGGAATTCAGTGGGCCAATTCCAGCAGCTCTGCCCTAATCCTGCAGATCTGAGAGCGCTCTGAGCTCACCTACTCTCCCCAAAACTGGTTGGGTTTTATCATCACTGCATAGGATGGGGGGGAAATATCCCCCACTGACAATTTTGTTGTTTCCATGTGCGCTCCTGCTTGGATATTGCTCCACACGCTGAAAACAAAGCACTGCTGTGAGAGGGACTTGTTGTCATCAGGTATTCCCAGGGGGTTTGTGAGGACCAGCAAAACACAGGACAAACAAAAAACCAACCAGCCGACGGTGATTTTGGGAAATGAGAAGCAGGAACAAATAAACACCCCAAGATTTAAAAAAAAACCTGGGGATGCTGCTAGCAAAATAGTCTCTCCATGTATTCCCTGTGGGGATAAATGGGAAGGTAGCAACGATAGGTGGAAATGCAAAATCCAGGAGGAGGGAACAACCAGAACTTTGTGCTACACCCCAACTCCAGCCACCATCTTTTTTTTGAACATGGTGTGAACGTGTTTTCCCAAATTCTTATCGCTATCTGGTCATCAGGTCCCTCAAACCCAGCCCATTCTGGGATTTAACGGCTGACAGTAATCTAGAGAATTAAACATTAAAAATTCAGAGACCATCCTTTTAGTTTTTAATAACTGCCTCCAGTTTTATATCAAAGTGGATTCTTAATGAAATATCTTAGGAGAAACAATAGTTTAATATTCCTTCTTGCTAGCAACCAACAAGCATTCCAATCAAGAAAAAAAATCCCTTAGGAATCACTATCTTACAACCCTTTTAATTTGGCACAGGCAGTAACTGAGAAAGACCCTGACGGTCTCACTCTGTAAAAACTCCTCCATCAAAGTTCTCGTATGCACCAGTAAACACAAATCTGCAGGAGCAAACAGGGCAACTTTCAACACCTGGATATTGTTTTTTGCTGAAAGAAAGTTTAAAAAAAAGCCTTGTCAAGAGCAGAATCTGTCAATCTTGACAAGATTTAAAACCTTTCCAAATGCTTTGCCAGTATTTTGGGATACTGTAGCAGAGGTGTATCCTCTCTAAAAGGAAATGTCAATGGTTCTGTTGGTACCTTATAAATCTGTACTGAAATGCAATCAGAAAGGCAGGGAATGGGGACGATGAGTGAAGAGTCTGCTCAAAGGTACAGAAAAACATCCAGGAGGAAGAAGGAAAACATTCCAAGATGAGCAGCCAGAGAACCAAAGTCCCGAGTAAGGAACTGACTCCCAGGATGGAAGGTGGTGGCTGACAGTGAGCTCCCCCTGCACAGGGAAGTGCCTCTGACGCTGGATGCAAAGCCACCCCTCGCATTTCCAAACAAAGAGAAGGATGAGAGGGAAGGACGTCAGTCAAAAGCAGGCTGAAGCTCCCGAATTCCCTTTCTGCCCGCCGTACCACCGGGGCGCCCTCCCCTGGCACTGCCGCTGCCGGAGCAGAGACCGTGAGGATGCGACACTGATCCAGGCACACAAACACCCACATTCAGGCGGGCACAGGCACAGGTTGTGCGGCGGCGCTTCCCTGGCACTGCTGCAGGAGACACGGCCAGGAGAGCTCCGCGCTCCGGAATCATGCCCGTGCCCCGGGCCGGCAGGAAGGGCCGGCTGCTGTTCAACTCCCATTTCTCCGGTGCGTTTTAGCACCAACCGTTTGTTATTCCCTCCCTGCCGCGCGTTCCCCGCGCCAGGAGCTCTGCCCTGGAAGCTGTAGCGCTGATGGCTCCCGCGGGATCAGGGCTGCGTTCAGCCGCAGCGGCTGCCGTGCGCACCCCGCTTCCCACAGCACGGCCCCGCAGGATGATCCAGCCCCGACAGCGCCGTCCCTGCTCCGCTCCGGAACCCCTCCAGCGTGAGCAGGGCGCAGCTCCTGCGCTCCACTGCCGGAGCAGCTCCCCGCCGTGCCCAGCATCCCCTCCCTGGGCACGGCAGGCGGGAGCGCTGCCACGGAGCAGGCAGCGAGGGGAGCAGCGCAGGGGGGGAGGAGGCGCCACACCGGCTCCGGCAGCACCTTCCATCCCGCAGCAGCCCCGGAGCACGGCCAGGGGATGGATGGATGGGCCACCGCTCCTCCCGTGCCCGCCTCTCCCGTGGGAACAGCCAAACAGCCAAACAGCCAAACAGGGCGAGCGAGGGGACAGCGCACCCGCTCCGTCCCCAGCACGGGCTGCATGGAAGGACAAGGTGAGGTTCGGGAACCCAGACTCACCTTCCATCCCCAAAGGAGGATTTTTCCCCGGCCCTACACACAGCAAAGTACAAAATCCCAGGCTCCCCTCTCATGTCCCTCCTCTCCAGGGAGACTGCTGTGGCTGCCCCATCCCTGGAGAGTGCAAGGCCACGTTCGATAGAGCTTGGAGGGGAAGTGGACACTGCCCGTGGCAGGGGGAGGAAGGAGAAGAGCTTTGAGGTCCCTTCCAAGCCAGGCCATTCCATGATTCCTGCATTCCTGTTAAGTTCCTGCACACCTTTTCCAGCACGGAATGCAGAGTGGGCACAGAGAACCACAGGCACAGGCAGGATCCGAGCTGGCTCCCGCTGACATCTGTGTCTGTAGCGTGGGGCTGCCCTGACACAGCCCCTTCCCCACCTCCATCCTGCAGCTCATCCCAAAACGGGCGAAGACCCGTGCAAGGCGCGCTGCTCACACCCCCAAATTAGCTAAGGGACACGAATAAAGGAGAGGACAAACGCGCTGAGCCTGCGGGAGGAGGGGCAGCAGCTCCCTCGGATCTGCCGGCAGCAAAACCGGAGAGGAGCAGACGTGGCTCATTGCTCCCCTCCGGCAGCACCGCTACAATTCCTGGCACACAGGGACCTGCCCTAAGAGAAATGAGCGAAAAAAACCCGAACAAATCCCCCCCAAGTCCCTCAGCTCTCCAGGGATCGCAGCAGGACCCACTCGGGCAATCGCTTTGCTGACTGCCTTCCTGAAATGCTGTGATGGGAGAAAGCTGCTCCAGCTCCCAGCTGCCGGGAAGCGGCTTTTTCTCCAAATTTTTTTTTTTTTTTTAAATCTTTGCAAGTAATGCAGCAACTGCACTTGGGTGAAAAGGCAAAGGGAGGAATTATTTAACAGCTGAAAGAAACGTGCACCCATCAGGACTTTTGGGCGGCACTTCATTGAAATACATCGGTGCAGCTCCTCTGAAAACCTACGTTTGGTTTTACCCCTCTGTTCAGTTCTGGCCCCAAATTTCAGATTTAAAGGCACATGCATTTCTGTTTTAGACTGCTTTGAAAATGTTCAGCAAAACCAGCCTGAAAAGCTGTGATGCCTTTGGAGAGATCTCTTCACTGATCAGTTCTCAGCAAAACAACACTGCGGTGTTTGTATTTATTTGCATTGTTGTGGTTGTTACTCCGAGGATACAACTGGGGTTTCATTACCTGTACGAGATCAGACCATCCCGAAGAAAGGCAGACAAGCTTTATGAATAATTACATGTTGTTGTGGAATGTAAAACACTCAGTTCTGATACCAAAGAGATCTCGTGCATCTTTTATAAATTAAATTCTTGCTTGTGAAGGAAGACACCAAATATCTGCGCAAAGTTACATCCCTTTGAAGGCGCCTTCCCCCTCAGCAGGTACCACCTGCACGCAGAGAACCTGAACAAGAAATCACAGGACAGAAGCTTCCTCCTGCAGACAACACAGAGTCTGTGGAGTCTGATGGGTTTGTGTGTTGTATCCAAGCACCAGGGGCTGCTGAGAGGAACTGTGGCTGTCCTGTCTCTGGAAGGGTCCAAGGCCGGGTTGGACAGGGCTCTGGGATAGTGGAAGATGTCCCAGCCCATGGAACTGGATGGGTTTATGGTCCTGTTCAACACAAACCAACCTGGGATTCTAAGGAAGCCAACAAAAAGGAAAGATCCCTCTGTGATATATTCAGTACAGAGCAGTGAAGCTAAACATTTAACAAGGTTCCTAAACAGTCTAACAGCCAAAACATCTCCAGAACCGGCACTGAAAAGACATCCAGTGGAAAGTCTGAAGGCCTAAGCCAACTTCTCCAAACAGCTTCTATGTGGCCAGCAGCAGTGTAAGAATTCTGAACGTGTAACAGGAAATATTGCAGCGCGTGGCTCCTTTCCTCCCAGACTCCCACTCAGGCTCTGTGTTTACATTGATCTATTAAAGGGAAACATCACTTAATGCGTTCCAGAAAGGAATCCACTCCAGGAGCTACTCAGCAATGTACTCCTGCACTTAGCACCACTCTGCTCCTTGGGGCAGCAAGTGAAAGTCAACAGACAGCCGTAATTAGCATGGAAAAAGGGAGGGAGGCAAAGTAAAACTCATTTGTCTGTTTTTCCATCTGTCAATACCCCGTTCATTTTCCAGTAAGAGATCGATAACAAGTGCAGAGCTCCAACATTCCTGGTTTATGGCATACGAAAACATCTTAAGAACATTTTAACCGGAACAAGCATCACAGAGGGGATAAAGCTACTTCTCTTACTTGTCAGAAACTGTGGAAATAAATACACTTTGAAGCAGTTTTGCCCACTCTTCTTGTCCGGCGGCACGTTTTCGTTCAAGTAACGTTGCTCACAGAACATGAGCTGGCAGCGTGGGTGTGTCCCACACTGCAGAAACCTTCCCTGAATCCAGCTGGAGCCTCGTGGGCAGGTGAGCACAGGCACAGCCTGCAGAACCCCAGCCAATCCTTGCAGCGTGGCGTCCCCTGGACACCGATTTCTGTGGGATCTGTGGCCCCTGGAGCGTGGCAGCTTTGCTCCTGAGCTTTATCACACAGCGCAGGATGGAGCCCTCGGTGCCAGGAGCTGCTCTGAGGTCTCTCACAGCTGCCAGAGGCAGGGCCAAGCTGCCACCGGCTTTTTTTCCTCGGTGAGATTTTCCAGTTATTGGTCGTAATTGAAACATCCCTGCCTAAGTGTTACGCTGGGGCTTGTTTTGTCAGGACCTGATGAGCTCACCACTAATTGTCCTGGAACATAAAATTTTATCACGGTATCTCATGACCTATATATCACAGATTAACCGATGACTTGTCAGAACACATCATTTTCCCAAACAAGAGAGAGCTATTCTTCAGGGAATCCACCAGCCACAGTGGGAATGGGGGTTAAAATATTGCCAAGAAATCCTGCATGGAAAGGAGATGTTCATGAAGCAGCAGCACAGGGGAGTAACCATTAGAAACATGATTTTATTCTTATTCTAAGAGATGAAAGGCTGTGATAAAGTTTGAACTGTTAGGCTGGGGGTATTCAGGTTGCACCCAGCAGAAAGCACAAAGCAGCTGAGCAGAGGCCGTTTGCAGGGAAATGTCCCAGCACAGGAAAAACCAAGGGAGGACTCCCAGGGAAAATAGATCTGGTATAAGCAGAATTCTCTCAAAAGAGAAAGGCTTGTGAAGTTTTATAGGAAGCGTTAGCAGCTCCTTCAAACACACTTCACCACTCCAGTACTCAGCACGATGATAGGGAGTGTTTTTTCCTCATGATTTCTCCCTTGCTGCTGTAATAAATCAAATCCCCGCCAGGCTGCATTCCCCATGCTGGTGAAGCAGCACAACCCAACAGCTCCATTTCCGTAACTTATGGAGCCTTTGTCCTGCGTGACTTTTTAGGGAAAGAAAACCCAAACAAACTGAAGAGCAGCCCCTCATCCTCCTCTCCTGGGGTTTTCTTGCTCTCCCCTGCCCTTGTGAAAATTAAAACCCTCCTGAGGAGCACAGCAGAGCCTGAAGCCATCACTGCCCTTTCTGAGTCCTCTCCTCAGGACATTTCAAACCTCTTCTGACAAGGCTTTAGAGAGAAACAGAAAAAGCAGATTTACATCCTGTGCTGTGCATTCACCAATTCAGGCACTGCTGCCTTCCTCCAGCTCTCTGTGCTGGTGGAAAAGCTTGGCTGGCTCTGGACATTGGGATATCCTCCAAATCCAAAATCCACTTTACCTGATCAGCACGGTGGGGCAGGCAAACAAAGCCGCTCGCTGTGCTCCACACATTGCACCTGAATGGATCTTTATGCTGAGATATGGAAAGAAGGAAAGGGCTTGGCAAAAGAAGACACTCTGGGACCGAAACCAGTTCAGTGCTGGCACGAAAACCAGTGACAAAGCACTGTGGAAAAATACAAACCAGGAGCTGAGGAGAGGCTGCAAGCAAATCCTGCCACCACCTGCGATCCCTACGGAACTCAGCGCTCCGCCAGCTAAATGACATTTTGGAATTAATTGCTGGATTCCAAATGACCACGAGCAGTTGTCCTGTTTGTAAAGCAATCTGCTGTTGGGTAAAGTGCTGATTTGGAAGATCAGGCTCTCCTATCTCTACAAACGCATGCTCCAAGGGAAAACATCCAACAGCTCAGGGTCTCCCAAGCAGAGCATGTTTTGGGGAGATAGGGAAGCAAGCCATGGCACCAACAAATCCTAGGTTAAGCTTCTCCCCTTGTTATTTATTGTTTCTATGATATGCTCCTTCAGCACCGAGAGCCACACTCCTCCCTCCAATGCCCTTGAGCCCGGGGAGAGCTGCTCCCACTTCCCAGCAGCAGCATTTCCTTAAGCACTGGGCAATTTGGAGAGCAAGCTGCAATCCAGGAGCAGCACAGCGCTGAGAGGGCCCTGTGGGTTTGGCTGCACTCCACAGCCAGTCAGGAGCTCAGCGGAAGGAATCCAAAAGCAGGATAAAGCCACAGTTAACCACACACCTTAGTGCTCCATATGAACTCACAGTTTTAGCAAGCACACCCTGTCCCATCAGCTGAGCTCTGACCTGCAGCTGGAACTGAAAACACAAAATTATCTAGTTCTGTTACCTTCTCCTCATTATGTGTCTCGTTCAGATGACTTGAAGCTTTTCTCTCTGGTTTGTTTTTTTTTCCTCCCATTTCAATGTATTTCTGGTATTCTGGTATAAAAAAAGCACCTCTATGGAAACAGCAAGCAGCAATTTATAAAAATGACTTATGATTCTTACTGAGTGCTTTATTTGACTACTATACTATCAAATCACAATGTGGCATTTAACGAACAGAAGATCTGAGTCAGACAGAAAACCATCCTCACAAGAGCACAAAACAAGGCAAGCATAGCTAATGCTGTAGTAGTAGAACTTTGGATATTTTAGGAGGAAAACCTAAGCACAACCACCCCAGCAAACCCCCAAACAAACCACCTTCCAGCCCTCTCAGGCAGCCCTTTCCACACGAGATAAATATCAGGCAGCTGATGATTCATTAGTCAAGGCAGTCTATTAAGGGCTAATAGAAACGAAAACAGATTTGAAACTGTCAAAAACACACAAAAGCTTTGACCATGGAAAAGCCAAATTTCAATGAGAATTCAGGAGACATAATGGGCAGAGGAAAGATCTCTTCTTGTCAGAAAATATTGATTATTGTCCCAATCAAGGCGGAGCTTAGCACACATTTGAAACTAAAAATCCTACATAAACAAGCAGCAAGTAGGTAAGTGGTTAGGCAGAAGATCCTGCTTGCCTAGGTCCTGGCATCACTCAGCCTTTTGGGATGAAACATTAGAAACTGCGCTAATTGAAATGGGCAAGCTAAGAACAGTTAAGCTCAAAGAGAAGCTGGGTGTCTCCAGCCAACCAAGGGCACTGCCAACACTTCTCCCAAACCCTTCCCCTGGGAGGCTGTGGCTGCTCCATCCCCAGAAATGTTCAAAGCCAGGTTGGACAGGGCTTGGAGCAACCTGCGATACAGCAAGGTGTCCCTGCCTGCAAAATCCACCCAGACACGTCAAAAGACCATCAGATCTCAACTACCAACCTTCAGCTTGACGTGATACACCCCATAACCACTGAAACCTTTCTAACCAACCCCACTGAAGTCCCCGGTTTTATTTGGCAGCTGGATACAGCCTCTCCTCGGTCTCGGCTGCCTGTTGTACAAAGATGTCCTACAGAAGGAACTGAGCGTTGCAAAACCCAGCCCATGATCACTGAAGAGACAGCATGAAAATCACTTCAAAATTTACATTCTGATTGTAACTCAACCCACAACAACTGAGATGTAGAGAGCAAGCACAGCTTTAGCGACCAGAGAGGCACCAGGCACAAATCCAATCAATATTTGGATATGAACTTCCCCACCAAGGTCTGTTTTTCTAGAATCACTTTTTCTGCTTGGGCAGCGCACGGAGATCTTCTTGTCTCGGGTGCCATGGGAAAAGCGTACGCTGGCAGCAGAAGGAATGCCAGGTTTGAGGAATAATGGCACTGAAAAAGCAGGGGAGCACAGTGTCCTCAAAACACCGCGCTGACCATTCACATGGTGAAAGCAATGTGTCCCTCCACTGTTCCCAACACCTTTTTCCTAAAAACTCTCAGCAATGCTCTCAAGAGCTGCGTGGAGTTAACTGGAGACAAACCCTAGGACAACGCAGCACCACACACAGTCCTGCTCAGGGCCCTTTTTAGGGCAAACTGGGACCATTAATTACCAGGGTCGATCTCACTGGCGCTCAGTCCCTATGAACACCGCAGGACTTTCAGAGTCTAAAACACTTCTGTGGGCACGAATCCCACCACAAGTGTTCGTCTAACTCTTGGTGACAGTCTGAGCCTGCACAGAAGGGCATCACCCTGGCGTACACAGCAGTACAGGAAAACCCTGCGTCCCTGGAGAGCTGAGAGCCTGCTCTGCTACCAGCACTAGGAGGGAGGCTGTGCATGCAGGGATGGGAATTGCCAGGGGAAGCCAGGCAGGGTTAGATGCAGGTCAAACAGCTGGAAGAGGTCTAGGAAAGAAGGCACAGGAGAGGAGGATATGCTGGGGAAAGAGCAAAGTAGTAAAAGAAGTTACTGAAAAAATTCACTACAGCAGGGATACACAGTGCAAGGAAAGCCACCTTTCCCTCTCCTTTAGGGATCAGAGGCACCACATGGAAATCCAATCATTCCTCAGTAGGAACTTCCCTACCAAAATCCCGGGTGGAAGATGAAGGCATGACAGAAACGCCTTTTTTCAATGGCTGGGACAGGAGGAGGCAGAGCTGCCCTGCCTGGGAAGCACTGGAAAAGGCACAGGGCTGTCACTGGCTCCTGGGGCTGTCACCGGCCCCTGGGGGCTGTCACCGGCCCCTGGGGGCTGTCACTAGCTCCTGGGACTGTCACCGGTCTATAGGGTTGTCACTGGCCCCTGGGTGCTGTCACTGGCTCCCTCCCTCAATTCCTGGCCCTGCCCGTGCCAGCCCCTCGCTGACCCCACCCCAGCCCCACGCTGACCCCACACTCCAGCCCCTCGCTGACCCCACACCCCAGCCCCTCACTGACCCCACCCCAGCCCCTCTCTAACCCCACACTCCAGCCCCTCGCTGACCCCACACCCCAGCCCCACGCTGACCCCACACCCCAGCCCCACTCTGACCCCACACCCCAGCCCCTCACTGACCCCACCCCAGCCCCTCTCTAACCCCACACTCCAGCCCCTCGCTGACCCCACACTCCAGCCCCTCGCTGACCCCACACCCCAGCCCCTCGCTGACCCCACACTCCAGCCCCTCGCTGACCCCACACTCCAGCCCCACGCTGACCCCACACTCCAGCCCCACGCTGACCCCACACTCCAGCCCCACGCTGACCCCACACCCCAGCCCCTCGCTGACCCCACACCCCAGCCCCATGCTGACCCCACACTCCAGCCCCTCGCTGACCCCACACTCCAGCCCCTCACTAACCCCACACCCCAGACCCTCGCTGACCCCACACTCCAGCCCCACACTGACCCCACACTCCAGCCACACTCTGACCCCACACCCCAGCCCCTCACTGACCCCACACTCCAGCCCCACACTGACCCCACACCCCAGCCCCACGCTGACCCCACACCCCAGCCCCACGCTGACCCCACACCCCAGCCCCACGCTGACCCCACACTCCAGCCCCACTCTGACCCCACACTCCAGCCCCTCGCTGACCCCACCCCAGCCCCTCTCTAACCCCACACTCCAGCCCCTCGCTGACCCCACACCCCAGCCCTTGCTGATCCCACACCCCAGCCCCACACTGACCCCACACTCCAGCCCCACGCTGACCCCACACTCCAGCCCCTCGCTGACCCCACACTCCAGCCCCACACTGACCCCACACCCCAGCCCCACTCTGACCCCACACCCCAGCCCCACTCTGACCCCACACCCCAGCCCCTCGCTGACCCCACACCCCAGCCCCTCCCTGACCCCACACCCCAGCCCCACTCTGACCCCACACTCCAGCCCCTCGCTGACCCCACACTCCAGCCCCACTCTGACCCCACACCCCAGCCCTACTCTGACCCCACACCCCAGCCCCTCACTGACCCCACACCCCAGCCCCTCACTGACCCCACACCCCAGCCCCTCGCTGACCCCACACCCCAGCCCCACTCTGACCCCACACTCCAGCCCCACACTGACCCCACACTCCAGCCCCACGCTGACCCCACACTCCAGCCCCACTCTGACCCCACACCCCAGCCCCACTCTGACCCCACACTCCAGCCCCACACTGACCCCACACCCCAGCCACCCCTGCCTGACACAGAGCCAAGCCAAACTTCCCAATCCCGGGCAGCTGGTCCCGATAAGGCACTGAAGTACCCCAGACGAACCTCTCACGTGCTGACAAGCCTTAAACTGACAGCCCGAGAGCTGAGGAAAGGTGTTTCACGTGCTCAGGTGCTGTTCTGAAGGGATAAACCACCCAGGTTTTATTCCTGGAGCTAGGATGGACTTTGTATCACCGGGGAGTTGTTGCTAACTCCTGTGGATAATTTTTAAATGAAATGCTGCCTTAATGGAAATGTAATTTTACAGAAGGAAAAAGTGATTTCTTATGGGAAGGTTTCATGGGAGCTTGTTTCTGAAAAAGGTGGAGTCTTTACTGAAATAAAAGAAAAACTCTGGAGTGCATTCCAATGGAGCAGCATTCCAATCTCTCCCCACCACAGACACACCACAGTGAGTTCCCAGCTGTGAAAGGTAAAACAAGATTCATTTATTATTTGCTTACCCAGGGGATCTCACTGCCTCAAGCCCCAGTGCTAATGGGCTTTTACATCCTCTTATGATGAGGAATGTGAAATACTTCCCTACAAGGCAAACAAGCTTTAATTCCCAAAAGCGTGACCCTGTTTAGAACTACTCAAAGAATTTTTAAAAAGGCCTAAAAATCAAAAAAATCACAAAGCAGGGCAACAAGCAAGGCAAAAATCTTCAGGGGGCAGATGCTTCTCCCTACGGTGATGCACTCCCCACCCTTCTGTGCTCCTGATGACACATTTGTGCCTGCAGAACTTGTTCACTTCCAGATCCCTGCACCTCTCTTCCGAAATGTGGAAATCACTTTTTACCTACAATCACTGGGAGTTTTTCTCAGCTTCAGCAGTGTAATTTTCCTCCTCCAAAAAGCCTCACACCAGCTACTGCATCATCTACTTCACGTTAATCATCACAGCTGGTAATGGACTGTAATACCGTGCACACGCTCATTTCTTTGTATATCCATCAATAAAAATGGTATTTCTGCATGGTTTATATATATGTACGCACACAAACACATTATAATAAGAGTCGCTGTTACAAAAATCACGGAAATATCTGCTCACAGTTAAAAAAATATGTTTGTTGCTGGTTTTAACAAGAAAAATTCACCTGCACGCTTCTCCTGGCGTTCTCTGAGCAGTGAATCAGGAGAAATTAGGTATCAATTTTATAGCACCTTTCCAAAAGCGGGCAGAAGCGGGGATAAGTGCCACTCACTGCCCATTCACTTCTGCCTTTACTGCAAATCCAAGCTGCACTCTGCAGGCACGGCTGTATGGGTTTTATGAGGGCAAGTGCCCACTCTCAGGCAGACGTTCCCGTGCTAGTGACTCATGTGCCCGTGGTTTATTCCGTGCTGGAAGCGCTGCAATTAGCACCAGCGCTCCCTCCCCGCTCCCCGTGCTTCAGGGGAGGAAGGAGGATCCAAGCCCGGGGCTGCTCCAGCTCTCTGAGCCTTCCAGGTCCTCAACCAGAACAATGCAGAGGCCCTGCTTTCATCTCCGCACGCTCACAGTTGTTTGCTCTTCGCCGCAGGGAACCAGAATTCCACCGCAATTCTTTTTCCAGCGTCTCAGTTCTCTCCCTCGCTTCTCCCTGGCCAGAAAGTGGCACTCATGTGACCCATCCCCGCTACCTGTTTGCCAGGATATTGTCTCAGCAGGCATTCCCAGTCCCTGAGTCAGGAGCTAAAATAATAAGGTTTAATGTTTTAAGCAAGTGGTTCAGGAGCATAAAGCAAACAGACGCTCGGGGAATTTTAACTGCTTTGTGACTGAGCCTTTGGGGTTTATGGCCTGCAGTTTTTCCATACACCTGGGAGATCCGGATTGCTTTTAGGGTTTGGGGTGTTTTTATTAAGGAGAGAGAGGTTCTCACATATTCCTGTGATTCTGGAAATTAGGTCTATCAAAAGCATTCTCAATTACAGAGAGGCTGTAAAATTTAAAAAGCTGTAAAATTGCATTATCATAAACTGCTTAAGAGAGTATTAAGGAGTCTGGAAATGACTTCTTCGTGCCAATCCTTGAAAGTGGACACCTAAAGACTGAGTTCCTCTTGTCTATAAACACAATTCTTCCAGCACAAATCCTAACCCAGATGTTTGTGCAACAGGTAAGTCTCTGCTGCCATTAAAGCTGCTTTTCCCAAATAACGTTTTTGGAAGGGATCACTTGGCTTTACTGAAATGTGAACTAAACCACAAGAAATTCCATCCCAACATGAGAAAGCTTCTCTCCATGGAGGGTGGCCAAGCCCTGGAACTCTGTCCAGGGAGGGTGTGGGGTCTCCTTCTGCAGAGACATGCCAGACCCACCTGGAGGCATTCCTGTGTCACCAACTGCAGGTGACCCTGCCTTGGCAGGGGGCTGGACTGGGTCATCTCCAGAGGTCCCTTCCAATCCCCTGGGATTCTGGGAATGCACGGAGTTGAGCATCTCAGAAGCACCTTTAAACCCACCACACGTTCACACCTGCATTCTCTGATGAACTTCTATAAGCAACGCTTTTCTTCTACACCAGCCACTACCCAGCAACTCAGTTTTCTCTTGAGCTCTTTTCTCTTTGCACTTTTAAGTTGCGTCCTTAAGAGCATGGTTAGAGTTTGCTGAAAGACATTAAACCAGCACAAGACAGGCTGGGGATGGAGAACAGCTCCCAAGGACTCACGCTTTGCCTGCTTTACAGAAACATCCAGCTGGGTCCCAAAACACATCCCTGAAGGAACCAACACACTCATCTGCACTTGGCCGGACAGCTTGTGAGCAGCAGCGAGAGAGAACTCAAAGGAAAAGTTAACACATGCATACCAGACGGGCAGGAATTTCTAAATTGACCCAAAAGTGTTTCCTCGTCCCTGGAAGTGTCCAAGGCCAGGCTGGACAGGGCTTGGAGTGACCTGGGATAGTGGAAGGTCTCCCTGGCTGTGAGAAGAGCTTTAAACCCTTCCAAGCCAAACCATTCCAGGCTTCTAAGCAGCACAGCTTTGAAATAATTCAAATACCCAGTTCAGAAGGATTCCAATACACAGTATTTTCTCTCAACATGGTGCACTGCATTAATGTCAATTTTGCACAGTTGTTGTCCCCCTATCCCTGAAAAAAAGGGATGCTAAAACAAGTGAGGCAACACTTAAGAGGGACCGCACTTCCAGACCAACACTGACACAGGCAGGAAAAAATTCCTCATCCGAAGCCCTTACAGGACCCATCCATTCTCCTGAGGACACCACATCATACCATACATACGTCTGCATTGACGTACACTCTATATTATGTTGTTATCTGTGTATTTTATGAGCTGTCCACAACGCCTTATGTAACGGATCCCTGTTTAATATGGAACGCCGTGTCCATCGCCGCGGCGAGCCCGGCCATTCTCCCGGGCGGCGAAAAACACCCACGGGGACCCCGGTGGGGAACGCTCCTAAACCCGGCCGTCTGAGCACGGCACCGGGGGGCTCCTTGCTGCCGGAGAACCATTTTGCGAGAGATGCCGGGGAGGGATAATTCCCTAGGGAACCGCGGCAGCCCGACCCGGCATCTTTGGGGCAGCGCAGGGTCACCCCCCGGCGCCTCGCCCGCAGCACGGACACCCAGCCCGTCCGTGCGGCTCCGCGCGTCCCTCGCCCCGCTGCCGCGGCACTCACCGCCTCCGAGTCTTCAAACCCATGCAGGTACAAGTTGTCGTACATGGAGAGCCGGTGCGGGGGCCGGTGCGGGGCCGGAGGGCCGGGGAGCGCGGCGGCGGAGCGCGGTGAGGCGGCGGGGCCGAGCTCCCTGAGCGCTGCGGCGGCGCCGCCTCCCCCCCGCCCGCCCCGCCGCTTCCCGCCCGCCGCGCCGCCGCCTCCCATTGGCCGAGACGCGCGGCCGCCGCCGCGCCATTGGCCGGAACGCGCGGCCGCCGCCGCGCCATTGGCTGGGACGCGCGGCCGCCGCCGCGCCATTGGCTGAGACGCGCCGGCCGCGAGCGGCGCTGCGCGCGGGCGCCGCCTCACGGCGCCTCACGGGCGGATGGCGGCGGCCAGCAAGGCTGCGGTGCCTTCTTATTCGTAATAAAACTGCTTTGCAATAAAACAATACCGTATAGTGTAGAGAAGGCGGAGGTGAGTTCTCATTAATGCATATAAATATCTCCAAAATATGCTGGTGCCAGGCTCGGTTCAGTTGTGTCAGTGACAGGCTGAGGAGCAATGGCCATAAAATAAAACACAAGTTCCAGCTCAACATGAGGAAAACCATCTTCCCATGAGGGTGAAAGAGCACTGGAACTGCTGCCCAGAGTCCTTCCAACAGCTGGACACATTCCTGTGCCACCGGCTCCAGGTGACCCTGGTTGGACTGGATGGTCTCCAGAGGTCCCTTCCAGCCCAATTCTGGGATTTATTTACAATAAAATACAGCCTTTCTTCTTCAAGATTCCAGAGAACAGCAGGTGGTTTCCATGGAAAACCATCTGTCCACCCCCCAACAATATTTGGAAACAATTAAACCCTGAATACACTAAGACTGAACACTAAGAATTAACAGAAAACTCACACACACACAGTATCTGGAAGCAAGAAAACCAAATCCTAAACACCAAGAATTAGAAGAACAGGAGTTTGAACCTGATTTACAACTAAATTAAGAAACAAAACCTCTAAGCAGGTGCCTCCTGGAGCTCTACAAATTAAACGTCTGGCGTAACACTACGTGATTAAAAAGTCAATAAATAATTAAACACTAATGACAGAACTAATTTACAATTTACTTCCCATCCTTATTAAAACAATTACTTAAAATCTCATCTTCAACAACGCTGCCGTTTCACAGACGCTTCCTATTTGTGTTTTCCATTTGCTCCATCCACTTTTCCTTCCAAAAGCTTCCTTCGGTTCTGCAAATTGCCACTAATCCCATGGGAAGTGTCCAACAGGCACATGAAGCAAAGCCAAAGGTGCTGTGAATATTCCCACATTCACAGTTTCTTACAAATTCAATTGAAGATTCCCCAAAGAATTTACTAATTCTCATGGAGCAGGATCTCAGCTTCCAAGATGATCTTTAAAATGTTCATAAAACTCCCAATCCGGGAGTTAATTTTTATAGCCTGTTCTACAGAGTTCTTGAAGACCTGTGATGTTCCAGATTGAAAGAATCAACTACGAGAATCATTGGTCAGCTCAAAATTTAAAAAAAAAAAAAAAAAAAAAGGCTGTGAAATCACAAGATGAAGGGGGAAAAAAGTGAACTTCACACAGATTCTTAATAAAACAACTTAATTCGGAAGGCAGGGGAATCACTATTTGATTTCCAGACCTTACATTTCACACTGTCCTTTTAAGAGGTTATTAAAAATATATATTTAATGACTCAACTCAAAAGGCCCCTAAAAGATGCTATAAAAATACAAATCCCTGTAATACAGAGGAATTCTAAATCAAAGGCTGCTTTGAATATTACGAGGTAATTTATCCAAGAAACACACACCGAGGTGAGGGAGGAAGACACCCAGCTCTTTTAAGTTGACTGGGAATATACAAATATACTAAGTAATATATAAAAATAGAAATACAATAAATATGCTGAGGGAACAGGGGGCTGAATGGAGCTGGTATTATCCAGCAGGGAATTTCACCGTTCAGGCCGCTGGCCAACACTACAGAAACGATCTGGAATGGGTAAAGACCTGAAATGGGCCTTGTTAAAGTCTAAACTTCAAAAAAACGGCGTTTTTTGAATGGCTTCAGTTGCTGCATTATTCATTTTTTTAAATAGCATTCATTGACGATGGTAATCGGAGCCCACAACTCCACGTTTCCAAGGGCACAGGAGATTTTGAAGGAGATGTAAATGAAGACCACGACTCATCCAAAACTTTTAATGCCCAACAAGTCACTGAGGATATAAACCAGACTAAAATATCTTCAGGTTGGAGGTGGTGGGAAGAGAAGGGCTCGGAAGTCAGAACACTTTGAGTATTCAGTCCTCCAAAATTCTTGGCTTCCTCCAAATCCTCTGCTGCCATTAGAGATTATTCACATCCTCTTTATTTTTAATTAGAGTACAAAGGAAATCTCTCCGAGACGTGCATCCACCTATCCCAAAATATCCATTATTCAGTCAGCCCTGAGCTACCCAAACGTGGGAACACTGGGGGCTGTTTTTTTCCGAGGGCGTGAATACAGAACCAGAGGAAATTTTCTTTCCAGCCCGATCTAATGATTCCTCAATCAAATGCCAGCACTCGTGCGGCTCTTTCAGGAGCTGGAGCAATGAACTATTTGCATAAACACACTGAAGTGCTGCTGGAATAAATAAACGCGCAGGATCCAGATTGCCAAGGCAAGGGAACGCCTCGGCACCGCACTGCGCCAAGCCGGGATGGGAGTCAGCAACTTCTCCCTTCTCCCGACTTCAACAAATTCCACTTCCACCTGGGATTTGGCGGAGTGGAGCAGCGGCACTGCCTCTTTTCCTGAAGCAGCAGAACCCCGAGGCCAACACAGCCGAGTCCTTTACGGCCTCTCCCCACGCTCACATCAAGTCCTGGTCCCGGATTCCTGACATTACTTTGGGATAATGAGGCAGAACCCCCCCAGAAGGCGAGGGCACATTAACAAAGAGCATTTGTGGTTGCGTTAAAAGCAGGCTTGGATATGGAGCCGCTCCTTCCAGCTCACAGAGGGCTCCAAAATCCACAGTCTCCATCAGCACCCTCCTCACAAACACTGACTTTGGGTTCCATCTTCCCCCGCCTGGATTCCGGGGCGTGCTGAGGAAAATTGCTCTCCCCTCTGGGAAGCTGCTTCTTGTTGACCTCAGCAGAAGAGCCCAGGGATGGATTTCATTAATGGGAAGGGAAAGGACGGTCAGCCATCTCCAGCAATCCACCTCGCTTCCATCCGTGGGAAGGAGGCCAGTTCCTCACTCCCCTAAATTACCTGGCACAGCCCCACTCCCTGCCCCTTCTCCCTCTAAAGCAATTTCTCTGCCTCTCTCCCTCCTCCTCTGTTTTATAGGAGAGACTAGGTAAGAATCTGGTGCAGTGACAGCAGCTTCTGCCTTGGGTGGAGGCACGGCCAGGAGAACCTCCTGAGATCCCCTCTAACCCTGTTTTCCAGCAGAATGGGATGGCGTCTGTGGGACTTGGAAGTCCTTGAAGCCACCAGAGGAATGGGGACGTATTTCTGCTTCGAAAGAGAGGAGGATTGTGCTGTTTGGGATATATCCTGGCACAGAGGATTCGGTGAAATTTCAGGTTTTATTCGAACAGACTGGGTGGACGGCGTGCTATTTAATCCTTGGAATTTCAAGTAATAAATTAGTCTGGTCTAATTTGACAGTTCTTCTGGAGGAAGCGAGGTGCCACCTATCCTAAAACACATTTACCCGACACTGTTATATAAAGGCTGCTATAATTAAAGAGTGTGAAGGCTGGGTTGTCACTTCCTCTTGGTTGGAAGCACCTCCAGTGAGAGGTAACTGGGCTACACTTGTAGGTACCCTCTATATTTAACGAGCTGTGAAATGCCTCTTTCCCACGTGGAGATCTGCAGGAAGCCGAGCTGCAGGGCAGCCAGGGCCTTCCAGAGGGTTTTTCATCGGGAAGAGTGGATGATGCCCAGCCCCTGAGGCAGGCACGGATGTGCTCCAAGGGTTCAACAACTCCAAACAGCTCCAACTGGCGTGCAGGATTGAGCGGAGCAAATCCCAGATCACCTCAGGAACTGTGCAGGAACGGCCCTGTGTGAGCACAGGCATCCCTCTGGAGCTTGGAATGAAGGATCTACACGGATCCACGGGCAATCACAGGGATAGCCCCGGACACCGACCACAGCGATCTCCCTCCAGCAGCTCCCGCTGTCCTCCAGGCTGCTGAGAAGGTCCAAAATATAGAGTCACGCCCCAGGCACCACTCCAAAAAGCCAGAGTGGATTTGTGGCTGGAGTTGTGTCAGATTTCCTTGCTGGAAGGGAGATTTGGGGGGGGAGTTCTGTTTTTAGGGAAGATCCACATTTTTATCTGCCGTGCCAAAAACCATCTGGGCCAAAGGATTAAGCACTTGTTTTATTCCTTATTTTAAGCTCCTCCGCTTTCCTTATGAATGTTAATCAATCTCCTTAGCTGCCATAAGTGCTGATGCCGAGTTTCTTTAGCCTGCAACTGTTGGAATGATGGGAAACGCTCTCTAAAAGCCAATTACAAACTTTATGGGAAGCTGCTGCTGTTTCACCCGAGCAGGAAAAGGCATCCTGGAAACCCCATCAATACTGGAACACCCCCACCAGGGCTGCAGTCATCCCCCTGGGACTGGGAACAGCAAAGCTGCGGGGAGAAGGAGCACTGGAAGTGTGCTGGGAATGTGCCAGGACATCCCATTACTGAAGATCCAACCTCTACAGAGCAATGAACCGAAAGATTTTCCAGCCTCAGAACAGACAAACAGCCCAGGAAGCTCCTGGGCGGTGTTAATTTCCCAGGTGCATTTAAATATTTGCAGTTTTACCAGCGAGCACTCATGAAAAGGTTGCTTGAAATGTATTTTTTGATGAATTACGATTATCATGTAATAGTTCTTTAGAGAAAACAAAGCCTTGAGTGGGCAAAAAGACAACCCTGCGAGCTAAAATGAAAATCCAGCTTCAGTGAAATACAGGATCTCATGGAGATTTTTTTTTTCTTTAGCTAAACTTGTAAAACTACACATTTTATTTTGTTTTTAGGTTCAAGGAGTAGTACAAAGGGTGTCTTTAGAAGAGTCAGACACAGAGCTTTTAAATCCCTGTGCTAAGAAGAATTTGCTGTTCCTGGTAAGATGTTAAAAGAACAAATAAATAAATAGATAAATAAATAAATAAAAACTAGGCAGACACAGCTCAACTTCATCTCCAGTGTGCTGCTTCCCCTCGGGATTTTACAGGAATGCTTTGATGAGGCTGCTGATTTTATTGCCTTTGCCTTTGCTTTATAATCCAATTACCATAGGCTGCAACACAGCACTTGGAATTTCATGGCTGGAAGCTCCTCAGCTCCCTGCAGTAGATTTCCACGACTCCCATCCAAGTGGAGAACCTGATCCAGAAACAACAGATCAATGAAGGAGGAACCACCTGTCCAACCCGATTTCTCGAAATATTTAGCCAGAGTACTTGGGGAGCTGAGTTGAGAAGAACAAATATTCATGGCTTTAGCTCTGCATATTTAAGTGAGTTGTGCTCCTTCCTGTCAAGTCTCTGGGAGACCTCTCCTTATGTACCTGATAAACGATGACTGTGATGTTCTCACCATCCAGGAGCAGAACGCACAGTCTGTGGAAAAATCCTGGGAACGATGACTCCTCATCTTCCTGACAGAGCTGCCCTGGAACGCATCAAAACCCCATTTCTGTATTTCTGTTTCTCCGTTGGAGAGGCTCACTCCCTTCCACTGGCAATTCCTGAAGGAAGCATTTCCAGGAGAAGGACTCAGGGTCTTGCCAGCGAGGTGGGGTGGCTCAAAACAGACACCCAGATGCCAAAAAATCCTCCCTGCTCCTCGCTCTGCTCTGCCTGCAGGGACAGCAGTGACTCGGGACAGGACAGGGATTCAGGGGTGCCCGGGCACTGCCATCCTCCCACAGGGCCAGGAGGGAGTCTGGGATGAACGGAGCCACCCCTGCTCTGCTCAGGGGGAGAAACACCTGCAATTCTCCCTTCACCTGGATACTCCACTGCCAGCAGCTCTGCGTGAGTCCTTTTACAAACCCGAGGCAGTTCGGAGGGACTGAAAAGAAATTCTGCCTTTGCCCGACAAAGGAGGGAAAATATCAGATCTGAAATCCACATGTAGTTCACAGAATCCCCAAATCCCAGAATGGTTTGGTTGGGAGGGACCTTAAAGCTCATCTCATTCCACCCCTGCCGTGGGCACGGACACCTTCCACAGACCAGGCTGCTCCAAGCCCCAGAAACTTGATTAAATCAGGTCATTTCTGATGCTCTGAACACTTATAAAAAATCTAATATTTTTCCCTCTGACTCTTGCATGCAGGTTCAGACCTGCATTTTCCCTGATCTCTCAAACCCTGCATTAAAACAAGAACAGAACCATTAGTTTATTCCAGTCTTTTAGAGCATCCCTACAGAGATCACTTAAAAACTCCCAAACTCTAAATAAACTGCTGAAAGTTCTGTCCTAGATCTGAAGCTGCCCACGAGGCAGGAAGCAAAAACGAGGAATAAATAGGAAGGCATTAATAGTCAGTGTCTAATATTTTCTGTGCCCCCAAAAAAGTTGGGGGACTTTTATTTCCGTTATATTTCAAGCGAGAATTGGAGATCGCTCGAGAGCAAGAAATGGAAAAATTCAGCCTGAGCAGCTCAGCCTGCCAGAGTCACAGGCAGAAACCAGAATATTCTAATTGGGAGTGTGGAGAATAATAACTAATGGCAGCTCTGCCGTCGCTGCCTATAATCACCATGAGCAATAGAGGAGCGGATCAGAACCTCATGTTCTCAGCAGTTAATTCAGCGCCCAGATGAGGGAGCGCGGAATTAAAAGGTGATAGAACTCAAAATTCAGAAAAGGACGTATTTATCCCAACTGGAGAAAAAGCCCAGGCTCTCTCAGAATGATGAACTTGGAAGTTTACCCTTAAAAAAAGATTGGATGTGAACTGGAATATTGTTGGAACCCTGGTCACTGAAAAACTTAGACTTTCTGTGCTAACAAGCGCTAAACCCCCAAGAAAACGCTACATTTAAACTTTAAAAAAAGCTTCCAAAATTAAATAATAAAACTAAAATTATAAAGGTATAATTTAAATAATATATCATATCACGGAGTAAAAACCTTCAAATTTAAACATTTAAAATATAGTAATATATATATAAAGCAAAATAAAAAAATTAAAACAAAAACGAATCCTTCTTTTTCACTTTTTTCTTCATAAATCTAAGTCATATTTTATAATTAAATAAAAAATCCACGTTACAAAACACAAATAGTTAATTATTAAGGCAAAAGTAAAAATAATCAAAATATTTCTTAATTAAACAATTTATCCTTAAAAAGCATTAAAAAATACAACTCCATTTTTAAATTTATTAACTTAAAATACTATAAAACACACCATTTACACACCTGTAATAGAAATAAAAACCAATAAACACCTAAATCCAAACCAAAAAAAAAAAATACCATCTCACACATTTAATCCCAACCCTAACAAAAAAAAAGAAAAAATAAAACACGACAAGAATATGACACCTGCTGTAGCTCGTGCATAGCAAAATTTAGGGATAAAGGTAAAGCTTTGACTTTCAGCCTTGATCCCTTGGGTTTAGGAAGGGACCTCAAGTTGATTTTTTTTTTTCCAGATGTATTTTCCACTGCATTTTATTCTGCTGTGATGGGCGGAGTAAGAGCTTAAACACACAAAACTTCCCTGAATTCTGGGAGTTTCTTTGTCCAACGCCCTGTGCAGCCGAAGGAAGCCCAAACTCAGGAGCAGAACTTTCAGCTGCATTGACGCAGCGAGGAAAAACTGGGTTTGTTCCGGGTCAGGCTAGAAATAAGATGGCTCATGTTGCAATTAAACATCTCGTTAATGTAAAAGGCATGGAATGTCTTAGCGGGGAATATTGCTGCCACCTCTCGGCTCAGCAGGATGAAGGTAGCAGGGTAAGATGAAGCGGAGAGCTGCAGCTGGAGCTCTCCTGGGTGTTTTCTCCAGTCACAAATTTGCCTCTTGGACACCTGTGGGTTTAGGACGGCTTTCCAAACCCAGCTGGGAAGGGGAAACTCTGAAATCCCTTCTGTTGATCCTGAGTGAAGGGAAATTGGCTGGACATGGAGGGAATTTGGAGGGGAAAAGAGCCATAATTTGACTTTATTGTTGAAATTCTCCTTGGAGCTGCACCAGTGGACACTGCAAAGGCTACTGGAGGTCAAATTCCCAACAGATGGAAACCACCCAGGCACCACCAGTGTCCCTTTCTCCCCTTCCATGTCCCACTGTGACTGTTTTTACCTGGGTGTGAGCAGGTTCCAAGGCTCCTCGTGCCTGGCAGAGTCTGGAATACCCCACCCAAACCCTTCCCTGTCCTGCACCCAGCCACCACTGGCCTTTCTCGCCCGCTTTGGACCGAGTTCCTTGGAAAACTTCCAGCGGAAGATCTGGAGCCTTTGGTTCTGCTGCTCTCCACCAGCTGCTGTCAGGTTTTGGGTATCACAGGTGACAGGGGAGGGACCCCCATCACCCCACTCCGCTGTTTCACCCCCTTTTGAGGATCCAGAACCTCTCCCCAGCACCAGCTGAGCTCCTTTTGCTTCCCTGGATCCCATCCCAGCCAGGGGATGCAGCCTGGATCTGGGTGGGATGGAAGGAGGGCACTGCAGGAAGAGCAGGGCTGTCCCAGGGAAGGCTGCAGCTCTCACCCCAGCCCCAAACCGCACCCAGCAGTCATCAAAAACTCACGGAGTAACCGAAATTCCGCAGCCACACCCGGAATGTGCCACAACAAGAGGGAGTGGGGAAAGTCCAGTGTGAAAAATCCATGAATAGCCCCGATCCTGCCTGATGGGAAGGCATGGAAGGGCCAAATGCTCTTACTCAGAGGTGAAGTGACCCCCACAAAGGCTGGACGGTCCCTCAAGCTGGACTCACACCCTCCCAGAGCCAGGGGATTTAACCCCAGGGCAGCACAGCAGCTTTACACACTCAGTCATGGGGGGAAAAATAAAAATAAGAGTTTTTCTTATACATCTTGAATGCTTTTCATAGGAGCAGGGAGCAGGCATTAAGGATTTAACAGGTTCTTTTGTCCCTGCCCACACACTTGCGTGCCCGCTCTCCCCACGGAAGTGGAGAGCCCTGAACTCCCCCTCATGCAGATAATTTGGGTTTATTCATCTTCTGCAGAGCCCACCTCAGCCTCGGGGGTGGTAAGTGGGTGGCAAGGGCAGAGGTGACAAAGGCACGGGGCTGAGTTATGCTCAGGACTGGGAATATCCAGCACTAAGGGTGAAGCTTGACAGGGCTGATACATCCAGGAAAACATTTTCTTAAAATACCCAACGTCTCTAATCCAAACCAGGCTCTTAAATGCCTTTATCTTAAATGAGCAGGTACGACGGGGTAATGAGAATATTCCTTCTACTGCCGACAATTCCTCCTCTCCCTGCTGGGCACTGACAGACAATAGCTCCAAAATTCCTTCCCAACATCCATAATGCAGATTAAACTTCACTTTTAGGAATTAGAGGAGCCATTTCCAGACAAAGCTGTCGTGTTGCAAGGCTCACAGGCATTGTTTGCTCACCACAAAAAAAACCCAAAAAACCAGCAAATAACCCAAAAGCAATGTCTGATTCTAGAATCCCCCTCACAAGTAATTAACAGTAATTTCCAGTGCGGCCAATCAATTCATAAATCCCAGAAATACATTTAATGAATGGAATAAGCATGTTATGGCCATTTGTGGCACAGGAATGCTCACACACAGAGTCATTTTCCTATTTCAAGTGAGCTGGTTGAAGTCCAACACCTGAAAGAAGTGCCAATTAATGGAGGTGCGTTAATTAGCAGCTCTGGAGACCTGGACTCTTGATTTCCAGCACTCCTGAACAGACACGTGGGCAAGACAAACAGGCTGGTGAGCCCAGGCTGGATTTGGGCCAGAAACCCGAAAAATGAGCCCAAAAAATGACAAGCTGTGGTCTGGGTGAGAACACAAAACTGCCAACCTGCTTCTGCTCTTACAAAGCACCACAAATCCCACAAAATCAACTCCCAGGAGGAGGAAACGGCACCACGCAAAGTGGGAAAAGCAGTCCTGTGTCCTGCCCTGAGCCAATCCAAGGGAGGAAAGGATTCCAGGAATCTCTTCCAGCAGGGCTGGGTTAAGTGGAGGCAAAGCAGCTTCCACATCAGCGTTTGGGGCAGAGGGAAACCCCCCCTGAACTCGAGTTCCAGCTCTGCATCGAGTCCTGGAGACATGACAAAACAGGGAATTACCAAATGCACGTGGGATTTTTACAGCTACACTTCAGCCTCACTGAGCATTCCCAGAAAACTTGGGGGCTCCTCATCCTTGGAAGTGCCCAAGGCCAGGTTGGACACTGGGGCTTGGAGCAGCCTGGGATAGTGGGAGGTGTCCCTGGGATGGGATGGGATTGATGGGATGGGATGGGATAGGATGGGATGGGATGGGATGGGATGGGATGGGATGGGATGGGATGGGATCAATGGGATGGGATGGGATGGGATGGGATGGGATGGGATGGGATGGGATGGGATGGGATGGGATCAATGGGATGGGATCAGTGGGATGGGATGGGATGGGATGGGATGGGATGGGATCAGTGGGATGGGATGGGATGGGATGGGATCAATGGGATGGGATGGGATGGGATGGGATCAATGGGATGGGATCAGTGGGATGGGATGGGATCAGTGGGATGGGATGGGATGGGATGGCATGGCATGGCATGGCATGGGATCAATGGGATGGGATGGGATCGATGGGATGGGATGGGATGGGCTTTAAGGTCCTTTCCAACCCAAACTGTTCTGACATTCTGGGATTCTCAGGAACTGGATTGTTGGTGTGTCTGTGCAGGGCCGGGAGGCAGATCAGTGATCCTGTGGGATATTCCCACTCTGGATATTCTGGGATTCCCTGCCTGTCTCTCCACCAGCAGCTCTCCTGCATCGTTCCCTGCTGGCTCTGCACAGGCAGGGCTCAGGATCCCAATCAGAAATGGCTGGACAGTCGGAGTGGACAATCCCAGAGCTCTTTTCCAAACTTGTGTGATTCCATGAACAGCCGGCGAGGCGTTATCAGGACTCCCTTCCTGTGCAGCTCCACCGGAATGACTCAGAGCACAAAGCTCATCTTTATCCACCAGTGATGTGCAAAATCTGCACAGGAGGAGAAAGTCCTTCAGCTTCAGCACGAGGGTAGCACTGAATGCTTTCCTCAACACTTCCATTTCTGGACACAGAGGAACACTAGCAATCAATCATCCCCAGCTTAAATTGGGAAGCTTCTCCAGCACAATTGAGGAAAACAAAACTCTCTTTGAATTCAATAAAATCACAGCGACAAAACACTTAAAAATGAATATACACACAGAGAAAGTGGCTCCAAACCAACTCTGGGAACAACTGAGGTCAGCTTCTACTCCTGAGAGTTGGAACACGTTCAAGGAAGGGAAGGGAGCTGGGAAGGGGCTGGAGAATTCCTGAGGGAGCTGGGAAGGGGCTGGAGAATTCCTGAGGGAGCTGGGAAGGGGCTGGAGAATTCCTGAGGGAGCTGGGAAAGGGCTGGAGAATTCCTGAGGGAGCTGGGAAGGGGCTGGAGAATTCCTGAGGGAGCTGGGAAAGGGGCTGGAGAATTCCTGAGGGAGCTGGGAAGGGGCTGGAGAATTCCTGAGGGAGCTGGGAAAGGGCTGGAGAATTCCTGAGGGAGCTGGGAAAGGGCTGGAGAATTCCTGAGGGAGCTGGGAAAGGGCTGGAGAATTCCTGAGGGAGCTGGGAAGGGGCTGGAGAATTCCTGAGGGAGCTGGGAAGGGGCTGGAGAATTCCTGAGGGAGCTGGGAAAGGGGCTGGAGAATTCCTGAGGGAGCTGGGAAAGGGGCTGGAGAATTCCTGAGGGAGCTGGGAAAGGGGCTGGAGAATTCCTGAGGGAGCTGGGAAAGGGCTGGAGAATCCCTGAGGGAGCTGGGAAAGGGCTGGAGAATTCCTGAGGGAGCTGGGAAGGGGCTGGAGAATTCCTGAGGGAGCTGGGAAGGGGCTGGAGAATTCCTGAGGGAGCTGGGAAGGGGCTCAGCCTGGAGAAAAGGAGGATGCAGAGGGATCTTTTCCCTCTCTGCAATTCCCTGACAGGAGGGGACAGCCGGGGGGATTTGGGATCTGCTCCAGGGAACAGGGACAGGAGGAGAGGGAACGGCCTCAGGCTGGGCCAGGGGAGCTCAGGGTGGATTTTGGGAACAATTCCTCCATGGAAAAGGTGCTCAGGTGAATCCCCACCCCTGCAGGGGTTCCCCCTCCCCGTGGATGCGGCACTTGGGGACAGGGGTCAGTGCTGGCCGGGGCAGTGCTGAGGGAATGGTTGGACTCCTCGGTCTCAGAGAACTTTTCCGACCCTAAGGATTCCACAGTAACATTCAATTCCCAAACTCCTGCAGTGATCACACCCTCCCAGGTCACGCCTGCACGAGATCCTTTCATCCCAGTGGCTCCCGCAGCCCGAGTGTCCCGAGTCCAGAGCCCCAAACTGGAGCTCCAGCACAGCACCGATGGCTCTGCCTTCAAGAAACACCTAAAAATATCCTGCCTTTCCCACCTGGGAATTGTGCCTGGCGCAGCCGCTTGTCCTCCTTCACTAATTGCTGCTAGAAAAGTCAAAATCCTGCAGCACAGCTCTGCAAAGCAGGTTGGGTATCCCAGGAGAGACGCTCCGAGCCAGAGCATCTTCTCCCTTTTCCCGGGAGGATTCCCACCGTTCCACCAGAGCTGGATTAACCGGGGAAACGTCTCCATTTTAAGGATTTCTTTCCCAAAATCTATAGCACGGATCAGTTAATCAGGGGCTGAACCCCTGGACTTCTCATGCTAAGTGGCCTTGGGCTGCTATTTTCCATGTGGGTTTCCATGGCAATCGGCAGAACCCGGAATGAATCTGTTTTGTCGTAATTGCTGCACAATTCTGGGCAAAGGGAATAAATAAATATTCTCTTACTCTTTCTCCCAGCTCGACCCAGGAGCTGGAGCTTTCCAAAGCTCCCGATTTAGTGAACAAGCCCAAAAATCACCAAATATGACGAATTCCAGCAATTACGATTATTTAGGATAACCAAAGCCGAGCACTGCCAGCGTGTGGGAGTGTTTATTAATGTCTCCATGACTCAGAATTATTCCATCTTTAGCGCTTTTTCCCAGATTTTCCCCGTGCTCCACGACGCGGGGGGAGAGAGCAGAGATTTGACATCAGCAGAACGTTTTTAGGGCTCTGAGAAGACAAACCAAAGGCTGAGCCAGCTCTGAGGTTCCCCCCAGCATTCCCAGTTCCACCAGTCCAGGATAAGGAGAGCAGACAGCCCTACCCCACATTCCCAGGAGGTTTAGGCTGCTCAGAAACCATAAATTAAATTTTTTTTTGTATTTAATTATTCATCTATGAAGTCATCATGGAGAAGACCTTGGGAGACCTTTTCCTCTGCCGGTTTCCATGCGCAAGTTTCCAAGCAAACTTGGATTTTTTTTAAAAAGTGGAACACAGAAAGATCAATAATATAAAATAGAATATGAAATTGTAAGTACAAAATATGATTATTATGGAGCAGATAGCTGGACATGGAACATTTTTTGAGGGGTAAAGCTGTGATGGAGAGAGTTTTATTGGAGCTTCCATGGGGACAAGAGGGCAGAGGCCTCTCCCCACAGAATTCCTAAGGGCAGCATGGGGGAATAACTTCATTTTCCCTACTAAAGACCTTTCCCTGTGGAACATCAAGGAACGCTGCACCTCCTGAGTGCGGTTTTTATCGGATTTCTCTCAGTTTTATGGTGTCAAAGCAGCACAAATGAGGTTGTTTGCATTGGCAAACCTGGCTGCCTTTGCCAGCTCTTTTTTTAAAGTTTAATGTGGGAGAAAATCCAAGATCCTATAGTTAAAAAGCCCGGATTTTTAATTTACATCACCCCAAATCTCAGTGGTGCCACAATGCCCACTGGGGATTTATGTTTATTTGTGGGCTGATGAAATGGGATTTTCTTCCTGGGAGGGGAAAAAAAAAAAAGTGCTGGAATCCCCATCCTCTACTCTCAGGACAAAATATTTTTATGAAACTTTATCATAAACCAACAGCTCTGAGAGGAGATGAGAGAAATCAATGAGAGTTTTGTGTCAATCGCAGTAAAACAACGGCGGTTCGTGGGGTAAAGAGAACAAAAAAGAGAATCACGGAATGGGAAAATCATGGAATATTTGGGGTTGGAAGGGAGATTAAAACCATCCCAATCCACCTTGCCATGGGCTGGGACATCTTCACTGTCCCAGGGTGCTCCAGCCTGGCCTGGGACTCCACAGCTTCCCTGGGAATTCCATTCCAACCAGGAATTCCCAATCTCCCATGCAGCCCTGCCTAACAGAAAGTATCAAATGGAAAAACCCACCCAACCGAAACAAAAAAAAAACAACACAAACCCCCAACCTGTCCCTGGTATTGCTCAGTTCCAAGTTATTGATAAGTTAAACATTGTTGATAAATTACAAGTTATGGATAAGTTCTAAGTTATGGATAAGTTCCAAGTTATTGATAAGTTCTGGGGAGCTCCGTGTGGTGGAGCCAGAGCCTGGCTCGGCAAAGGTTGAAGTTTTTCCCACGTGGAAATGAAAAAGTGTTTCTGGCTCTGCAGGAGCAGCCCTGGAGGCTGGCACAGGTTTTTATTTATCCTGTGGTTTTTGCAGCTCACCTCACACAGCCACAAAGTGCTGCCAGGCCCTCCTGGAAATGAGGATTGACATCCCTTGCATTGTGGGCTGATGGCACGGGAAAGATTTCATCTGGGAAGCTGAAAAATGCTGGGAAACAAATGTTCACTTTGCCTCGTGCATCCTGCAAGCTCGACACTGCAATGGAAGTGGCTCCAACACCACAGGGACCTGGAGCTGCTGGAGAGATCCAGAGGGATCCATGGAGCTGCTCCAGGCTGGAGCCAGGCTGGGAGAGCTGGGAATGTTCCCCTGGAGAAGGGAAGGATCCAGGCAGAGCTCAGAGCCCCTGGAGGGGCTCCAGGAGAGCTGGAGAGGGGCTGGGGACAAGGGCTGGAGGGACAGGACACAGGGAATGGCTCCCACTGCCAGAGGGCAGGGATGGGTGGGAGATTGGGAATTCCTGCCTGGGATGGAATTCCCAGAGCAGCTGTGGCTGCCCCTGGATCCCTGGGAGTGTGCAAGGCGAGGTGGAGCCGTGGAAGGTGTCCCTGCCCATGGAATGGGTGGACTGGGATGAGATTTAAGGTCCCTCCCAACCCAAACCATTCCTGGGATTTTGGGATTCTACAGTTTTACCTTTAATTCAAGAGACAGCATCGTGTTTTTCTTACCCGGGCTAAAAAATCAGGAATTCCTGGAAGCAGCATTCCTTGTACCTCCAACTCATCTCTCCTGGGACAACCCAGGCTTCTTACAGACATGCAGCACTGCAAATTATTCCCCCAAAATCAGCAGGAGCAACACTGGAAATCAGTCAAATTGCGTTTGTGGTATTCGTACCTGAGCCGAGCTCTGTGCTCAGGACTTTGAAAGACATAAAAATATAATTATAAAAAATAGAATAGTTTTTATTTTTAAAAAACCCACATTTAAATTATGAGAAGGACTTCAGGTCTCGATGCTGAACATCGGGATGTTCCAGCGAGCCTCAATCCAACATCCCCATCCTGTGGCTTGGACCAGAACTGCAGAGTTTCATCCCAGAAACGCAGCTCCTGCTGTCTGTGTGCACACCGGGCATGGAATTTCTCTTCTGAATTATTTTCCTGCCTGCAATTCTCTTGGAAAAGGGTTTTCCTGTGGATCCGAGCTTGTAAAGAAATGGGAATTGTGTGTTTGTCAGCCATGAAACGCCTTTTAGTAAACCAGGAGGATCTTCATCCTAACACTGCATGAGAACCTAAGGCAGACTCCCACAAACACCTCTCAAAAACCGGGCTCACCATGAGCCAGAATTTGCTGGGTTCATCCTGCCTGAAGGAAGAATAAGGAATAAGGAAGAACCTTGTGAAAGGGGGCTTTTACAAGGTAATTAGTTACTTTCTGTGTAGTGAATTCACGTCCCAGGGGTCTGAAATTCTTGTAAACACCGTTCCTGTTTTCTCTAGGATCAGGTATTTCATTCCCATGAAATTCAGCATTGTCTGTTCTTACAAAACGCCTCGATCGATGGCACGAGGGTGGAGGACTCACAGAAAAAGCAAGACAGCACCACCACAAACAAACTGCAGCAATCTGCTGGTGACAGCACCCGGTCCAACCTCCGGGGCCCACGAGAGAAAAAGCAGCAACAACAACCACCAGAGCCGGCGTTTCTGGAGCCAAACCTGAACCTGATGGTTTAGACAACAGCTCAAGCATTTGGACTTAAATCCCGACTTAAATCTGAGCGGCTGAGGGACAGAAAACAACCAGGGAAGAGCAGGGGCAGGATCCAAACCAGAGCAGGATCCAAACCAGGACAGGATCCAAACCTGGGACTGATCCAAACCAGGGACTGATCCAAACCAGGACAGGATCCAAACCTGGGACTGATCCAAACCAGGGACTGATCCAAACCAGGGCAGGATCCAAACCTGGGACTGATCCAAACCAGAACCAGGATCCAAACCAGGGTCTGATCCAAATCAGGGACTGATCCAAATCAGGGCAGGATCCAAACCAGGGACTGATCCAAACCAGGACAGGATCCAAACCTGGGACTGATCCAAACCAGGGACTGATCCAAACCAGGGACTGATCCAAACCAGGGCAGGATCCAAACCTGGGACTGATCCAAATCAGGGACTGATCCAAACCAGGGACTGATCCAAACCAGAACCAGGATCCAAACCAGGGATTGATCCAAACCAGGGCAGGATTCAAACCTGGGACTGATCCTAAACAGAACCAGGATCCAAACCAGGGACTGATCCAAACCAGGACAGGATCCAAACCAGGGACTGATCCAAACCAGAACCAGGATCCAAACCAGGGCAGGATCCAAACCAGGAACTGATCCAAACCTGGGACTGATCCAAACCAGGAACTGATCCAAACCAGAACCAGGATCCAAACCAGGGACTGATCCAAACCAGGGACTGATCCAAACCTGGGACTGATCCAAACCAGGAACTGATCCAAACCAGAACCAGGATCCAAACCAGGAACTGATCCAAACCAGAACCAGGATCCAAACCAGGGACTGATCCAAACCAGAACCAGGATCCAAACCAGGGACTGATCCAAACCTGGGCAGGATCCAAACCAGGGCAGGATCCAAACCAGGGACTGATCCAAACCAGGGATTGATCCAAACCTGGGACTGATCCAAACCAGGGACTGATCCAAACCAGAACTGGAATCCAAACCAGGGACTGATCCAAACCAGGAGCTGATCCAAATCAAAACCAGGATCCAAACCAGGAGCATCCCCCCCAGGGTTGTGCTCCCGCAGCCCAAATGGTCCCAGCCCCCATTCCAGGGAAGACACAAGATTTATTTTGGTCCAAACTTTACATTTTGGAAGGTTATTATTACTTCTGGACACCTGCTGGAAACACAGGGAGATTTATGTCTGCTCTCCTGGATGTGGGGAGGATCACTGGAGAGGGGCTGGGGACAAGGGCTGGAGGGACAGGACACAGGGAATGGCTCCCACTGCCAGAGGGCAGGGATGGATGGGAGATTGGGAACTGGGAATTCCTGCCTGGGATGGAATTCCCAGAGCAGCTGTGGCTGCCCCTGGATCCCTGGCAGTGCCCAAGGCCAGGCTGGAGCACCCTGGGGTGGTGGGAAGTGTCCCTGCCCATGGCAGGGGTGGATTGGGATGAGCTTTAACCCTTCCAACCCAAACCATTCCTAGGTACTGGAGATGTGCCAGACACTCAGGGCACCCTCTAAGCCCAGCTTAACCCCCTCAAGCTCAAACCAAGTGGAAGCCAGAGAGGCAGATCCCTCGGGATCCCTTGGGACCTGCTGTGTCAGGAGTGGCGGCATCTGTGACGAACACACGGACACCTCCCTGCAGGCTTCTCCCTCCAGATGGTCCCAGATTCCCAATAATGCTCCAAAATTTGGGGGTTTTCACCCTGCACAGTATTTTGTTTCCATAGGAATAGCGCGAGCTCGTCCCACCCCGAAATGTTGCCTTTTAGTTACAACCCACAAAGGGCTTTTCTAGGAACAGAGTGTTCGACCCCCTCCAAAGCAGTAACAGGTGGGTGGACACAGCAGGACCAGTTCAGAGGCACAGTCCTGACAGGGCATACTGGGGAGCCAAAACCGTCAGCACAGCGCATTTTCATTTGGGGTTGTATCAAAATACACTCCACCAAGAAAGTGTTCCAAGAATAGAACTGAATAGGAAAACAAAACAAAACAAAACCAAACCCAGGGATTGTATTAAAAGACATTGTACCAAGGAAAGGTTCTAATAATAGAGCTGAATGGGAGAAAGGCACGGCTTGGAACTGCTGTGGAGAGCAAAGTTACCCCTCTCCGAGGCAGACTTAGCCGAAATTCCCCAAACCCGGGGAACTGAGAGCACCCTCCCCGCTCGTTAGCTGCTCATTAGCATAATTGCATTAGCATATGGCCAGGGCCCGAACCGAAGCCCTCTGATATTTGCCGAACACCGAGCTGCATGTGGCACTGAGTCACCAGCCCACACTGGCTGGGGATGCAAAGGACCTCGAAGCTCATCCTGTTCCACCCCACCTTCCACTGGAACACAAATGATTGTGCTTAGAAAAATGACATAAACCAGGGGAAACTGCACAGATCCCTCATGAAAGCACACATGAGAGCAGTTAAATATAGCCCAGGCAGGCTCCTCGCACAAGACAATAAAATATTCCTAGTGCCTCTCTTTGGCATCTTTCAAGTTCTGCCTGCTGCATCCGTGGCAAAATCCGAATGGTTTTCCAGGACTGGCGTTTGATTTCCACGATTCCACCCCCTCGCTCAGCACCGAGCCTCCTCTCCCCCCTCTATCTCCTCATCCCACCCCTCTCCCGTGGTGCCCACGCCGCTCCGCCCGCTCCTTTATTATCATGAAAATCACACTTCCACCCTTCTTCCCATAACGTTCTGTATCCTGGGAGCAGGCTGATTTTAGGTCCAAAGCTGTTCCATCTTCTCCTGTTCCAAACAAGCGCTTTTCGTCATTCCACATCCTCCCCAAAGCCCTTCCCAAGCGGCTCCTCGCTGGCGGATGTTCCCTGTGCTGCAGTGGAGGAGCTCAGATCCCAGCCCAAGATATCCCTCACGGATAATTCCTAGGGCATTCCACTAAATCCCCCCTCAGCTTGCAGAAATAGCAATATCATATCTATATTTTACACCCCCAAATACGTGGTGGGCAGCAGCGTCCTTCACTTCCTCCAGGAATACCTTACAATTCCTTTATTTCCCTACTCAATTCCAAAGGTTTCGTGTTGCCCAGAGCCTCGGCTTGAAGGCCACAGCTCCAAAGGTTCCAAATCCGTGGATACGTGCACACAAGAGCAGACTGCGCCTTCCTAAACACTCATTCCTTCCCACAGATCCTTCAAAAGCAGCTGAGGGATCTCTTTGGAGATCTCCAAAGCATAAGATGGAAACGCTCCCTTAAGTGGGGAAGGCTCTGGGGGTAAATTTTGGAGCCCCATTTCCAGACAAAGGAATGGATCTGCTGTGAGGAAAAGACAGGAACATCCGGAGCTGCAAGTTCAGCCAAAGTTGAGAGATGATGTAAAAAGAAAGGTGGGGCCCAAAGGAGACATTTGAGTCAATGTAGGTACTGTATAAATTCAGGCATGATTCATTAGCCAAAAAAAAAACCAAAACCTGAACCCCCTCTGTAGCTATTTCCAAGGAGGTACATCCATAATTTATGTGGAACAGGAGTGGGCTGCAATTTCCCCCACACTGCTCCTGCATAAATTACTCCGGCTTGCGATTCCCCAACTCCTGGTTTTGCTGCTGGAAGTGGTAACCTCTCATTTAGCCCTCAGAGAAAGCACAGAGGCAGCTGGGAGAAAAGGAAGGGGAAGGGATCGCAGGTGACAGCACTGCGAGTTGGACTTGGGGCGCTGGGACGTGGGAAAGGTGAAAAGGTGAGAGGCTGTGGGGATTCTCAGTTATTTATCAGCACAGGGTACAGGAGCCCACAGAAACCTCCTCAGGCCCCAGCACTGAGCACAGACAGGACTCAGAGCACACCAGCACGGAGAGGTCTAAAATGTCAAGGGATTTGTCACCCAGGGATGTGAGCTGCTCCCCCACTTGTGGATGGTTCGGAGCAGAAGAATCCCTGAAATAGATCCATCAAACATTTCCCAGCCCTGGGAGAGTCCAAGGCCAGGCTGGATGGGTTCTGGTGAGGCTTTGGGGATGAGGAAATTTCCTTTGTGAAGGTTTGGCCCCCTGAGAGAACAGCGACCACGTGCCGAAATCAGGACAACCTCGGTGCCTTGCAGAAACCTTATAAACCACATCCCTGGAAAAATCCCTTGGAAGAAGGAGAGGGGCAGAGGAGACACCCTGAGTGTCCATGGAGAGGGCATCACGTGGCAGCAAGTGACTCCTGATGGCTGCTGTCCCCTTGCTGCCGCTTTAAGAACCCCAAAATCCTCACCGAAACTCTGCAGGGACAAAGGGAAAGGAAAAGGAAAAAAGGAAAAGAGGAAAAAAGGAAACAGGAAAAAAGGAAAAAAAAGGAAAAAAGGAAAAAAAAAAAAAGGAAAAAAAAGGAACAAAAGGAAAAAAGGAAAAAAAGAAAAAGGGACCAAACCAAAAAGAAAAGAAAAAGGGGGAAAAAAAGGGATGAAAAGAGAGGAAGCTGCTCCAGGACCAGCGAGTGTGGCTAGGACACATCCAAGTGCTCCCTAAAGGAAAAGGGAAATTTTTCCTTGCCGAACACCTAAGAATGGGGGAATGAGGCGACAGAAGATGAGTTATGAAAGAGTCACCCACTCTTTGGGGCCACTGCCCACATTTTGTGCTCACAGGCTCTTTGCACACAATCCAGAGACAGATTCCACCTCTCCTTTCTTGGTCTTTTTCCCCTCCTTTTCTCCTTCCTCTCCCTTTTTTTCCCTGCCCCTGGTTTCTGTGGGGTTTTGGGGAGCTTTTTTTGCTCTGTTCCCATCACTTGGCTGATGTGACACCCTGTCCACTGGGGAGGGAGTGTCCCCACACTGTCACTTCTGAGGGACAAACACAAGCTGGGACACACAGAACGGGGAACAAAAGAGAGCAGCAACATTCCCAGGAAAAACAGAAACAAACAACAACAACAAAATTCCCGCATGCCGTTCTTATCGGAATTTAACTAGTTACTATAGTAAAAATTTGGGATTTCCCCTCTTCCCACTCTTTTTGTCTGGCACAAAAGTGGGTAATGAGGCAGCTGCTGAAATTCTGTGCAGAGGAATGAGAGGCACTGGTGAAAGGAGACAGCCAAGGCAAGGCCAGAGGGAGCTTCTGGAGGAGAAGGAAGAGGGAAGTGGAGCTGGAAGAGGAGCAGGGCCGTGAGCTGCAGGAGAGGAAACAGCCTCAGGTCGTGCTGGGGAAGGTTTAGGCTCAATATTAGGATCAGTTCTTTCATGGGAAGGGCTGGGAAGCGCTGGAACGGAATGCCCTGGACAGTGTGGAGTCCCCATCCCCGGAGGTGCTCAGAAAACGTGTGCAGGTGGCACCTGGGGACATGGGCCAGGGGTGAGCACGGTGGTGGCGCTGCTTGATGTTGGACTGGATGATCTCAAAGCTCTTTTCCAACCGTAACGATTCCATGCCTGATTCCACGAGGATCCCTCCCACCGTGGCTCTGGCTCTCCCATCTCCTCTTCCTGACGTGTTTCAACCCCAGCTCGTTCCTCACTTCTGCTCATCTCCCACACGACCTTCTCCTCCCATTCCATTTGGAGTTCCTGGGCTCCCTCTCCTCTCAGAAATGTGGAGATAACATCCCAGGGAGCACCAGCAGCTCTCCCCTGTGCCTCCCCCAGGTCACACATCTCCTTTACCCACAGCAGAGCAGAGTTGCTGTCCCACAGGATGGAGCTTTTCTCCCCCAGTCCTGACGTGTGGGGAGCAGGGAGAGGGAGGAGAAGCTGCTCCTGCTGGCCCCCGATGCTCACAGGCAGAGAACAGGAGAATATTTCAGCCCTAGATGCCAGCAGGCTCTGCAAGATGGATGCCTGGCTGGAGGTTTCATCATCTCGGGCCATTAACCTCGACTGGTCATTAAGGCCTAAGAAATGCCAAGCGCTGAGGGCATTTTTATCTCTCTCTGATGAATAAAAGAGAGGAGAAAAGGAAAAAAAACACCCACCAGGTTATGAAGTGTCTCCTAATGGGAAAATCAGTTCCCACTGCTCAGAAGAGATCACCCGAGGAATGAGCACCCCAACTCATTCCCGGTACAGAAATTCCACTCGTGCTCTTTGAAGTATGGAGGGAATTTGGCATAAAAGGCTCCAAAAACGCTTCACAAAAATGGGAGTGGACATTTACACGTCAAGCATTGTCCCCAGGAAGGTCTTGTCCAGGAGAAAGCCCCCTAAGCCCTTGAGGCCGAAGTGGAGAATGAACTGACCACAAGAACCTGGGCAAGCAAAATGCAAATCCAAACCCACCGTGGAACTGGGCTGGAAAATCCCCACATAATCCACCCTTCCCTGTGGAAATGTAACTCTGTCGTCATCAAGGTTTGGAAGAGTCACAAGTGAGGAGCATAACTGGGATTTTCCTCCAGGACATGGTTGGGGTTCTCCTGCTTAAATCCAGGTGTCTGATGCTGCTTCAGGTCACCCAGCAAATCCCAGTAATTACCCCCCAGAAAAAGGATTGTCTTGATTTTCAACGGAGCGTTTTCAAAAGGTTTTTTTGCAAAATTCCAGCCTGGAATCGTTTTACTGCCTTGCCTGGCTCGGGATCTCCGATTTTTCCCGGGATATCAAACTGCATTAAGTGCAGTAACCCGCGGAGATGTGGAGACACGGGGGCAGCTCCCGCTGTCCGCAGGGATAAATGGGAAAATGATGCATTATGTAAGCTGGGAAAAGAGTGCCTGGGTAAGCACTGAAACCACCAGCACGGGGAATGACCACCACGAAGCACAAACCAAGGAGGAACGGGACCCAGGGAAAACCACGCGGAGGTTACGGCTCGTTCCTGGCAGGAAAAGGTGTCACAGCCCAGACCTGGGCACTGCAAACTGTCAGGATTCAATTTCACCTAAGGGTGTAAAATCTCTTCTTTGGGGCAAGAAAAGCTTTTCCCTAAAGCGTGCTGCTCATCATGGGAAGGGAACGCCGAGGGTTCATTAGACAGTGTCACTGCCCAGGGTGTGCTTTCACCAGAACCTTTCAGTGTTTAACACAGATCTCACCAAACAACCCACGGGGACGCTCGGGGACACTCAGCGACCACGGGAATGCTGGCACCAAAATTCCCAACAGCCCCGAGGGAGCAGCACCTCCCACACGAAGGGCTGAGGTGTGAAAGGTCCCAAAAACCCACGGGGTTTGTACCAGGGCAGAGAATGGGGCCAGGAGGGATCTCCAACCCCCCTCCCCGTGCTTTAGGGAAGTTTCCCATTTTTATTACAGGGAAAGGGGAAGGCAGGCAAGGCCCTGCTGTTCCAAATCCCAATTTATCCAGAGACCTCAGTACTGGCAGCCAAAAAATTAAAACAACGGAGGAAAAACACGCTCTCATTCCCACTCTCTAAATTGTCTCAGTTGTCAAATTATCCATCAGTCCTTACCAAAATGTTTAGTTGGGATTTTGGGAAGGAATTCCTGGCTGGGATGGAATTCCCAGAGAGGCTGTGGCTGCCCCTGGATCCCTGGAAGTGTCTAAGCCAGGCTGGAGCAGTGGAAGGTGTCCCTGCCCACGGAATGGATGGATTGGGATGAGATTTAAGGTCCCTTCCAACCCAAACCATTCCAGGATTCTGGGATTCTTTTTATTCCATTTGACTGTCAGCCAAAAACTCTTTTAACAGCAGATCTTTTCAACGTGGCGAGTGGCTCAAGAATTTTCGATTTTATTTTCCTAGAGCTCTGCTTGATTATTTTTTAAAGCCAATTTGGAATACTACTCACATCGGGCTTCCCGCCCCGACCCTGAAACAAACAGAAAGAAATTCATTTTTCCAGCTCTGTGGGTCCCCCAAAACCTAAGGGGTTTAGGATAAAAAGCTATTTCTGTCTCTGCCACGTTCCTTTCAGAGCAAAAGAACATATTTGAGCATGGAGTCCCAAGTAATCATCATCTCAGCTTCCTCCACAATCCATGGGTTGTGCTGGTGTCCATAGAAACGTCGGCACAGCCCCGGATCTCCTCCCAAGGCTCCCCTCCAGCAGAAATCCAGGAACCGAAATCCAAACTGGTGGCACTGGGAGGAGGAGGAGGAGGTGGCCGTGGGGCTGCCCAGGGAGTTTCAATCCTGGATTTAACTCAGGGTGGGTCAGGTCATGTAGGATTGCTGAATTCCAGGTTCCTCATTGCAGGAATGGGGACAGCAGGAGCATCATGCACTCATACCCTACATACCTATTTTTATATATATCTATTTATATCCTTTCTAATATATATATTTACATGTTTGTAAGGGTATTTTTTCATTCTTATCTATTAAATATTGAAGGGTGAAAGCAAGAGCATTGTGAGCTCATACCCTATATATATGTGTATATATATATATTTATACCTACATTTATATTTACATGTTTGTAAAGGTATTTTTCATTCCTACCTATTAAGTATTGAAGGGTGAAAGCAAGAGCATTGTGTGTTCATACCCTATATAATTTTTTATATATATTTGTATGCTTTTGCATGTTTGTATTTATATGTTTGTAAAGGTGTTTCTTAGTTCTTGCCTATTAAATATTGAAGGGGCGCATCAAGAGCATTGTTCATTCATATCCTACATATATATATTATATTTATACACTATTATATGTATCTATTTACATGTTTGTAAAGGTATTTTTTAGTTCTTGCCTGTCAAATATTGAAGGGGCACATCAAGAGCATTGGGCATTCATACCCTATATTTACATTTCTATTTACATTTACATTTATTCCCTTTTTAATCCCTCTATTTCCATGCCTGTGAAGGTATTTTTCCCCTCTCCCCTCTCCAGCATCCCCCATTCACACGCTGCTCCCGTTCTGCTGCTCTCGCCACGGAAATGCCTCGCTGGAATAACACCGACCAAAGAGAATTCATTTTATAGGTCACGCTCCACAAAGACACGTAAACAAACACCCACAGACATTACAGACACACGGATGACTCCCAGATCCCCCAAATTTGGGGTGAGGAGCAGCCACATCCTATTTTTTCCTCCATCCCCACGCTGCTCTCTATTAATATCTGACTTTTCTCGGGTGACTTTCGGCTATTTCCGAACCCGAACCTCGTCTCCATGGAGACGGTAAGCCGGTCAGCACATGTGCCGGAGAACGGGACGCGGCCTTTGGGAAGGCACAGTTCCAAAGATTCCGACTTTTCTGCGTGCACCGGACAGATCCCGTTCGTTCCGCGCTGCCTCCCGCGTTCCCGACCGCCCCAGGAGCTGCTGTGGTGCTCCCATCCTCACCCCACGTGCTGGGGCCATGGACGGTGTCCCAATTCCACGGGAATTGCACCATCCTGGGCACCTCAGCCTGGACATCACCCCTGGAACTGCTCTGAGGTTGTGGAGGTTCCAAACCCAGCCAAAAAAATAATAAACAAACAGCCGGGGGATTTTTTTTTCCCTCGGGAAAACGCGGCCGCAATCGGGATTTGCTTGCAAACACAAAATCGCTTCCTAACGGAGCACGGAGTGAGAACTTAATTGGGGATTCAATTAGAACATTAAGAAACATTCAATTAAGCCTCCCGGTGCCACAGAGATTCCCGGGCACGCAGCTTTCCGGAGGAAAAATGGGAATGTGCAGGAGGCAGCCGGCTTCAGTGGTGATGACAGAAGTGAGGGGAGAAGCCAATTGTCCTATCCTTGTTTTCCTTGTTTTATAATGAAAAGAAAAATGAAATTAAATGGATGGTTTTTTTTTTTTTTTTTTACTGGTGTTTCAACCTTGTGAAGGTTCCTGGAGTCCCAGAATATCCTGAGTGGGAAGGGAGCCACAGGATCATGGATCTGGATCCTGGCCCTGCACACACAGCCCAAAATCCCACCCTGGCAGCGCTGTCCAAACGTTCCTGGAGCTCTGGGGAATGTGCCCATTCCCTGGGGAAGAACCTTTCCCTGAAATCCATCCTGACCCTGCCCTGGCCCAGCTCCATGAAGGACATGCTCCAGGTCCCTCAGTTTCCTTCCAGGAAACTCTGGGAAAGGTGCATCCCACCGCCCTGACCTTCTCCACACGGCAGCATCCTGCAGGAACTGATGGACAGTGGCCTCTGGATGTCCTGGGACCCCTGGAACCACACTGGAAGCTGTAGGGAAGCGGGGCTCGACTCCACAGGCCTCGTTTTCCCAGGATTTCCCCACCAAGGTCACTGCAGCCATCCCCCAAATCCAGCTCTGCCCCTCGGTGGGATGATGGCTCCTTCCCAGCTGCCAGGGGACAATTCCATGGAAGATCCCCAATCCATCACAGGGAATTCCTGCCATGGATTGTCCCTCCCACCTTCAGCCGGCAAACCATCCTCAAAAATCACCTGGAATTAACCTCAAACCAACAGGATGGAGTGTCCCCGGCCAGGCTGGACGTTGGAGCAGCCTGGGAGAGCGGGAGGTGTCCCTGTCCATGGAGTGCGATGGGATTTAAGCCCCTTGTAACCCAAAGCGTTCCAGGAGTCCGTGATTCTGTGACATCAGCAGGGAACCCTGCTTTCCCCCAAAGCTGCAAGATCCTTTTGCAAAGCTTTTTTTGCAAACTCTGTGGTGCTGAATGCGGGAGAAAAGCCTCAAACCCGAGGGAAACTCAAACCAGACACCCTGGGAACTTCATTTCACTTCAAGCCTCACTTCCCCTCCTTGATTCAACCTAAATATTTACATTTACAAAGTCAAATCTTGACTTGTACGAACTGAATCCACCGTTACTTCGTCAGATGGCATCACCTGAGAGCTGCCAGTGCTGGCTGAGCTGAGCCCCTGATTTCAGCAGGGATGAGGCACAACCCTGCCAAGCTCAGCCTTTTATTCACCTGTCAAAGTGCTTAAACAGCTCCTGAGCGCTGCACAGAGGAAAATAAGAGCCCAGCCTAAGGAATAATCACATTCCATGACAGTAAGCTGTATTTTAGAAATTAATGACTCATGGCAGGATTGAGCTCATCCTGCTAAATTACTGAACCTCTGCTCTGCTCCTCTGCAGACACGTTTTTTATCCATTTAATCGGCGCTGGATTTTGAGGAATGCCTGGATCACTGCAGGTTCCCACTGGAACAGGACCTGCTCCCAGCAGCATCTGCCTCCAGCAGAGACCAGAGTCCTCAGGAGGTGCTCTGAGGAAAAGGACTTTGAGACAAAAAAAAAAAAAAAAAGCAGAACTCTGGGAAGAATTCACCTTGAAAAGTTCATCAAGAAATGGTCACTGACGAGCAGAGCCCGACGGAAACAAGGCCACAAAACTCTAATTTTTAAAGATCCTGAATTCTTTTGTCGCAATGTCCTCAACCTTTAAAGTGCTGGTGCAGCCTGAGAGCTGCTCTGAAAACAGAAAATGCTGCTCTTCACTTCCTCTCAGTATTACACAGGAAGAATTATATTTAAAAAGGGGAAGCACATGTGCTGCCAGAGATGCAGCACCAGGTGTAACTAAGTCTCAAAAGAAAATTGGCTTTAACCTCAACTATCTCTAAAGAAGCAGGAAAAAAAAAACTTCCAGAAATAAACTGCACGCCTAAATTTAGTTTTGTGTGAAGTTAAATGTCCTTGAGCTGCTCAGGGACACTCAGTGGCTTCACTTGGAGTCTCTGGCACAAGCTGGGAAGGATTTCCACTGATTCCTACGAATGTTTCAAGGAGATTTTATTACAAGGCCTTGCTGGTACTAAAAAATCCCTGAAAGCATCGAGTTCAACCATCTCCCAGCCTGCCCAGGCCCAGCACTGACCCCTGTCCCCAAGTGCAACATCCACAGGGCTGGGAAATCCCTGCAGGGGTGGGGATTCACCTGAGCACTTCTTCCATGAAGGAATTGTTCCCAAAATCCACCCTGAGCTCCCCTGGCCCAGCCTGAGGCCGTTCCCTCTCCTCCTGTCCCTGTTCCCTGGAGCAGATCCCAATCCCCCCGGCGTCCCCTCCTGTCAGGGGGAATTGCAGAGAGGGAAAAGATCCCTCTGCATCCTCCTTTTCTCCAGGCTGAGCCCCTTCCCAGCTCCCTCAGGAATTCTCCAGCCCCTTCCCATGCTCCCTCAGGAATTCTCCCAGCCCCTTCCAGCTCCCTCAGGAATTCTCCAGCCCCTTCCCAGCTCCCTCAGGAATTCTTCCAGCCCCTTCCCAGCCCCTCAGGAATTCTCCAGCCCCTTCCCAGCTCCCTCAGGAATTCTCCAGCCCCTTCCCAGCTCCCTCAGGAATTCTCCAGCCCTTTCCCAGCTCCCTCAGGAATTCTCCAGCCCCTTCCCAGCTCCCTCAGGAATTCTCCAGCCCCTTCCCAGCTCCCTCAGGAATTCTCCAGCCCTTTCCCAGCTCCCTCAGGAATTCTCCAGCCCTTTCCCAGCTCTCTCAGGAATTCTCCAGCCTTTTGCCAGTTCCCTCAGGAATTCTCCAGCCCCTTCCCAGCTCCCTCAGGAATTCTCCAGCCCCTTCCCAGCTCCCTCAGCCTCTCCTGGTGCTCCCCTGCCTGAGGTGTGAGGGAGAACATTCCAAAGGGACGCACCCTGCACATGGAGGTGTTTCAATCTCACCTGCACAAGGGCCGCAGGTTGGGTCAGCAAAAAGCAAAATGTGTAATTATTCCTCTGGGAGACAGCTGGAGAGGAGGAGAAGGAGTAAAAGGAGGAGGAGGAGAAAGGGAAGCTGAACTTCCACCGCAGCATGCCCAGAAGTGATGGAAGCTCTGACAGCACCTCTGGGTGCTTCTTGTTCTGCACAGGTCACGGCTTCTGTCAGTGAAATAAACCTCACTGGAAATTGCAAGGAATGAACTGGTACTGCCAGAATTCCAAGGGAAAACACCAAATCCCGCTGCAGCCACAGGTCACAAGGGCTGGGAACACAAAACCCCCCAGAAAAAACACGGAGTTCTGATGCCAGCGCGGTGTTGAATCACAAGCACACGTTTCCAGCTGCCCTAATTAGCGTCTTATAATTGACTCCTGTCCCTTAAGGGGGTTCTTGGCTCTAATTGAGCAGCACCTGCCACGTCAGAGGAACACTTTTGTGCACCCATTCCCTGCCCAAAGGCCACGCTTGACCCCTTCAGTGCCGGCTCTGCTCCCGGCCTTGGCTGTGCCCCCGCACTCGGGTACATCCCACCGGCTGGGAATCTCCTGCCTCAGGAGTGGCTCCGGGACAGCAGGGATCCCACTCGCTCTGGGGGATTTTAAACCTCATCCCACTGGCTTCCAGCACAGCCCCGTGTGCCCCTGGGAGTACCCGTGCCCTCCACTTCCACCGGCAGCTTCCCACACGGAGCGGCTGGAGCTGGGAGCTCAGTCCTCGAGGACACACACACACGGAGCGCTCAGCAGCACAGACCCTCCCTGCTTCCCACCACACGGTGTGGGCAACCAAAAAACGCAAATCCAAAAGCTCCTCCAAACGTTATTCCCTGCCTAAATTAGACTGAGCCACGGATCGAAACCAAAAATTACATGCAACATAACGAAAAGTCGAGTAGCGAGTTCAAATCCCAGGAAGCTGCGTCTCTCCTGGCACAGAAGGGAACCAAGGATGTAATTTCCATAGGTACTGTGGGCTCGGGCAAGAAGCTGGTGCTCAGTTTTCAAGGGACACAAGATCTCCAAAAGATTTCAGCTCCTCTGGGACACTGATTCCAAATCTCACTGACAGAATTCCTCTTTGTTTTTGAATTAGACCTACGAGCAGCACAGCGTTACCTGAAGCCAATCCCTGCTGGTGGGATCTTTTTTGTTCCACTTCTGCTTTAGAGCCTGATGGTTATGAGGGAAAACTTCCCTGTGGGAGGGTAAAGGACAGGAAAAACATCCCATCACCTGATTTTCCTGTTCTTAATTGGAAGGGCTCATACAATGTGTAAAGCAACACCTCGGGGGGTCAGGAGTGAAGTGAGTCCCCCAAAAGCAGACAGACAGACAGACAGAGGCCTGGCTTCCACAATTCCAGGTCATGTCCTGCTCCCTTGGACACCAGGTGATGCCAAGGACCCTCTGCCACCCCACAGACCCTGGATTCCCACGCAGCACAAATCCACCTCTGGGAGCGACAGCCCTGCCAGGCCGAGAGCTCCTCCCGGAGCGCCCACAGCCGCCAGCAGCATCTCCTGGGCTGCCACCACCCTCCAGCATCGCCCCAAACTGCCTTTCTGCTCCTTTATCCTTGGTTCAACTCCCATCTCCACGGCTCGCATCCACCGAGCGTCAGATTCTTGCCAAGACTCTCACATGTCACTCTGGAAACGGGGACTGCCAGCCTGACACGGGCTGGAGCCGTGACAGGGACACGCCACCAAGCAAAATGAAACTTCCCTGGGTTATTTAAATCCTTTTCTCTGACAGAGCAAGCTCCGTGTCCTGAGCACAACACGCTTCCACGCACGGCAAGAGTCCCTGGATCTGTCAAGGGCCCAGTTCTGCTTCCCCTGAGCTCCCTTCAATCCCTGCTCCAGTCACTGAGGAATCTGGGATGCAGGCTTCTGCTCTGGGGAATGCTCCACACGCTCTACTTGGAAATGAAATTGATAACATTTCCCGCAAAGTGCGTTTTCTAGGTGAGGGTGATGCTTCAGGGGACTCAGGATGTCAGCCTGCGTCTGAGAGAGGGACAGCTGGCAGGCAGGAGTGGGAGACGGGGAGCAGGGAAGGAAAAGGGGGACAGGGAAGGAAAAGGGTGTCAGGGAAGGAAAAGGGGGACAGGGAAGGAAAAGGGGAATGTTAGCAGCAGGTTCTATGCTGATGGCTACCAGTGCTCCTGCAGCGCACGGGGCTGCTGAGGAATCAGCTCTGAGCAGCCCCAACCTCACATGCTGATGCTCTTGACACATTTAAACCCTTTTTTCCCCAGAAATCTCCTAAAGTCAGGAGATCACCAAAACCTCAGCTGCCATTCCCTAAGCTAAGCGCATCTCCCAGTGTCACAGAGATAAGCAAGAGATGCCCAGGGGCACAGCCACAGCCGGGAGCCCAAGGCGAGGGCACTGCACGCGTTTTTGGAGTCGAACCGCGGCCGCACCGGCCTCTGGGGCCGCTCCCGGCTCCAGCGGGAACTCCGCCGCGTCCGCAACTCCCGGAGCCGGAGCATCCCCGGGCAGCGGTCCCGCCACGCCGGGCACGGAGGTCCCGACCCCGCCGGCACCGAGCCCCCCGAGCCCCCCGGCCGCTGACCTGCCGCAGGATGAAGCTGGTGGAGGTGGTGCTGCCGTCCGAGCGCTTCAGGCGGCTGCGGCGAGTCGCGGTGCCCCTGGTCACCTGGCGGGGGACAAAGCATCAAGGTGCTGTCGCGGCCCCGGCCCCTGCCCCTCACGGACCGCGGCCCCTCACGGACCCCGGCCCCTGCCCCTCACGGACCGCGGCCCCTCACGGACCCCGGCCCCTGCCCCTCACGGACCGCGGCCCCTCACGGACCCCGGCCCCTGCCCCTCACGGACCGCGGCCATGGCTCCCGTGCCCTCCTCGGCCCCGGAGCTCCCGGGCCATGGCTCTCCGGTTCTCCCGTGCCCTCCCCTGCCCCTCACGCACCGCGGCCCCTCACGGACCCCAGCCCCTGCCCCTCACGGACCGCGGCCATGGCTCCCGTGCCCTCCTCGGTCCCGGAGCTCCCGGGCCATGGCTCCCCGGTTCTCCTGTGCCCTCCCCGGTTCCTCACGCACCGCGGCCATGGCTCCCCGGGTCCCCCGTGCCCTCCCCGGTCCCGGAGCTCCCGGGCCATGGCTCCCCGGTTCTCCCGTGCCCTCCCCGGCCCCTCACGCACCGCGGCCATGGCTCCCCGGTTCCCCTGTGCCCTCCCCGGTCCCGGCGCTCCCGGGCCGCTCTCCGGGCGCAGCGGAGCCGCCGCCGGGGCGGAGCGCGCTGGGAACGGGGCGGGGGCGGCTCCGGGGCGGGGCTGGGACGGCAAAAACCCCCGGAGACAGCCCCGGTACAGCCGGGATGGGAGCGCTGAGAGCCGGCTGGGCCGGGAGAGAGAGCTGGGAATGTTCCCCTGGAGAAGGGAAGGATCCAGGCAGAGCTCAGAGCCCTGGCAGGGCCTGGAGGGGCTCCAGGAGAGCTGGAGAGGGGCTGGGGACAAGGAATGGAGGGACAGGACACAGGGAATGGCTCCCACTGCCAGAGGGCAGGGATGGGTGGGAGACTGGGAACTGGGAATTCCTGGCTGGGATGGAATTCCCAGAGCAGCTGTGGCTGCCCCTGGATCCCTGGCAGTGCCCAAGGCCGGGTTGGAGCAGCCTGAGGTGGTGGGAGGTGCCCATGGCAGAAGGTTGGAATTAGATCGTTCGAGGAAGGTCCCTTCCAGCCCAAACCATTCCATGACTGTGTGACTCCTGGGGATAGCTGAGGGTGAAAAGAGCAGGGAATTCCACCTGGGAATTGCTGGTTTGGTGCCAGCAGTGGTTGTGCAGCTTTTGGGTTTTCCTCCCAGTCACACAACGGCAATTTCCCAATATAAATGGGTAAAAAAATTTTGACCTTTTACCTTTTAGGGGCTTCTTTTTCTTGCAGCAGTGTTCTCCCCATCCCAAGGCCGGGCCGGAGCAGCCTGGGGTGGTGGGAGGTTTCCCAGCCCATGGCAGGGGTGGATTGGGATGGATTTCGCGTCCCTTCCATGGGGGATGCCCTGGGCAGGCAGCAGCCTCAGAGCCCACCCAAACCCGTCCAGCTGAGCCCCAAACCCCAGGGACCTGCCCAACCCTTCCCACATCCACCAGCACCAACCTCCAGCCATGGAGAGAGCTCCCACTGCCAGGGCGAGGAGGAAAACAAGCTAAAATCAGGAGCTGACGCGTTGGGAAGCTAAAGCCTGAGGAAGATTTGGAAGCGGGACCTGGATTTCCTGCACCTACAGGCGCATCACACCTCCCACTGGGATGAGCAAGAGCAGGGATGTGCACGTCCTGGGCTGAGCTCGCTCACACCTGCACGCTCCGAGCACAGCCAGCCCGGGCACCAACTCCTTCCATTCCTGGCCCGAAAGGAGCAGCCTGCCTTCTCTCTCCAAGGTGAATGTGGGTCACCGAGGCTGCAGCCTACAGCAGGTTATTTTTTACATTCAGTTTCATCGCTAAATTGGTCCTAGGAAGGCACTTCTGGGCTGATTTCCCAGGGAAAGATTCTCTCCAGAGCCCCGCTGGAGCAGGTTGGGATTCAGAAGGAAAAACAAGCCAGCAATTCCCAATAACCCAGGACGTGATTTGGCTTTTTGAAGCTTGACTTCCAGCCTGAAGCGACCCCAAATCAACCCACTGGGGTCAGAAACTCCAAAGGGCTGTGAAAAAAATTATGGAAACTAGTGACTGATGTGTAAATGACAATTTTTGGGGCTCCTTGCAGGCGTTCTTGGTGCCCACACACAGCCTCAGCAGGGTTAAATCCCAGGGATTCACCCCGATTTTTTGGGATCAGCCAGGATTCTCAGGCACTTTGGTGTCCATGAACAGCTTTAGGAGCAGGGTTAAATCCCAGGAATTCACCCTGATTTTTTGGGATCAGCCAGGATTCTCAGGCACTTTGGTGTCCATGAACAGCTTTAGGAGCAGGGTTAAATCCCAGGGATTCACCCCGATTTTTTGGGATCAGCCAGGATTCTCAAACACTTTGGTGTCCATGAACAGCTTTAGGAGCAGGGTTAAATCCCAGGGATTCACCCTGATTTTTTGGGATCAGCCAGGATTCTTAGACATTTTGGTGTCCCTACACAGCTTTAGGAGCAGGGTTAAATCCCAGGGATTCACCCCGATTTTTTGGGATCAGCCAGGATTCTCAGACACTTTGGTGTCCATGAACAGCTTTAGGAGCAGGGTTAAATCCCAGGGATTCACCCCGATTTTTTGGGATCAGCCAGGATTCTCAGACACTTTGGTGTCCATGCACAGCTTTAGGAGCAGGGTTAAATCCCAGGGATTCACCCCGAATTTTGGGATCAGCCAGGATTCTCAGGCACTTTGGTGTCCATGAACAGCTTTAGGAGCAGGGTTAAATCCCAGGGATTCACCCTGATTTTTTGGGATCAGCCAGGATTCTCAGGCACTTTGGTGTCCATGAACAGCTTTAGGAGCAGGGTTAAATCCCAGGGATTCACCCTGATTTTTTGGGATCAGCCAGGATTCTCAGCCAGGACCCAGCTCTCACCTCTCTGAGCAGGGAATTCTCCCAGGTGTGTTTGTTAACAAACCTTACTCATTCCATAGACACCTCTCAGTGCAAGCAGGGGCAGTGCCTGTGAGTTCTTGGGAAAAAACAAGGGAAGAAAATCATCTTCATCCCAGGAAATAATATCCCTGAGAGAGGCCACCGCATCGAGGGCCAGGGTGCCACAAGCCCCCCACCAGAGCCTCCAGCACAAAGAACACACGACATCACTTGGAAGGTTCCAATAATCTGATTTTTAACATTATTTCTGGAGCCAGCTGGAGAGACAAAAGCGTGGGTGACATCGGGTGACAGAGCACAAGCCCTCAGACCATTCTGGGGTGACAAATTGAACAGACACAACTGGTCCCCAGCTCACCAGGAAGGAAATGGATCTCAGAGTGATATTTAACACCCAGGAAAACAAAGAGATCACGTGAAAAGTCTCATTAGAAAGTCGCCCAGGTTCCTGTGTGAAGGGTTTATATGAAAAAAAGCAGGAGTTCTCCCCCCTGAATTCCTGATAGAAAACAGCAGAAAGGTAGAAATCTGGAGTTAGAGAAATCCTTTGGCAGCATGTTCAGTTACAATCAGGCCTGAAAAATAAATACGATCATGTCTAGAAGTACGAAGAGAAACACCAACCCCCTCTAGATACACTGGTTTAATAATAATTAAATTATTTTACACTATCTACAAGTTGCATATCACGGAGTTAGGAGTAGAAGAGGTGACAGAAGGACAAATCCTGCTTTTATAAAAGTTCAGGCATGTGTGGAGCTGTGTAGAAAATCTCAGACAAATGAGTATATACATATTTATACTTAACAATTAACATCATCAAATCACAACTGGCTGGCTCAATTGGAGATTTCTCTTGGCCCAAAGCTCAGAATCCAAAAAAAACCACCACCAATTTAAATTTCCCAACAGATTTAAATTTCCTAACAAACATGGAGAAGTCACAGCAACGAGAGCAAGGTTTAGTTCGACCCCAAACCGACCTGGGACGAAGTAAACTCTGACAAATAAAAGCTCCAAACAGTAAGAATTTAGAACAGCAGCATTGAAATAAGTTTGTTTCCTCAAAAGACACAAGGAACAAGTTATCAAAACACTTCAGTATTGCCACGTGTGTCATTTGTACTGAGCTAATTCCAGGGGAAGGATCGAGACAAAATCATGTCCAAAGGAAAGACAAAACCCTCCTTCCAATTGCACAACATTTAAATAAAAAGTGATTCAAACAGCAGGTGCTGAACACTTTTTGCACGAGCATGAGGCTGCAAATGTAAAGGTCATGACAGCAAAGAATTAAACAGAAGGGAAAATAAATGGAGGAGGTGCTGAGTGAAGGGTGGGTTTTGTCACTCGGCAGCCTGGGAGTTCCAATCTGGGATGAAATTTATACATCAAAAAACGCTTATTTAGACATCTGGGAGCCTCCTGCATTTAATTGAGATGTTCTTATCAGTCATTTGCTTCTTTTATTTTCCCAAACCAAGGATTATCACTCACCAGAGGAGGTTCAAAGCAGGATAAATGTGACCATGCTCCACTAAGGAGGTAAACAGGAGGATGAAGTGATTTTTTTTTTTTTTTCCCCCAGCAGTTGAAACAAGAAAAAGTAAGAAATCCCACTTTCCCAAAGGATAATCCAGCTCCTCTGCTCCCTTGGACAAACCCCACCCTTTAAAAGTGCATCAGGGAAGAAATTCTCGGATTTCTTTCCTCGCCGAGTGCCCAGCGGCGAGGCAATCCCTCCTCCAGGGACACGGCTCCGGGGTCCCACGTGCACAGAGCCCAATCCCACCCTCCAGCACGGGGGATGTGCTCCAATCCCCCCTCCCCAAGAGCTGGAGGAGCTTGTTGAGACACGGGCACAGTGGCACAGAGAGGGAATCCAAGAGAGGCAGCATCCCTGGTCCCATCGAGACGATTCCTGTTCCGCTCAGCTCCCCCTTGGGAAAGGGAACAGATCCTCAAAAGAGTCCTCAGCAGCTTCCAACTTTCTCCAGCCCCCTCCTTTCCCACAAGGAATGACAAAGCTCCTTCACTTCTACATCCATGCAGAAAGGAAAACTGAAGGGAGGTTCTGTGCATGTTCCTGGCTCCTGGAGTGCCCACACAGGCAGCTGGGAGCATCCCCTGCCCGCTCTTCCCAAGGAGCCTGGAGCTGGCAGTGCCACCCCTGCCAAGACACCAGGGAATTCGAGGAAAACTCGGTTTTCCTCAAGAAAAACACAGCAGAAAATACAGATGCAGCACTGCTAAAACCCTCTTTTTCTCCTGTTTCCACAGGGACGTGGTCCTGAGTGGCAGAGTTTCCTCTTCCAGCCGGAGCCAGGGATGCCTCGGATTGCACAGCGCATCCTTCAGGAACTGCGCTCCCAGCTGCAGAGATTCCCTAAAGCCACTGGGACAGAAGGATTACAGAAGACACCAGAGGAGGCAAAGCAACAGCACATCTCAGCATCCTCAAGCTTCCAGAAACACATTGAAAAGAGAATTATTTGGGGACCACCATCTTTCAAAGATTCGCATGTGGCGTTTCCTGAAAGCGCAGGGAAGGAAGGGGAAAACAAACAAACAAACAAAAAAAAGGGGACTCGGAGGAACGGGGAATTATTTTAAACCTTCCCCTAAACTAGTTCAGGATGCAAAAAATGCAAATCACCATCAGAGCTGGTGCCTGTTTTCACTCTGCGTCACCCTAAGGCAGCGAGTCGGGTTATCGGAGAGGAACGCGGGCGTTGGACCTCCGCGGCGGGGACTCCCGGGGATGGCCGCCTCGCCGTCCCTCCAGGGCGGCCCTTCAAAGCAGGGGCTGCTGATGGAAACTGGGCTGCTGCTGGAGCAGGGAGTGAGCGGGAAGCGCCACGGGATAGCCGGCTCCTTGGTTGCTCTGGAACGCCGCCACGTCCACGGCCAGGCCCATCTGGTGCTGGGGGAAGGCGGCGGCGGCGCCGGGGACGCTCGGGAAGGGCTGCGGCAGCGCGGGGTCGGGGCTGCGGGGACACAACACCCACCAGGCTCACGGGGCTGCTCTGCCCGCCACAGCCCCCCACAGCACCCAGAGAACGAGCCGGGAGCTCCCGAAATGCCGATGTTAGAGAACAACCCGGCAGAAAGGGTCGCTTCGGAAGGGAGTTCGCGTTTCGCCCGCTGGCAAAAGTACGGTTTTTAACGCGCACGCTCTCAGCTTAAATCGGCTCTGGCCTTGCAGCTTCCCCTCTTGTTACTCCTGCGTGGTAATAAACAGAGCTTCCCAGGAATACCGTGCTTTTCGTGCCTATAACGTGGCAGTTTTTTATGGTTTTTGCAAGGAAAACACGTTCTCACCCTCAAAATTCTTCTAGCAGCTCTGTAATCCTACTACGTAACTTCTACTCTTTCTTTTTAGCTTACTCTTTCTAACTTACCCTTTCTATTTAACTAACTCTTTTTAACTTACCCTTTCTATTTAACTTACCCTTTCTAACTTACCCTTCCTTTTAAATTCACCCTTTCTATTTAACTTACCCTTTCTTTTTAATTTACCCTTTCTTTTTAACTTATCCTTTCTTTTTAAATTCCCTTTCTTTTTAACTTACCCTTTCTAACTTCCTCTCTCTTTCTAACTTACTCTTTGACTTACTCCTACTATTTAATTGTTAATCTTTGCTGCTGGGTGCTTAAAGCTGAGGCCAGAGGTTCCTCTCCAACCTTCCTGGGAAACCTCTTTGTGCAGGAGGGATTTTATCCAGAGTAACGCTCCCAGTGCTCCCTGGTTTAGTAAAACGGGTGTTTTCCTCTCAAAATGAGGCGTCACTCAACGGAAACGCCACGAGAACACGCAAAGTGGCAGAATTCCCTCCCAGGAAGAAGAATTTGCTGGATCCATACCTTAAATAAGCAGCTGGAGGTGGCTGAGTGGCTGCAGAGTTGATGCTCTGAGGCAGAGACCTCACCTGGCTCACCTGCTCCAGGCTGTACCCTGGGGACATGGACACTCCCTGCATCATGTAATTCCCACTGGAAGGCTGCACAGGGTACGACTGCAAATCAATCAAATCAAATCAAATCAAACCAAATCAAATCTAATCTAACCAAACCCAACCCAGGAGATTTGGTGCTCAGCACGCTTTGGGACCAAACCCACCAGAATATTCTAAAGCTGGAAGCAAAACCTGCAGTTCCTTCCCATTCTGGTTTAAATAATGCAAGATTCCCTCCAAATCCAGGTGGCACAGGCTGGAGCTGCTGGATTTGGGGATAATCAGGTTTGTCCCAAATAAAGCCCAGCATTATCCTGCATTTCTGTGCACCAGTCTTGGGAGGAAACAGCAAACTCCAACTGCCTTTTGGCTTAAATTACTTTGTAACCTCCAAATATAATGAATTCTCCCTCGTCACCGGGAGTTAAGGACACAGAATCACTTTTAACTGACATATTTTCAGATCTAGCAGTCGCTATGGCAACTATTCTTTTCCCACTGAACAATTAACATGAAAGTAAAATTGACTTCGAGCAAAAGCCTTCATTCTGTGCTTTTTGAAAGCCTCTCCTTCCCCTCCACGTTTATTCCTCGCACCATCATTAGGGACAGAGTAAAACAGTTTGGAGCACAAACACGGCGCGTTTAGAACCGATGCAAAACGTTCATTTTTCCAAGGGCAAAAGGAGCTAAAAGCAGAGTGCTTCTATATTTAGCAAAAAAAAAAAAAAAATAATACCCTTGGGATTAATACACTGATATTCCAGCTCCCTCCCATCCCCACTATGAGATAAGAAGGGAACATTTTACTTGGAGATTGACATGACTCACAGCCAGAATATCCAACCAAGCTGCTGCAACATCCCAATTCCAACTGCAAGAAATGAATTATGGAAGGGATCTTTTGGAATTTTCAGCAGTGGCCAGGCAAAACCTTCTGTTCTAGTGCGTGAATCCCGAGTTCTCATTGCAAAGGCAATGTCAGATTGCTCGTGGGCTCCCTTCCGGTTTTGCTGTGATTTTTCTTTTTAAAAACAGGGATAAATAACAGGGAATTTCCAGATTCCAGGGGATTTCCAGGGACACTGACCTGCACTCCAGAGGAGGTGGCTGGGAATTGTGCAGGGTGCTGGAGTTTGGAGTAGGCTGAGTACATGGGGCTCTCATTCATCAGTTTGTTGTAGAGCTCCAGAGCTTCCAGAACCTTCACGTTCAGTTCGGATAATTCGGAATGTTTCCTGTTCCAAAACAAATGGAGAGGGCACTGAGCTGCTGGGACATCTTAGCTGGGCAGGAAAGAACACTGCTGCAAGAAAAAGAAGCCCCTAAAAGGTAAAAGGTCAAATTTTTTTTACCCATTTATATTGGGAAATTGCCGTTGTGTGACTGGGAGGAAAATCCAAAAGCTGCACAACCACTGCTGGCACCAAACCAGCAATTCCCAGGTGGAATTCCCTGCTCTTTTCACCCTCAGCTATCCCCAGGAGTCACACAATCATGGAATGGTTTGGGCTGGAAGGGACCTTCCTCGAACTATCTAATTCCAACCTTCTGCCATGGGCACCTCCCACCATCCCAGGCTGCTCCAGCCCGGCCTTGGGCACTGCCAGGGATCCAGGGGCAGCCACAGCTGCTCTGGGAATTCCATCCCAGCCAGGAATTCCCAGTTTCCCAGTCTCCCACCCATCCCTGCCCTCTGGCAGTGGGAGCCATTCCCTGTGTGCTGTCCCTCCATTCCTTGTCCCCAGCCCCTCTCCAGCTCTCCTGGAGCCCCTCCAGGTGCTGGGAGGACAAACCTGAGCAGGGAGAGGTGAGGACAACATGGAAAAATTCCCAACACATTGAAAATTCCAACCTCTAGACAGGCTGGAGGAGGCTACAGTCACAAAATGCCAAAATAAAACAAGCATCCATGACCTGTGCAGTGAATTCTGGGAGAGCAGCAAGCGAATCTCAGTGAGCACGCACTCAGAACTCAGTATTTCAGCATTAAAAAATAAAGTTGCTAAGTTTTTCTTGCAAGGGTGTTTTAGGAGATGAAAGTACCCCAAAAAATATGATTAAAACTCCTCAATTTGAAGGAAATCAGTGAAGAAATTGTGCTCACCTATCTATCTCTTCTAGTTTTTCATCTATCATTGGACCCATCTGCTGGCAGATATCTGCGAAGACAAAGCGATGAGGCAGTTGATGTCTTGCACAATTAAATGCTTAAATGCAGCCAAAAATATTTTATCCAACTGCAGTAAAATTATTTGCTTATTTATTTCAGGGTTGGGATTGGTAGATGGATCTTGCAAAGCTCAGACATTTTACAGAGCTGGGAGTTATGCAAATGACTCTGCTAAACATGGAGATGGCTTGGAACTATTAAAAAAAATTCAAATTATCCCCAGAGCCCCACACTCCCACGGTGAAATAAGTGTTCTCCAGCACTGTTAGTACAGAGCACAGCTCCCCTAAGCTTAAAATAAACACAAAGAGCTCCCAGCTCAATCCACAAAAGGTAATTGTGAGAAGAAGTCATAAAAAAAGAGCTCATTTAGTGCTGCAAGTACCTTCTGAGTCGAGGAGATCTGGAGAATCAAGCTTTAAATCCGTGGGATCTATGCTCTGAAGTACCTGCAGTGTTTTATCCATCTTGTCCTGAAAGGGGAAGCCAAGATGAAGAACTTTGATTGCTCAGCCATGCCAAGGTCGGTTTAATATTCAAATAAAAGTTCTTTAGAGACAGACTCATCTGCCAGCGTTCAGCACCAAAAGGATGTAAAAGCCCAGCAATATTTTATTTTATTGTCAAGTGGCTCCATACCTCATCAATATAAACTGGCTCGGGTTCTGCTTTCTTAATTTCTTCTGCAGCGTCCTCAGGAACAGAGATTTTATCCACAGCTGCTGAAAGAACAGAGATGAGTTTCTCTTCTCTCCTCTCTGCTGCTGTGATAACTTCAAACAAACATTTGCTCCTTGCTATTTTTCTGTGCGAAAAGACACTGTGACATTTGAAATGGCAATTTGCTGCGGCTGTAAATATGCTGCTGACAAGGGATCGTGGCGAATCGAACCAAACTTCTGTCAGAGCAAATGGCAATAACTTAAAAGAGAAAGAGAGGCAGAAATTAAAGCGAGTTCCGGAGCGATCTGCGCTCGGTCGCTTGAAACGAGGGCAGGATGTCTCTCAGCTCTTTAAAGGAAATGATTTTGCTGCTGGGCTGATCGGGGTGGCAGCACAGAGCTGCCTGTGTGCACAAGGCATGGTTTCAGCCCCTGTGGAACGACGCAGCCGTGATTCCAGCAGGTAACTCACCAGCCTCGGGCTCCACCGTCAGGTCAGCGGTGACGAAATTGGACGGGAACAGCCCCACGCCTCTGTGGTTCTCCCCTTTCCACCAATTGGCATCACTGGGGGAATAAAGCATGACACGGCTCTGGGGTGAACACAGATAGCTGGGCTTTTACTGAAAACCTGAGCTTCACAGACGTATCTGGGGGGTTTTAACCGAAACTCGGTGACATCTAAAAGGGAACGTTTGCAGGGATTAGCACAAAGCCGAGCAGGAGCTGGGGCAGAGAGAGGAGGGAAGGGAGGAAGAGGAATCAGGGGATCACTGAAAATGGAACACAGCTCATCAATTCTTTACATTGACTACTTGCCAGCCCTTTAAAGCTGGGTGTATCCCTACAGGTGTTAGCAACAATCGTTATTTTAGCTATTTTTCATCAGTTTTGTTCTTGGCAAATGTGATTCTTGATAGCCAGAGGTTTAACAATGTGATGCCAATGCATTTTATGTCATCATGTCAGACAGCCAATTAAGATTTATCTCCAAAACTACAAATCGGATGAAATACTCGAGGTTCTCCCCGCACTAAAAATGATTTGAGGTCAGAAACTAGGATTTTGGAAAGATAAAAGGAAGAGAAAAGGATGTGAGGGAGGGCAGAGTGACAATTACATTTCCGTGAGGGGGGAAGGGGAAAAAAAAAAAGCATCAGAGGAAAAATGTGCTACCCTGAGCAAACAACGGCAGTGGAACAAAGTCAGCTCCACCCGAGCATGTGCATTGTACCTGTCATCCAAAACAAAAATAATTTCTCCACTTTTAAAGGTGAGCTCATTGTCCTCCACAGCTTCAAAGTCATAGAGAGCTCGCACCTTCCTCAGGCTCTGGGGGTTTGGAGGCGTTTCTGCAGACGGGTACAAGGATTTGGTCTCCATTTGCTGCTGCTTCTGCTCTTGCAAGGACAGTTCGATAGCTGCAGGTGGGGCAGAGAGGAGAAGGAGTTTGTGGGGTTCATCCCTGGAGACAAAGCAGCTGGAATTCTCGACTGAGGAAAAAAGGATTTATTGCCTTCCTTTGAACAAGGTCTGTGCCTGCTCCTGTGGTACTGGAGGTTAATGTTTAAAAGGCTGTGTGATGGGGAGGAACCTGTCAACGCCAAATCCTCGTGGATGGAAATCCTGGAAACGCACAATTCCCAACCTGCTGCGCCCTTGGCTTCAAGGAAAGAGCCCAAATTCCCATCTCCCTGCTTTTTAACAGAACTTCTGGAGCCTAACCCAAGAGACAGCAGCTCACCTTTAGCTATATCCTCCTCTTCTTTGGATTTACTGGATGAGGAGCCGTTCCTAGCAGCACTGCTGGAAGCCTGCCAAGGCGGGAACAGGGGGACAAGTGAAAATGAAATCGCCATAATCACAGCTTTTTAACAAATTAACACCGAGTTGTTCCTGATCAGGTGGATTATGGAACCCAGGGGATGTCCTAGAAATAAAAATCACCACTCTTCAGGGGTTTTTGTTTGTTTGTTTTCAGCAGGGAAAAAAAAAAAAGTAAAATAAATCAGGAGATTTAATTGGAATAACGGATTTTATCGAAATAATCCTTTTAGTTACATTTATTACAGTGAGACTACTCATTTAAATGTCTCTTTTTCTACCTTTATCCTTCCCTCCTCCCTTCAAGAGAGGAGATGCTCCAGTTGGGAGCTGCTGCCTTAAACCCTGCAGCTCTCCCCAGCAGCACAGTGCAATCATTCCTGGAGTTTTCATTCCCACCAGGAACTGCAGTTGGGTGCCAGGGCTCAACTCTGCCATGTTTCTGCCATATGTTTTACACATAGATCAGATTTAGAAGTGAAAACATCTTTGTGGAGGAAGGAGGGGTTGGAGAAGTTGAAAAAACTCACGGTGTTTGTAAAAGTTTAAAACAAAAAACCCCCCAAAACTCCTCGTGTTTCATACAGAGGAAAGTGAACTTTGTGTCAGGAAATCGTACTAGAAATGGGAATTTTAACTTTCAGGACTGAGCGACGTGGAAACATTTAGAAACATCAATAATAAAAGTCAGGAGAAACCCGCCTGGCATCGGATCTGCTGTCAGATCGGGCACACCAAAGCACCAAAGTGAAAAATAAACCACTCCAAATCCAGGATAACTCCTGACACGGGCAGGAAATGGGACAAACAGGAAAAGGGGATGTGGGGAAGGGGAATCCCAGAGCGTGGGATCCATCGCTGTCCCAAAGCAGCTCTGACCTGGGACCCTGCTGCAGGAAAAGTCACCCCCTCTTCCTTCAGGGATTTGATGGTTGCAGATATTAAGCTACACTGTGGATCTTTCTGGAATTCTTCTGACCACTCCACCATGAGGGTTTTCAGCTTCTCACACACTTTTGGGTGAGCCTGGAAAACAAGATTGGATAAAAAGGGAAGTTTGAGCCTCAAGATGGACAGAAGGAGCCGTTACCTAAATTGTTACCAAGCCCATTTTACTAGGAATATTCTTAATTGTTAATAATTGTGCCGACTGAGACGATTTGGGGAGCAGAGTGCAGAATATCTGGCCTTTTGTATGCCCTGATGTGATATTCCAGAGCTCCTGGAGCACCAGTTCCGGAGAAATCCAGGCTGCCTACCACCCTTATCCCAAATTTCTGCCTCTCTGCGTTACTCACCCTCCATTTAACCTCAATTTTCTCTTCATTCCTTCTCAGCCGTGTTGTTTTCCACTTCCCAGCCACGGAAATTGGTGTGATATGAGCCACTGCCTTTCCCTACAGGGAATCTTTCCCTACAATCCACCAGTTCTGGCCTCTGCAGTTTCTCCCAGATGCCAGGTTTGTCCCAGCTGAGAGAACCTCACCGAAACCTGCTCTGTGTCTCCTTGAATCAGCTCCTCCCACAAAAAAAAAGGAATTATCCATAGGGATAATCCACGGGGACAGCTTCTCTTCCCAAAGTGGGAGCTGAGCTGCAGGGACAGCCTGGTGAAGGAAGAGAATTTCCTTTAAACCGAGATCAACCCGCGGAATTCCCGCGGCTCCCACGCTCTCCCCCAGCCCCTGGCACCGGGACAAGATTCCCAATCCAAGAATCCGATCCCACTGAGGCCAGCAGGGACAAGAGGGACGAAACCTGCAGCCTGCGTTTCATGGAAGCGCCGGGTGTGCCGGAATCCCGCGTTGGGCACCGCGCCCCAACTGGGATCCTCCCCGAGAGGAGGGGAAGCACAACGTCATCCTCCAAGTGCTCCTCCAGGGGGGCCAGGGGTGGGGACAGATTCCCCAAACACAGAAACTCTGCTGCACAGCCCGTCCCCGGGGGGATCCCAGGATCCCTGCTCATCCCTAGGAGTGGATCCCAGGATTGCTGCACACCCCTGGGTGGGATTTCAGGATTCCTGCTCACCCCTGGGTGGATTCCTGCACATCCCTGAGTGAATCCCAGGATTGCTGCACATCCCTGGGTGGGATTTCAGGATTCCTGCACACCCCTGGGTGGGATCCCAGGATTCCTGCTCACCCCTGGGTGGGATTCCAGGATTGCTGCACACCCCTGGGTGGATCCCTGCACACCCCTGGGTGGATCCCAGGACTCCTGCTCCCCCCTGGGTGGATCCCAGGATTCCTGCTCCCCCCTGGGTGGATTCCTGCTCCCCCCTGGGTGGATCCCAGGATTCCTGCTCCCCCCTGGGTGGATTCCTGCTCCCCCCTGGGTGGATCCCAGGACTCCTGCACATCCCTGGCTGGATCCCAGGATTGCTGCTCACCCCTGGTGCTGAAGGTCAGTGTTGAGCTCCAGGATGGATCCTGGTTAATGGGAACACAGGGAGCACCTGGAGACCCATTTTTCTCCACAGAAAGCCAGAAGCACAAGAGCTGTGAACTCATTTTGCTTCCCAGCAGTTTTATTACCTCCCTTAATTGCTTTGCTCGGCCCCTGATGATTGCAGGGCTCTGAGAAGTCCTTTTTAACCCATTAACCAGCTTTGCCTCCACCTGGAGCAGCAATTAGGGAAAAGCTGCTCCTGCTTCTTCATTCCTCACATCCCGAGTGAGATCCCTGCAGCTGCTTGGGCCCAACCATTTCAGTCTCCTTTTCCGGGTTATTTTCTCATCCAGCATTCCCAGAATCTCCAAAAACTAAAGAGGATTGGCTGTAACTTTGTCCTTTTCTTTGTGAAAGCGTCATTTCACTTCCTCATAACCTTCCCTCTCACTTCAGCCCAGGAATTTCCTTCAAGCCTAGTAAAAATTCACTTCAGGAGAAGCTGCACTTCTCACGATCCAATTAATGGAGCTCAGGAACACAGATTTTAATTAAAATCGCTCATGCAGCTCTGTGAAAACCTGCAGGATTATCAGCTGGCCGTTCTTTAACAGATTCTTGGTTTTTTTTCCAGAGTAAAAACTATACAAATTTCTGTGGAAACCCAGCACCAGAACTAGAAAAATGGGCATTAACTGCAACATTTCATTTGGGGAAGTTACCCAAAAATAATCCTCCCCCCGAGGGCTGAAGGCTGTCAAGCAATTACCTTGTTTATTATAGCTCGAGCTTCGGTGGCAAAATCCCGGGAACACACCTCCAAGTGGAAGATTTTCCCACAGTTTGAGACACAGGCTCCTAAAAGCTGACAGCAGAAAGAGGGTCGGGAAAATGTAGGGGGCAAAAAAAAGTGCAAATTAAAAAAAAAAAAAAAAAAAAAGGCGCAAATAATCCAAAATAAAAGGTAAATTCAGCACGGACACTGATTCACTGAGGGTAATCGAGGTATTAATTGATTGAGCGGTGGATCTTTAATTCCATGAGGGTTTTTAGGGGGGGATTTGGGGATTCACTCACTGTGAGAGCTTGCAAAGCCACGTGGGGAACTTTGTGATTCATTCTCTTCATGATGGCTTTAAGGCAATCCCTGGCTCTGCGAAGGAACGAGAAAATCATGGATAAATGGGAGTGACAGGAGCTGTGCAAGGAATGAGCCCAAACCGCCACCAGAACTGAAATTACTGAGCAAAAATGTCACCAGAACCGAGCTTACTGAACAAAGATGTCACCAGAACTGAGCCTAATGAGCAAAAATGTCACCAAACTGAGCTTACAGAGCAAAAATGTCACCAGAACTGAGCTTACTGAACAAAGATGTCACCAAAACTGAGCCTAATGAACAAAAATGTCACCAAACTGAGCTTACAGAGCAAAAATGTCACCAAAACGGAACTTACTGAACAAAGATGTCACCAAAACTGAGCTCATGGAGCAAAAATGTCACCAAAACTGAACTTACTGAACAAAGATGTCACCAAAACTGATCTTACTGAATAAAGATGTCACCAGAACTGAGCCTATTGAGCAAAAATGTCACCAAACTGAGCTTACGGAGCAAAAATGTCACCAAAACTGAACTTACTGAACAAAGATGTCACCAAAACTGAGCTCATGGAGCAAAAATGTCACCAAAACTGAACTTACTGAACAAAGATGTCACCAAAACTGAGCCTAATGAACAAAAATGTCACCAGAAATAAACTTATGGAGCAAAAATGTCACCAAAACTTGAGCTTATGGAGCAAAAATGTCACCAAAACTGAGCTCATGGAGCAAAAATGTCACCAAAACTGAACTTACTGAACAAAGATGTCACCAAAACTGAGCCTAATGAACAAAAATGTCACCAAAAATGAGCCTAATGAATAAAGATGTCACCAAACTGAGCTTATTGAGCAAAAATGTCACCAAACTGAGCCTAATGAACAAAAATGTCACCAAAAATGAGCCTAATGGACAAAAACGTCACGAAAACTGAGCTTATGGAGCAAAAATGTCACCAAAAATGTCACCAAACTGAGTTTACTGAACAAAAATGTCACCAGAAATAAACTTACTGAATAAAGATGTCACCAAACTGAGCCTAATGAGCAAAAATGCCACCAAAACTGAGCTTATAGAGCAAAAATGTCACCAGAACTGAGCCTAATGAACAAAAATGTCACCAAACCTGAGCTTATTGAAAAAAAAGTCACCAAAACTGAGCTTATTGAACAAAAATGTCACCAAAACTGAGCCTAATGGACAAAAATGTCACCAAAAATGAGCCTAATGGACAAAAATGTCACCAAAACTGAGCTTATGGAGCAAAAATGTCACCAAAACTGAACTTACTGAACAAAGATGTCACCAAAACTGAGCCTAATGAACAAAAATGTCACCAGAAATAAACTTATGGAGCAAAAATGTCACCAAAACTTGAGCTTATGGAGCAAAAATGTCACCAAAACTGAGCTCATGGAGCAAAAATGTCACCAAAACTGAACTTACTGAACAAAGATGTCACCAAAACTGAGCCTAATGAACAAAAATGTCACCAAAAATGAGCCTAATGAATAAAGATGTCACCAAACTGAGCTTATTGAGCAAAAATGTCACCAAACTGAGCCTAATGAACAAAAATGTCACCAAAAATGAGCCTAATGGACAAAAACGTCACGAAAACTGAGCTTATGGAGCAAAAATGTCACCAAAAATGTCACCAAACTGAGTTTACTGAACAAAAATGTCACCAGAAATAAACTTACTGAATAAAGATGTCACCAAACTGAGCCTAATGAGCAAAAATGCCACCAAAACTGAGCTTATAGAGCAAAAATGTCACCAGAACTGAGCCTAATGAACAAAAATGTCACCAAACCTGAGCTTATTGAAAAAAAAGTCACCAAAACTGAGCTTATTGAACAAAAATGTCACCAAAACTGAGCCTAATGGACAAAAATGTCACCAAAAATGAGCCTAATGGACAAAAATGTCACCAAAACTGAGCTTATGGAGCAAAAGTATCACCAAACCGAACTCATTGAATAAAAATCTCACCAAAACTGAACCTAATGAACAAAGATGTCACCAAAACTGAACCTAATGAACAAAAATGTCACCAAAAATGAGCCTAATGGACAAAAATGTCCCCAGACCCGAACCCCTCAGGGCTGGGCAGAAATCCCCCCTTTTACCAGTTTGTTTGCCCTCAGCTGGTGCTGGATTGGAGGAAATTCCCTTTTTCCCCCCTGCCATTCCATGGCCATTCCCAAAAAGCTGCTGCCAGGCCGGGAAGGGAAGCGATGCCCCCAGAAAAAAGAGATGATTCAAGAAATGGTTCTCTCGGTGGCCACTGCTTCGAATTCCCAGCCCTTGGATCCCCTTTGGCACGGCCCGAGGACACAAGGATTCCGGAGCTGAGGGGGGGATTAATAAATAGTATTTGAAACGCTTCTGCTGGGGGCTTTCCTCGCTTTAAATGAGCATTAATGGCTGGCAGGAGCTCAGGCTCATCAAAGGCTTCGTTGGCACCAACACATTTCAAAACACGAAACCCTGAACCAGAACAAGCCGATGCAGCGTTTAACAAAGAGCATCACTGCGAGTGCTGCATTAGCAAAGCCCAGAAAAGCCGGGAAAATGCAATTAGTCCTCGCATTTTCATCTCATTTCAGGCACAAAGCACCCAACAAAGTCTGCTCAGTTCAAGTTGTATTTTTTATCTGGGGTAGGCAACAATCTTCATTATTTTTGAGGGCAGGAGGGAAGAAAGTGACACAAAACTGAATTAAAATATGCCAGCAGCAGTGGCGTTTAGAATTCAGAATTTGGGGGTTTATTTTCTATACAAATATGTATATTTAGACTTAATTATGGGGTTTTTTAAATTGTATATGTAGTTTTTTTAAAATCTCTGCGTTTTTTTACGCCATCCCTTCCTCCAAAACCAGATTTAGAACAGTTCCCTCTGCAAAAAAATTCTGCCGATGCACTAAAAACTTTGATTTTTAATAAAGGGCTCAAAGGATATTTTTTTTTTCCTTCAGGACTAAACATTCTCAGACTGAACAGATTTGCTGTTATTCCTCGTGGCAGGTAATCAATTGAAAACAGAACCACCAAAAAAACCTCCCGATTTTAATGTTAAACAGAACTGCTAAAAAATCCGAGCTACTTAAGAATTCTACCTGTGCGCTAATTGAGGATTAATTCCAAATTTGAAAGATGTCCTCACTCAAAAATTCAACAAATACTTTGGGCCACTACAGAATCACTGAAATCCCATTTATGTTCCACTCAGGCCAAACCGATTCCGAGCGATTTGTGCTTTGATCCCCATTTTTTTTTCCCTTTTCTCTCCCGTTCTTCCTAACAACCAAACACAGACAAATATCATTAAAAAAAGAAAAAACCAAACAACTGGTCCTTGGCAGGTATTTTCCTGCACAGAAATGATCCCAACTCTCTCCTCCTGCCACGGCCCCTTCCCCAAATTGATGCCAGATCACTAAATATGAATAACTTGTGCAAAACTCCAGGAAAGGAAAAAAACCAAACCGGAGCGTGCTCAGCTCGGACCAAGCGCTCTGCTCCGAATCCCTCTGGAACGTTTCCTCCCAGGGATTTCAAAGGCAGCTGGCTGGATTTGGGGTGTGTTCCCTGGGCTATCTTCCCTCCTCACAGCGGCACGGAATTCCCTGGAATGCCCAGCTTACCCATTGGGGGTGCTTCCAACTCGGTCACAAATATCCATGATAAGCCCCCAGTCCTCACTGGTGTTGTATTCATTTGTGGCTTTCTCTGGAAAATAAAATAAAATAAAATAAAATGATTAAGTGATTTATTTATTCTGTTTGGATTCCATCGATAGAGCGTATCCTTAATTAATATTCCACGGATTCATGGAACGATTTGGGTTGGAAGGAACCTTAAAGCTCATCTTGCTCCAATCCCTGCAGTGACACTCGTCCTATAGATTAATTAATAAGGCTTAATGGTATTTATTTGTGCTTTTAAGTTTTTATGAGCCAGGTTATTTAAATCCCACGTGAATATTGCAGCTCAAGCTAATAAACAGCAAATGAAATATTTTATTGCATTTGCTGCCCCAAGATCAAGTTGTAACCGACTAAACTCGATATTATTTCGGCTGCTCGGCAGAAAGATTTCCACAAAGGGAACACAAACACAGCACCCACCAACATTCCTAATCCCTTTTGTTCCACATGTACAAAAAAATGGAATTTTGGCCATAATTTATCCTCACAAACTGGAATATTTACTCAGAGGAAGTAAATATTATTTTGAAACCACAAACCCCCTTCAAAACTTACCCCCCCAAATGATAGGAATGCTAAATTTTCTTTTGAAGTGCATCAATACTTCAGGACATGAGTAACAAATGAAGGGATGTTGTGGAAAATAAATGAGTGCCCACAAAAAAAAAAAAAAAAAAAAAAAAAGGAAAATCAAGGCAAATGAGGCTCTGGAAGCTGCAGATTCCCTGGATACACAATCCCTAAGTAGTGAAGAGATTCCCAAGGAGAAAGGAGATACTGAAATACTCCCAAGGATCCACTGAAGTTTTCCTGAGCCCTGAGTGGAAATCACGACCAGCTTTTCCTGCCATGGCAGAAATAATCCCAACTCTTCCAGCGGCAACAGGAAGGTTTCATGTTTACAGGCTTCACCGGGAAGTTTTCACCTCAGAATTATGGAATTGAGGTTGGAAAAGAGCTCCAAGGTCATCAAATCAAGCTGTGTCCGATGATCCCACCTTGTCCCCAGCCAGAGCCCTGAGTGCCACCTCCAGGAATTCCTGGGACACCTCCAGGGATGGGCACTGCAAACCTCCCTGGGCACTTCCAAGCCCTGAGTTCCCTTCCCAGGAAGAATTTCCCCCCAATGTACAAAAATGGGATTTTAGGGCCGTTCAGGCTCCTTTTCCATCGCTGCCCTGAGGGGTTTGGAGCTGTGGGGAACACGGAATGTTCCCTGCCAGGAGGGGCTGGGGCAGGGGCCCCTCTGTGCTGGGGCTGGCTGGGATGGACGTTCCCTTCTGGGAAAAGCCTTTGGGATTCTGGAGCTCAGGATCCCAAAATGAGGGTGGAAAAGAGCTCTGAGGTCATGGAATCCAAACTGTGCCCGATCCCACCTTGTCCCCAAGTGCCACCTCCAGGAATTCCTGGGACACCTCCAGGGATGGGCACTGCAAACCTCCCTGGGCACTTCCAAGCCCTGAGCTCCCTTTCCATGGGGAAATTCCTGCTGCTGCCCACCCTGAGCTCCCCTGGCCCAGCCTGGGGCCGTTCCCTCTCCTCCTGTCCCTGTTCCCTGGAGCAGATCCCAAATCCCCCCAGCTGTCCCCTCCTGTCAGGGAATTGTGCACAGCTCCAAGGTTCCCCCTGAGCTCGTTTTTTCCTGCTGATCCCTTCCTGCACACCTTCCCCATCCCAAAGCAAGCTCAGCTCCCACCACAGCACGCTCCCAGGCCTTGTCCCTGAGCCAGCACATTCCCACACGGAGCAAAGTCCCTTCCCCTGGATCCCCACGGTCCTGGGAGCAGCCATGCTGATCCAAACTCCGTCCTTATCCAAACTCTCAGGGATCTGGAAGTTTCCCTCCCTGAACAGCAGCTGCTTTTCTCCTTCCCAGGAACAATTCTGAAGGATAACTCCTTCCCAGATGCTGAGACACAGACAGAGCAGAAGAAACAGATGTGGGAGGAAGCATTTTCCATGATTTTTCCAGCACAGAGGGAACGTAACCTTTAAAAACACGGAATGACTCGTCCTCTGCAGCTACCCGGCTAATGAAGGAACGTGAGACTTGAGCTGGCTTTTACAAAAACAACGATAAAAGCAGAATGTGCTGCTTGGGGTGCTTTTATTTATAAAGAATCCCAAGTCCAATGATTCCCTTTTCCCGGGGTGAGCTCCCTGAGCTGCTTTGCTGCGTGGTTCCACGAGAACGGCGCCAGTCCAGGAGAGGGAACAGCGCTCAGAGGAGCAGCTGGGAAGGGGCTGGGAATTCTTTGCTGCTCCCACTGCCAAAGGAGAAACGCTTGGAGAGCTCCTGCCCCAAAGCACCGTCACAGCTCTTCCAGGAGAGGAGGGAATGCTTTGCAACCCTGGGAAAATTCTCAGGGATCATCCCCACACAACAGCCAAAAGCTGAATGTCACGGAAACACTCACTGGGAGGGAGGGGAGGGACCTGAATCCCACCCCAATCCATCCAGGGACACCTCCCACCATCTCAGGCTGCTCCAGCCTGGCCTTGGGCACTTCCAGGGATCCAGGGACCCACAGCTGCTCTGGGAATTCCATCCCAGGCAGGAATTCCCAATTCCCAGTCTCCCACCCATCCCTGCCCTCTGGCAGTGGGAGCCATTCCCTGTGTCCTGTCCCTCCATTCCTTGTCCCCAGCCCCTCTCCAGCTCTCCTGGAGCCCCTCCAGGAGCTCTGAGCTCTGCCTGGATCCTTCCCTTCTCCAGGGGAACATTCCCAGCTCTCCCAGCCTTTCCAGCCAGGCTCACTGCATTACTATTATTATTATTATTATTATTATTATTATTATTATTATTATTATTATTACATTATTTCTTTTCTCTTTTTTCACAAGAAGGGATGGGCAATACCCAGGAATAAGACCAAAAAAACAGAGGGAATCAGCCACTCTGAGGACAGAGCCAGCTGTGGGAACGCTCAAAGCCTCCCTGCTCCCATCTTCCCCAAGCCCAGCTCCACCTCTGCACACAGGACCTTCAAACTTCCAAAACATTCTGTTATTTCAGCCCCGCATTCCTCTGGGACAGGCTCGCCAAGCAAGACCCGGGCTAAAAAGCAACAGAAATATACTAAAATACAACATTGTTTCTCCACCTGTGTCAATTTCTGGGCAAGGAACAGAAAATGAGCACTGATTTAGCACACAAAAAATTCACAGCTCAGGCGCCCCCAGCACAGGTGGTTTTTGTGCTAAACCAACGCTCGTTTATTTTTCAGGGGCTGTCACCACTAAAATCAGAATTTTCTTCACCACAAAGCGAAATAAACCCTCGTGTGCACAGAAATGGTTTCGATTTTACACAAAGAACTTTTCCCAGTGGAAGGTAAATGGAAAAGAAATGGTGAAGCAGGAAGACGCGGAGGAGAGGCGGGGATTTAACCCCACGCACCTTCCTTGGTTCTCCCGGCCTCTGCAGAGCCTAATTAGAGAACTGCAGCTCGGGGTTAATTAGAGATCACAGCCAGGATGAACCTGCAGCCACAAGGCAGCCCTGCCTGTAATGATCCCTGCTCACCGCACCATCAGACCCTAAAAAATTGGGGTAAAACAGATTATCCAAATAACTTTTTGCAATATAAACCCAGTTCGCTGAAAAGGCTTTTTAAAATGCAGGTTTTGCTCGAAAATTGAGTGTTTTGTTTCACTGAGGCCAGTCATTGGAAAAGGAAATCACTTCATTTGTCTGTCAAAAATAAAAACCAAACCAAAAAACCATTGGAAAGATTCAAGAGGGATTAATACAGATTATATTTCAGAGCCTGGAAACACCAAGATAAAGGTGAACAACTCTTAATTTACGTATAATATATAAATTATATTAAATTATAAATTATTTTTATATATACATAATTTTATATATATATATAACTATATATATAGAAATTATCAATTATAAACTCGTGTTTATTATATAAAAGAAAACCACTAACAGTGAGGCTGTGGTATATTAAAAAATAATCAAGGCAGGACGGGGAAGCAGAACAAAAAATAAAAAAAATCTCAAAAAACGAGAAAGAAACGTCATAAAAATGAAGAATTTTGGAATTTTAGAGCTGTCAGATCAAAGACTGGAAAATATTGTCAGTTCAAGAAGAAAAGAAACACCCAAGCAACAGCAAGGAAAAAAAAAAAAAAAAGTCTAATTAACTTTTCTTCAAATGCTAATATTTGCAAGATTTTAGCCTAAACGTTGAAGACAAGAATTATCACGGACTGAGAAATGAAAATTTGACGTTTATAGGCTTCACCAGGAAGTCTTCACCTCAGAATTATGGAATTCTTTAGGTTGGAAAAGACGTCCAAGGTCGTGAAGTCCAAGCAGTTCATAAAATAAACATTAAATGAATAAATATTACCACGTAGTAGAAAAATAACAGAAAAATAAACGCTCAAAAAATAATAAAGGAAATAAAACTTAAAGGAAATGTGAGGCCTTGAGGGCTGGATTAGGTCTAGGAAAAGGAACAAAATGGAAAGGATTCTCCTGGAAAGGATTCTCCTGGAAAGCTCAGCAGCTGGGAGCAGGAGGAGGAGGAGGAGGATGCTCAGCTCTGGCACAAAGGACAAAGTTAAGGAGCCCCAAAAAGCACATCCAAGGCTGGAATGAAGCAGAGAAACCTCCCAGGGAAACAGGGAACGCTCTCATCGATCCCTGAGACTGCTCCAAGAGCAAACAGCCCCACGAGCCTGGAGAGAGGGGCAGGAAAACACCGCGGGAACGGTCCTGGAGAAGGACAAAGCTGCGAAAACAGCCAGGGCACGGGAAATTTTTCAGCTTCCAAAAGTTCTGGAGGTTCCTCTCCAATAAATGCTGCGTTCCAGAGGGTTATCCCGTGATGTGCAGCTGCGTCCAGAGCAGCCCAGGCACATTCCAAAGCTCCGCTCAGCTCTGTGGGATTGGAATTAACGGGAATAAATCCAGCTGTGGCACGGGAAAAGCCAAAAATAACGCTAAAATGAAATACTAGGAAAAATAAGTGATAGGAAAATTAAAAAAAAAAAAAAAAAAGGGGAATAAAACATAAGGGAAGTGTAAGCCCTTGTGGGTTTAGGTAGGAAAAAGAGAGCTCCTTTTTTTCCCCAGTTTTTCCAAGGAAAGAGCAGCTCTGGGTGAAGAGGCAGCTGGATCTGCCCCACGGCACCAAACTTCCAAACCCAGCACCTCCCCATGTGATAATCTGGGATTTTGCATGGTCTAATCTACAACAGAATAATCATATTTTTAAAGCTTCTAAAGACAAAGCTTTCCCGGCAGGGAACTCTAAGATTTAGCCCCAGTAATTCAAGTTCCTCCTCTGTTGCACTTGCTAAATTTTAAAAAGTGATAATAATAAATTATAAATAATTAATATTAAAATATCAAAGAAAAAATACACCGAGTAACGTTTCAGGAACTGGAAGTGAACAGAGTCCCGTTTTTGAAGTTCTGCAGCCTGGGAGTGAACCTTGAAGCATTTAGGTTTGTTAAAGAATCCTGCAGAGCTCAAAAAAAAAAAATCCACTTGTACGAATCCATCAGTTTGAGCCACGTGAAATGTGAGTGTGGTCACACAGCAAACTGCAGCAGGGAACTGAAATTACGAATCGAAAAATAAATAAGGAATAAATAAAACAAGAAACCGGCTCAACTTCTGCTACAAACAAAACAGAGACTGCGTGGCAACAAGAGCACTCGTGACAAAAATCCCAGGAATGCTGAATTCTTCTCTTTCCTGCGATCCTAAGGAGAAAGCTGAGCCCGGTGTCTCGCTTATTTCACTGCTTTTTTTCGGTGCTGCCACTCAGAACAGACGTTGTGTAACAAAAAAAGTGACACGGAGCACGAGTTTAAGGTGGCACAAGTTAGGGCAGGACACAAAACAAAACAACTGAGTCACCGTCTTCACTCCAACTCTGGCAGGTTTTGTAATCACTGAATCACGGAACATCCTGAGCTGGAGAAGATCCATAAGGATCATCCAGTCCAAATCCTGATATGCAAATATCCTGAGCTGGATCCGTAAGGATCATCCAGTGCAAATCCCAAACCTGCACCCCAACACCCCCATCGTGTGCCCGGTGTGGTTCTAGGGAAGCTACTGGGAAGCTGGAAGAAATCATCAATAAAAGGAGGAAAAGCAGCTGACTTTACAGCAGCCATAATTCCCTGAATCCCTGCAAACTCAGCGACACCTTGGGAAGGGCAGGAGGCACAGAGACACCTCAGACACGCCGGGAAAGCTGTGAAACTTCGGGAGACTGAGCAAAACGGGAATAAAACATTCTTTGATGCTGCTGAGGGCACGGGAGAGAGGGACAAGGTGATCTTTTATCCACCAGAGTCCCCGAGCCCGGCCAGGATGTGTGAGGAGCAGGCAGGGATCCCCTGGAGCTGCAGTGCCCTGGGCCCACCAGGGTTACAAGAGCAATCCCAGGATTATTTTGGTTGGAAAAGCCCATGGAGTCCAGGCTGTGCCCGATCCCACCTTGTCACAACCCAGAGCTCTGAGTGCCACCTCCAGGAATTCCTGGGACACCTCCAGGGATGGGCACTGCAAACCTCCCTGGGCACTTCCAAGACCTGAGCTCCCTTTCCATGGGGAAATTCCTGCTGCTGCCCACCCTGAGCTCCCCTGGCCCAGCCTGAGGCCGTTCCCTCTCCTCCTGTCCCTGTTCCCTGGAGCAGATCCCAGATTCCCCCCGGCTGTCCCCTCCTGCCAGGGAATTCCAGAGAGGGAAAAGATCCCTCTGCATCCTCCTTTTCTCCAGGCTGAGCCCCTTCCCAGCTCCCTCAGGAATTCTCCAGCCCCTTTCCCAGCTCCCTTCCCTTCCCTGGCCACGCTCCAGCCCCTCAGGGTCTCCCTTGCCATGAGGGGAAAATCAAAAACTGGAAGAAAACGTGAGGGGAAAAAAAAGTAAGGGAAGTTTGGGGAGGGCTCTTCTGCAGAGCTTTTCCCTCCTGGATCCTCTTTTTCTCCAGGCTGAGCCCTCTCCCAGCTCCCTCAGGAATTCTCCAGCCCCTTCCCAGCTCCCTCAGGAATTCTCCAGCCCCTTCCCAGCTCCCTCAGGAATTCTCCAGCCCTTTCCCAGCTCCCTCAGGAATTCTCCAGCCCCTTCCCAGCTCCCTCAGGAATTCTCCAGCCCTTTCCCAACTCCCTCAGGAATTCTCCAGCCCTTTCCCAGCTCCCTCAGGAATTCTCCAGCCCCTTCCCAGCTCCCTCAGGAATTCTCCAGCCCTTCCCAGCTCCCTTCCCCTCCCTGGCCACGCTCCAGCCCCTCCGTGTCCCCTTGTCGCAGAGCTGTCCCCGGCGCTGGCGGTGCCCCGGCAGTGCCAGCACAGGGACGGGCCCTGCCCTGGGCTGTGTCACAGCGGGGCTGGCACAGCCCAGGGGCCTCTCGCCCACCTGGGCACCCCTGGGCTCGTGTTCATCACCCCCGGGGTCTATCCCAGGTTTCCAGACACTTCTCCCAGCCCGGAGCATTCCCAGGGCTGTGTGTGACCCAGGAGCGGGACGCGGCACTCGGCGTTGCTGACTGGGGCACCACCGGCCTCACGCCACGGGAGCCGATCCCTCAGCGCGGCCACATCCCACCCTGCTCCTCAATCCGCCATCCAAACACTCCATCCCCTCCGCCAGAGCAGCGACCGAGACACCGAGCGGGACCGGATCCAACACTGATCCCCGGGGGATCAGAGGGAGGGAGGGGAACAGCGAGAGGAGAAGAGGAGGAAAAGGAGAAGGGAAAAGACGGGGAGGAAACGGAAGAGGAAAAAGAGGAGGAAGAAGAGGAGGAGGTAGGGGACGAAGAGGCCGCCCAGCCGCCGCCCCGCCGCTCACCCACGTCCTGCTCGAAGGGGTTGGGGGCGAAGAGCGGCATCTCGGCCGCGCGGTCGCGGTGCCGCCGCCGCTCCCCCCTCACCCGCACACCCGGCCGGAGCCGCCGCTTCGGCCCGCTCGGCGCTCGGGGCTGCCCCGCCGCGCCCGACCGCTCCGCGCAGCGAGCGCCGCGGCCGCGACGCCGCCGAGCGCCGGGATAAGCGGTCGGGCGGGGAAACAGCGGAGCGGCGCCGAGCGGCGGCGGGGAACGGGGCGGGCGGCGGCCCCGGGAGCGCGGCGGCGGCGACAGGCGCTGCTCGGGGCAGCCCCGCGGCGCGGGGGCCTCGCGGGGGCCTCGCCGGCGGGGAGGCGGGAACGGGGCGGGGGCCCTGAGGGTGCACCTGACGTCACGCCGGCGCGGTGACGTCACGCGCCGCCATATTGCGGCGGTGGTTGAGGGGGTCGGGTCAGGGTCCCCGGGATTAAAATTGTCTGACGGCACAAATTGCGTCGTTTCCTTGGATGGGAGGCGGGGAGTGCGGCTGAGGGGTAGCTGTGGCTGAGGGGATGGTGCGTGGGCAACTCGTCCTGACATCTCAAGATTTAAAAACTCAAATAAAAGTAGTAAACAATTGGAAATACTGAACAGTTTTCACAGGGAGCTACGGGGAGAAGGGGGTTGTGAAACACCCTGCTTGTTGTCGGAAGTGGAGCATGTAGATCTTTTCTTCAGGAAGGATGTTCTCTGATGTTTGATCTTTGTAGCTCCCGAGCCAAATCAACAAGAGGGGCGATGTAATCGGTGAAACAGAGCGGGCAGCGATGTGATGTGCAGGTGTCGGAAAAACAAATTACTCGTGGGTGGAACTGCCTCGTTAAATTCAGCGATGTCACCTGTAGGTGAGGCTAACGGAGCTCAGGAGGGAGGATTTGCACGGGTAGTGGATCCAGGGAATGCAGGATTTCCGGGCCACAAAGACATCTGGCAGAACCCCAAGGCAAGGGGGAAACCAACAAATCCAACCCTACAACTGAGGTTAAATCAGCTCCGGCTGGAAAAAAGGGAATCCCGGCAAGGGTCAGGATCACAACCCAAGAAATGACCTGACCCGAAACAGGAGGAGGGCTGGCCACGGGATTAATGAGCATGAGGAACGAGAGACTCATTAACCAACAGAAGAGAGGACGCTAATTAATAACCAGCCGAGGAGACGAGGGATAAGGCACCACAGCTGAAGAGACGATGGGAGAAGGGGTTCTGGTGGGATGGTGGCAAACAGGGACATTGCTGGGGACATTCCAGAGCTCTGGAAGGGAGCGATGGCTCAGTGACAGGACAGATTTTTGGGATGTGTGACTGAGGGGATGTGGCCCCCCAAAAAATCCCCTTTATGGGCACACCTGAACACCACCAGTCCCCATCCCCGCCGTGGGATCAGCAGGAGCTCCGAGCCCTCCTTCCTCTGAGGAACAACGTGCCTCTGGATGAGCTGGGATGAATCCGGGATTGTACCCAGCACCGGGAGCCTTCGGAATATGCGGAGTCACCCATCTGGGAGCGAGCCTTAGTCACCGGCCTGATGGAGTCACTGCATTCATTACTCACTGCCTAGTTTTGAGTCATTCCCAAAGAACTTGCGGAAAAGTTGCGGCACAGTGCCCGATTCTGGGAAAAGGGCAGGAATCTGGAAGTCCAGCACAAATCACTGTAGGATTCCTAAACGCTTCCTGTGTGATTCAGTGGTATTTCCCTGCCCACTCACCCCGAATTTTGGGGGCCACATTCCTTTCCTCGGCTGTAACACCCAAGTGAAAGACTTAGAGACACCCAAGTTTCACTTGCATGTGTGAAAACAAAAAATTTTTTGCGTATTTTATGCAGAGTTTTAATTCTTCTATTGGAAGTAAAATGGAATGATACATTTGAATAATTAGGAATTGTTATTGTTATTCATTAAAATTTGATTTGGAGAACGCACTGATCCTCCTTCAAAAATTTAGCGGTTCATTTTTTTTCACTAAAACAGTTCGTATTTTTGGAACGTTTTGTACATCGAAACATTGGTTTTCAAATCAGCTGCGATGGATTTTAATTCTGATAGTCCATAAAATCATCAAGGTTGGGGGAGACCTTCAAGATCAACGCGTTCAAGTGGTTGGACCGAGGCTGAGGAGGTGGTGGAGGTCCAGTCCGTGGATCTCATGCCTGGCTGTTCCGCGTCGCTCCCGTTTTCCGGGCATTCCGGATTTTCCAGAGATTCTGGCTGTCTGCAGGTGGCACAGTTGCCTCACATTCCTGGCCACCGTTTGCCCTCCCGAACCGGCTGCTGGAAATCGCCTCCTGTCCGATTTTTAACGCAAAATGGAGAGGCTTTCCCGAGGTCTAAATTCACTGATTGCATCGAAACTTCTAATTTCATTTAATGAATCAGAGCGAAAACAGCATTAATTGGTTTAATTGCCTTAAAAAAGGAAGGATGAGAGCCCATTAGTGCAGGAAGGCACCAAACACTGATGTTGTCCGGCCAAAGTGGGAATTTGTAATGGATCCTGGTTAATTCCAGACATTAATTCCAGAGTTTTGGCTTTTACTGACTCCGCACATCCCACGTGGTGCAGCAGTGGAGGGATGGCTCCTCCATTTCCGTTGGTTTTGTCACCTCAAATCAAATGACACTCGTCTTCGTGGAGCTTTGCTCCGTTTTTTACCTGGACACGGTGGGACAATACATCCAAGACCACCTGGAGAGGAAGGGTTGGGAAGGACCTTACGCTGAGTCTGAGCCTCCCAGGTTCAAGCAGTCGTGGAGAACGTCCAGAAGCACCTACAGAACTCCTGCTCTGGGTGACACCGCAGCCAAAGCCACAGCACAATTCCCAAAGGAAAAATCCCACCGGAAACGGTAAAATCAACAGCAACAAAACGGAAGGGAAAAGAAAATATCAGGGCGCTGCTATCCCAAGTCAGGGAGGAACAAACTGTTCCTGGAGGAGCAGCAAGAAGCAGGAGAGGAGGGCAGAAAAATGATATAAAAAGAAGCCGTTTCCAAACCTGTTTTTCCAGACTCCGGATCTGGGAATCTCTTTCTCCCTGAGCAGTCTGTGCCCCGTGTCCCAGCTGTGTCACCCTCATCAGGCCCAGCCACCTGCATGGTGTCCATATCCCTGATGGATCCGGGCTGGGGTTTGTAGGAAATCTTTGCTCCCCCCTCCTCCCTGCCCTGTCCCACACTGAGGGGCCAACTCGGCTTTTCCATTGTCTTTGTTACAAAATGTTGTCATAATATTTAATCTCCAGCCTCGGCCTCGGCACAGCTGTTTGAAAGGACAATTTATATTCCCCAAAGTGCTTTGAAAACCCTCGGGAAGCTCCCAGGAAGCTTTTTCCTGGTGCACAGAAGCAGCTTGTCCAGGCTTCCAGCTTTGTTTTGTGTCTGGCTGGAGCCTCTGGATTCCTCCAGCTGCCCTCTCATTTACTTTGTGGTTTGCTGGAATATTTGTTCCCTGGTTTTTTACGCCGCCCTCTCCGTGTGGGAGTCACGCGGCCCCGAAACGGATGAAACAGAGAAATGCCGAAAGTGATCCCGTGGAAGGCATTCCAAGATGGGAGCGAGGAGCTGCTGTGGTGTTCCTGTTAGGCGAGAGACCCACCCTTAAAAGTGTAAATATACTGGGCTTTTACAGCTCTGCTCAGCGGCCGGACACGCTTTGTATCCGTCGGGATATTCCTGCAGGAGAAGCGAGCCTGGAAAGGCCGGGGGGTGTTAGTAACTCCTTCCACTGCACACACAGCCCGATGCCACTTCAGTGAGCGTCCCCTCGCTGCCTCCAGCTTTGATTCATTACTGCTCAGCTTCCTTTGGCTGCTGTCGCTCGGCTCAGCCACTCCAGTTTCCTCATGGAAGCGTCTCCGGCACTTTTCCACGCGTGCCCAGTTGGAAACAAGCTGGTGTCAACGGGAACGCATTTGTTTTTCTAATCACGCTTTGTTTTCTTGTTGTTACATGATGGGATCCCTCTTCCTTACTTTAGCTGCCACGGAGGAAATGGATCCTGGATTTTCCCCACTTCCATGCACAGCACTCACCCAGTGTCTACATCCAGAATTTCCCCAAATGCAGGGATATAATTCCAGTGGCAAAAGGCCTGGTTGATGGACACTGCCTGGGAGTCTGGGAATCTGCTAAAAACCAGCCCCAGCCAGGGCAGGGTGGTGCCAGCAGGGCAAGGGGCTCCTTCTGGAGCAGCCAGAAGATCCAGCCCTTAGCTCCAACATTTCCCCGTACACTGGGAAGTATTTGGGAGTGCTGCAGCTCCTGGAGCCATGGCTCTTGACTCCCTAATTCCGGTAGGGAACTCTGGAAAGAGTCACGGAATCCCAGGATGGGCTGGGTTGGAAGGGAACTTAAATCCCATCCAGTGCCACCCTTGCCATGAGCAGGGACACCTCCCACTGTCCCAGGCTGCTCCAAGCCTCATCCAGCCTGGCCTTGGGCACTGCCAGGGATCCAGGGACAGCCAGAGCCGTGCCAGGCTTCCCCACCCTCAGAGGGAAGGATTTGTCCCCACTCTCCCATCCATCCCTGCCCTCCGGCACTGCCCGAAGACCTCCGCCCGCAAATCCTGGGAGATGCTCTCCCAGGCTTCTGGCACGTGGGGCAGGTGCTCCCATAACGCAGGAAATTTGCCTGGGAGAAGGGATTTTGTTGGGGGCTGGGTCAGGCGGGGCAGCCCGGTGCCCACCCCATATGGCAGCAGATCCTAACCCGGGTTTTGTGCGCAAATCCTCCTCCCTTGGGCGCCATCTGCTCTGGGTGGGTGCGCGCCGGGCAGGAATGCGGCCGGCGGGCGATCCCGATTGTTTCCCTGCGCAAGCCAGCGTCGGGATCAGATCCTTCCTCCGCTGAGCTCCGGGCTTCAGCGTCCTTTCAGCGGGAGCATTTATCTGTGAATGGAAAGTGCCGGAATGCCGCTTTGCATCTCGTTATCCGCGCTGGGGCCCAGACAGCGCGTAAGCGATTCTCCCTGCGGTGCCTGACCACTGCACCTCTGCCGGGACCCCGGGCACGGAGAATTCCAGAGTTCCTGTGCTGCCAGGCTCTGACCCCCCAGCAAACGCTGCACTGACCTGAGGCCGTGGAACAGCTCCCAAAATGGAGTGACAGCGCTGGGATTGTGGCTGTGGGGTTTGGATAGAAGGGTGTGATGTCACAGGGGGCAAAACTCAGAGCTGAAGGGTTTAGAACACAGGAATAGAGATAAAGCCAGATGCAGGATTTAGGGCAGAGGCTGAGTCCCTCTTTTTCACCTTCTTCTTCCCGGGTCTGGGTGGGATTTTGTAATTGGAGAGAAAAATCCACATTGCAGACCACGGGTGGTCAGTCATTGGGTTAAAGGTAAAAATAATTTAGGTGTAATTTTGTAATTGGACATTTTATCCTTAAAAGGCCTTGTAGAGGCAGATATGGCTCCATTTTTAGTTCATTAGCTGAAACTGCTGTAGAACTCACGGCTTGTGAGACTGTGACATAGATAAGAATTAATAAACATCTCCGTCCAAACAAGAAACACGGTCTGGCACATTTAATCCTGACTCTGGCAGGAAAAAGAAGATAAAAGCAACACACCTGTGCCTTCCTCCTCCTCCTCCTTCACCAAAATATCCCAAACACCTCATTTATCCCAGCACCCTCCTGCTCCCCAGAGCCCTGCGTTGTTTTGGGATGCTCGTCCCAACGCCACAGCGAGTGCCCAGACATCTCGTGCCTGGAAGCACATAATTAACAAGCAGTCCAGAATACGCAAGTGCACTGTTTTAATTGGCCCTGGAACCTCCAAGCACCTGCGCAGGGGTTCAGGAGGGGAGAGGAGGGAGGCCTGGCTGCACCCAGAGTGTCGTGTCGGAGCCGCCTACGCCACGTGTGCCTTTAATGAGGCTCGGCCTCAGCTGATGCCCTGGTACAGCCCGTGTCCCGTCTGTGCTGCCAGGCTGGTTCCAGTTCTCCCCAGAAAAACAGAACAAACCCGAGCAGCCCCGTGTCAGGAGGAGGATGGGGAAGTTGTGGGACGCGGCAGCGAGCGTGACAAATCCAACCCCCGCAGGTGACGAGCGGCGCGGGTTAAAGCCGGGTGGAGCGGGGAGTGAAAGAAAGCACTGGATCCAATCCTCTCCTGAATGGCGTCAAGGTTCTGCCTAAGGAAAAGGCAATTAAAACGAGGGATAAACAAGGAGCTGCACCCCAGTTCCAGCATCCCTGGTGAGTTTAACAGCGGAGGCACCCGAAGATCCGCAGGGCCTGAGGACACATCCAGAGGCACCTCTGGAGAGCAGGACTCGAAGGGAGCAGCTGCTCCTGGGATTCATGTGCGTGCCTTTCCCCATCCCCTGGCAGTGGCAAGGACCAGGCTAGTGCCAGCCTCACAGCGGGGTGCCAGAGGAGCCCCCGTCCTGCTCGCTGTCCCCAGGAGCAGCTCATGCTGAGGGGTGTTTGCCAGAGAATTCTGCTTCCTCCGGGGCTCACTTCCAAAGGGCTTCATGGAAGTGATGAGGAGCTCCCAGCTGTGCCCCTGGGATCCTGTTGTACTTCAAGTGTGAGGACGGAGGAGTGTCGTGGTACCCAGATGGGATGCCAGGATGCCCCAGGATCAGCAATCCCAGCGTGTTCCTGACTCCTTCAGCTCCATCTTCCCTGTGTTCCATGTCCTGCGCTGCCCAGGCGCAGCTCTGAGCTCACACTCGGTGTCACTCAGCTCCCTGCACACCCCAGCCACACAAAACAAATCCTG